>NC_041393.1:218255837-218395764 GCF_002162155.2 Triticum dicoccoides | reverse complement strand
GGGGGGGGGTGGGGGTGGGGGATGGCATGTTGCACAAAGAGCGGAGGAGCATGAGATAGCACGTCAGAGATCACACAGGCAGTTTTTACCCAGGTTCGGGCCGTCGCGAGGCATAAAACCCTACTCCTGCTTTGGTGGATTGATGGTGGATTGTGGTGGAAAGCGCAACGCTCTTGCCCGACAGGGTTGCCTTGGGACGAGAACGGCTACGCGCATATGAGAGCACCTGCGTCCGAATCCTTTCTGTGGTTGCCATGAGCCTCCTATTATAGATCAAGGGGTCACCACAGTGGAAAATCAGTCATTACGCACTGTTTAGATAGAAAATAGTGCTATCATACCTAACTCTGTAGGCTGATAAAGCGCATTAAATGCGTCGCTCAATGTCACATCATAGCTTGCCCGGCAGGCTCTGCCGGGCCGTTTCGCCAGCTTGGCTCCTGCTTGCTCGACACGTCGCAGGACGGGTGTCACTTGTAGGTATTTTCTGTAAGAGGTGGCTGCCATGTGGCATATAGCATCCACTTAGTCACCTTGGAGCTTGACACCGCACTGATCGACGGCGTACGTCGTGGTGAGGTGGTGCGGTGAAGTGGCTTGCCTCCGCTAGTCCCGGCAGGCCTGCTGGGATGATCTGGCGGGGCTTGCTTCCGGTGATAATCCTGTCTTCGCCAGGCTCGCCTACACGGCAGGCGAGGTTTTTCCCTTAGTAGTAACTTGCCCTTCTGGCTAGTCTTGGCCATCTTGATCTGTGCTTGGATCCTTCAAGAGAATCGGTCCATCTTGCTTGAGTTGATCATGGTGTTGTGAACTTGTCCTCGTGCCTGTGCACAGTCTGGGCAACGGACCTAGGGTTTGTTGCACCGACAGAAACCCCCAGGACTGGCACGAACGCACTGCTGGGTGTCGTCGGGGTAGGCCCTAATCAGTGCATAGGCAAGAGTGCAGAGGCTTCATCCTTTGAGATCTTCTTTGCTTCTTCATTATCTTGAGCCCATGCCAGTTTCCGGTTTTTCCGCATGTCGCGTAACGCCAATGGTGGTGGGACCATTCTTGTAATGGCATGTGAACGACTTTAACGCACGGGAAGGTAACCACCAATTCACTCTTCCCACCATGCCCTTATCCTCAGCCACGTATGCCACATGCATTGAGTGGAGTAGGTAATGGAGGCGCGTGGTGCGGAATAGCATTAAGGCAGAGGCCCGGTCTTTTGGGATTGGTGGATGAGAGAGGTGGTTACTCGTTGGGGAATCAACCCCCAGCCCCCAGCTCGCCTATAAAGGAGGAGCGGGGGAGGAGTGGATGCATTCATACACATCCCTCTCTTCCTCCATTTTATTTCGTCTTGAGTATGCTGGAAGGGAGAGCCCGGGGACGGGCCCTGATAATCCCCAAGTACAGGGAATTATCATAGAAATTTCCAAAGGTGGAAGTGATAAGTATGGAGTGTCGAACCCACAAGGAGCTAAAGGTAAGATCAATATTCTCTCAAGTCCTATCTACCGCTGATATGAATCTACGTACACCGAACGTTTGCTTCCAACTAGATACGAGAAATAAAACTACGTTGTGGGTATGAGGAGGATAACTTTGCATGATATCGGAGAGCTAAAATATAAAAGTAGGTGTTGTTATCATAAAGTTAGAATATATTACTAAATATTATAAATAGCAAGTGTGGAATAATGATGGATCGGTGTGTGAAATTATCCTAGGCAATTATTAACAAGACCGGTGGTCGTCATTGCAATTTCATATGAGGGAGAGGCATAAGCTAACATACTTTATCTTCTTGGATCATATGCACTTATGATTGGAACTTTAGCAAGCATCCGCAACTACTAAAGATCATTAAGGTAAAACCAAACCATAGCATTAAAGCATCAAGTCCCCTTTATCCCATACGCCACAACCCCCTTACTCGGGTTTATGCTTCTGTCACTCAAGAAACCACTATAAGCGAATCATGAACGTATTGCAACACCCTACAGCGGGAATCCCTCACGCTTGCGCGACACGGAGGGCACAATAGGACAGAACCAAAATAAATCATACAACTCGTACCAATCTAGATCATCAATCAACCCAAAGACAAAAGATATCTACTCAAAACATCATAGGATGGCAACACATCATTGGATCATAATATGTGGAATAAAGCACCATGTTCAAGTAGGGATTACAGCAGGGTGTGGGAGAGTGGACCGCGTAAAAGAGATGAGGATGGTGATGATGATGGTGATGTTGATGAAGACGATCACCGCGGCGATGATTCCCCTCCTGATGGCACTCCGGCGCCACCGAGAGAGAGGAGGAGAGGTCCTCCCCCTTGTGCTTCCTCCTCCATGGCCTCCCCCCCTAGATGGGGAGAGGTTCTCCCTCTTGTCCTTGGCCTTCATGGCGATGATGGCCCCTCCGGGATCCTCCTCCATGGCCTCCGAAGATGATGGCCCCCTCCGGCAGGGTGCCAGAGAGGGCCTAGATTTATTTCTCGTGCCTACAGAGGCTTGCGGCAGTGGAACTTCCGATCTAGGTTATTTTCTGCAGTTTCTATATTTATAGGAATTTTTGGCGTCGGTCTCACATCAGGGGGTGTCCGAATCGTCCACGAGATAGGGGCCCATGCCCAGGGGGGTGGGTGCGCCCCCCACCCTCGTGGACAGCCCGGGACTCTTCTGGCCCAACTCTTTTACTCCAGGGGCTTCTTTTGGTCCATAAAAAATCATCAAAATTGGCATGTCAATTGGACTACGTTTGGTATTCCTTTTCTGTAAAACTCAAAAACAAGGAAAAAACAAAAACTAGCATTGGGCTCTAAGTTAATAGGTTAGTCCCAAAAATCATATAAAATAGCATATAAATGCATATAAAGCATCTACGATGGATAATATAATAGCATGAATACTTCATAAATTATAGATACGTTGGAGACTTATCAGCATTCCCAAGCTTAATTCCTGCTCGTCCTCGAGTAGGTAAATGATAAAAGAAATAATTTATGAAGTGTGAATGCTAGCAGGTGCACAAGTTTGATCAATGATAATTTCAATCACCTTTTCTAGCATCATTATATGTCATAACAGTAGCTCATCTCATAAAACTTTTCATGATCAAGTAACAAGCTATTCACATGTTAAAGTATAGATCATAAACTTTCTTGAAAACTAACAAACAGTGCTCTTAGTCATCAAACAATTGCAATTCATCTTATTTTCAGGAAGGGTCTATTTAAGAGCTTTGATTTAGCAAATCCCACATACTCAACTACCATATAGTCTTTCACAATTGCTAACACTCATGTGATATTTATGGGTACAAAGTTTTAATCGGACATAGAGAAAGATAGGGGCTTATAGTTTTGCCGCTCGACCTTTTACCTCAAGGGTAATGTCAACAATAATACTTTATGAAAACCTACATCCAAGTGGATATATATATCCGGATCGCTCCAACACAAAGTGCTTGCCAAAGGAAAAAGTGTAAAAAGAAAGGTGACGATCACTATGACTCTTGTATAAGGGTAGAAGATAAAAGTAAAAGATAGGCCCTTCGCAGAGGGAAGCAGAGGTTGTCATGCGATTTTTAGGTTGGATGCAGAAAATCTTAATGCAAAAGAACATCACTTTATATTGCCTCTTGTGATAGAGACCTTTATTATGCAGTCCGTCGCTTTTATTTCTTCCCTATCACAAGTTCGTAAAAAGCTTATTTTCTTTGCACTAATAGATCATACATATTTAGAGAGCAATTTTTATTGCATGCACCGATGAGAACTTACATGAAGGATCTTACTCAATCCATAGGTAGGTATGGTGGACTCTCATGACAAAACTAGTTTAAGGGATGTTTGGAATAACAAGTAGTATTTCTACTTGGTGCAAAGAATTTGGCTAGTATGAGAGGGAAAGGCAAGCTCAACATGTTGGATGATCCAAGACAATATAACGTTTCAGGTATAGGAAAACATATCCCATTAAGTTGTCTTCCTTGTCCAACATCAACCTTTTAGCATGTCATATTTTAATGAGTGCTCACAATTAAAAAAGATGTCCAAGATAGTATATTTATATGTGAAATCTCTCTTCCTTCAATATTCTTTCATGAATTGTTCAAGTGACCAATTCTGCATTTGCTAACTTCCAATAAGTTTACTACCTATACTTATTCTGTGTGAAGTCATTACTCCCCATGGTATAAGCATATGAAACATATATAAATTCAGATTTATGATATTCAATTAATTCAACCATTTACTCATAGGATATACGTGAAGCGCGTGAATAAATGACAAACTACTCCAAAAAGATATAAGTGAAGAACACTGAGTAGTCAAATAATTAACTAGCCATGGGAGGATTCTTTTTCATTAAAGATTTCAGATCCAATGATTTTATTCAAATAGATAGTAAAATTGAAAATACGCTCCAAGCAAAACACATATCATGTGACGAATAAAAATATAGCTCCGAGTAAAGTATAGCGATAGTTTTGAAGACGAAAGAGGGGATGCCTTCCGGGGCATCGCCAAGCTTAGGCGCTTGAGTATTCCTTGAATATTACCTTGGGGTGCCTTGGGAATCCCCAAGCTTAGGGTCTTTCCACTCCTTATTCTCCTCATATCAATATCTCACCCAAAGCTTGAAAACTTCAATCACACAAAACTTAACGGAACTTCGTGAGATAGGTTAGTATGATAAAGAGTAAACCATTCACTTTAGTACTGTCAAAGACAAGGTTAATAATTGTTATCACACAATGTATCATATCATTTCTACAATTTATATTGAGAAATATAAGCCATAGAAACTAGAAAACAAGCAAACTATGCAATGAAAACAGAATCTGTCAGAAACAGAACAGTCTGTAATGATCTGAACAAAAAGCATACTTCTCCTACTCCAAAAATTATGAAATAAATTTTTGGAAGTGAGGAATTTGTCTATTAATCTTATGCAAAAATAATAAACTCAAAATCACTCTTTTGTAAAAAATGGCAGCTAATCCCGTGAGCACAAAGTTTCTGTTTTTTGCAGCAAGATCACATTAACTTTCACCCAAGTCTTCCCAAAGGTCTTACTTGGCAATTTATTGAAACAAAAGCTATAAAACATGATTAATACAGTATCTTAATCATGTAAACACACAAATACATCAAGGGTATATATTGGGTTGTCTCCCAACAAGCGCTTTTCTTTAATGCCTTTTAGCTAGGTATGATGATTTCAATGATGCTCACATAAAAGAAAATAGTTGAAACATAGAGAGAGCATCATGAAGAATATGACTAGCACATTTAAATCTAAACCACTTCCTATGC
The DNA here is from genome assembly GCF_002162155.2 of Triticum dicoccoides. Taxonomy (NCBI): domain Eukaryota; kingdom Viridiplantae; phylum Streptophyta; class Magnoliopsida; order Poales; family Poaceae; genus Triticum; species Triticum dicoccoides. The sequence goes on along the minus strand of NC_041393.1, from coordinate 218,390,444 downwards.
CTAGGGATTTTGTGAGCACATAATTTATAGTAACAAGAATCAACTAGCATAGGAAGGCAAAACAAGTATAACTTCAAAACTTTAAGCACATAGAGAGAAAACTTGGTATTATTGCAACTCCTACAAGCATAAATTACTCCCTCATAATAATTTTCAGTAGCATCATGAATTAATTCAACAATATAACCATCACATAAAGCATTCTTTTCATGATCTACAAGCATAGAAATTTTTCTACTCTCCACATAAGCAAAATTCTTCTCATTCAGAATAGTGGGATCACTAATTCCTAAAGTTGACACTCTTCCAAACCCACTTTAGATGATAGTGTTATTCATACTCCAAAAGATATAAGTGAAGTTCATGGAGCATTATACAATTAATATAGACTAATCAATAACCAAGCCCAAAATATGTAAGTGAAGCACACGAAGCATTCTATAAAACCATACTCAAAAGATTTAAGTGAAGCACAAAGAGCAATTCTATAAGATCATACTTAAAAGATATAAGTGAAGCACATGAAGTATTCTATAAATCAATGAAGGGCTAACTCATACTAGCATGATTCTTAAATAAAAAAACAAAAACACAAAGGACACAAATCATGTGAACAAAACAAAAACGAAGGTATACCGATATTTGTTGAAGAAGAAAAATGGGATGCCAACCGAGGCATCCCCAAGCTTAGATGCTTGAGTATCCTTTGAAAATATTTACTTGGGGTGCCTTGGGCATCCCCAATCTTGAAATCTTGCCTCTCTTTATTCTTCTCATATTGATAGCTCCTCGATCTTCGAACACTTCATCCACACAAAACTTTAACAAAAACTTTGTGAGATTCGTTAGTGTAATAAAGCAAAATACCACTTTAAGGTACTGTAATGAACTCATTATTTATTATATTGGTGTTAAACCTACTATATTCCAACTTCTCTATGGTTCATACCCCCCGATACTAGCCATAGATTCATCAAAATAAGCAAAAAACATGCAAAAAACAGAATCTGTCAAAAACAGGATAGTCTGTAGTAATCTGAAAGTTTAGTAAACTTCTGTAACTCCAAAAATTACGAAATAAATATGAAAAATTTGAAAAAAATTACATAAGTAATGTGCAAAACGTTTCAGACCCATTTGACCTACCAGTAAAAAATGTAAAATCACGCGCTACAGCCAAAGTTTCTGCTTTTGTTCTGCACGTAGTAAACAAGCAATCTAATCATCCTAAAACCAAAGCTTGGCACATTATTTTTATAATACAATGGATATATACAAGGGGATAATTATTTACAGAGAAACTTCCATGAAAAATTCTACATTGTTTCTGTGAGCATGAACACAAGTGCTCAAGGTCGACCCTCACTTCTTCAATGCATAACTTTCCAATCACTTCTCTTTTTGAAAAACTTTTTTAGGCATGAGAGGCAAGTAATTTTTTTGTATTTTCGTTCTTTAATTTTTTTTGTATGTTTCACCCACAATTAAATAGAAACAAAAAGGAAAAACAAAATCTACTTAGTGAAGAAAGCAAACAAGCACACTTGAGAATATCAACCCCACGCTATTACTCCCCGGCAACGGCGCCAGAAAAGAGCTTGATAATCCCCAGGTGCAGGGAATCATCATAGCAATTTCCAAAGGTGGAAGTGATAAGTATGGAGTGTCGAACCCACGAGGAGCTGAAGGTAAGATCAATATTCTCTCAAGTCCTAACTGCCATTGATACGACTCTACGTACACCGAACGTTTGCTTCCAACTAGATACGAGAAGTGAAACTATGTTGTGGGTATGAAGAGGATAACTTTGCATGATATCAGAGAGCGGAAATATAAAAGTAGGTGCTGTTATCATAAAGTTAGAATATATTACTAAATAGTATAAATATCAAGTGTGGAATAATGATGGATCGGTGTGCGGAATTATCCTAGGCAATTGTTAACAAGACCGGTAGTCGTCATTGCAATTTCATATGAGGGAGAGGCATAAGCTAACATACTTTCTCTTCTTGGATCATATGCACTTATGATTGGAACTCTAGCAAGCATCCACAACTACTAAAGATCATTAAGGTAAAACCCAACGATAGCATTAAAGCATCAAGTCCCCTTTATCCCATACGCCACAACCCCCTTACTCGGGTTTATGCTTCTGTCACTCAAGCAACCCACTATAAGCGAATCATGAACATATTGCAACATCCTACAACGGGAATCCCTCACGCTTGCACGACATGGAGGGCGCAATAGGACATCACCAAAGTAAAACATACAACTCATACCAATCTAGATCATCAATCAACCCAAAGACAAAAGATATCTACTCAAAACATCATAGGATGGCAACACATCATTGGATCATATTATGTGGCATAAAGCACCATGTTCAAGTAGGGATTACAGCGGGGTGCGGGAGAGTGGACCGCGTAAAAGAGATGAGGATGGTGATGATGATGGTGATGTTGATGAAGACGATCACCGCGGCGATGATTCCCCTCCCGACACTCCGGCGCCACCGAGAGAGAGGAGGAGAGGTCCTCCCCCTTGTGATTCCTCCTCCATGGCCTCCCCCCTGGATGGGGAGAGGTTCTCCCTCTGGTCCTTGGCCTTGATGGCGATGATGGCCCCTCCGGGATCCTCCTCCATGGCCTCCGGTGATGATGGCCCCCTCCGGCAGGGTACGAGAGAGGGCCTAGATTGATTTCTCATGGCTACAGAGGCTTGCGGCGGCGGAACTTCCGATCTAGGTTATTTTCTGGAGGTTTCTCTATTTATAGGAATTTCTGGCATCGGTCTCACGTCAGGGGGGTCTTCGAATCTTCCATGAGATAGGGGCCCATGCCAGGGTGGGTGGGCGCGCCCCCACCCTCGTGGACAGCCCATGATTCTTCTGGCCCAACTCTTTTACTCCAGGGGCTTCTTTTGCTCCATAAAAAATCATCAACAATTGGCACGTCAATTGGACTCCGTTTGGTATTCCTTTTCTGTAAAACTCAAAAACAAGGAAAAACAAAAACTAGCAGTGGGCTCTAGGTTAATAGTTTAGTCCCAAAAATCATATAAAATAGCATATAAATGCATATAAAACATCTACGATGGATAATATAATAGCATGAATACTTCATAAATTATAGATACGTTGGAGACGTATCAGCATCCCCAAGCATAATTCCTGCTTGTCCTCGAGTAGATAAATGATAAAAGAAATAATTTATGAAGTGTGAATGCTAGCAGGTGTACAAGTTTGATCAATGATAATTTCAATCACCTTTTCTAGCATCATTATATGTCATAACAGTAGCTCATCTCATAAAACTTTCCATGATCAAGTAACATGCTATTCACATGTTAAAGTATAGATCATAAACTTTCTTGAAAACTAACAGACAGTTCTCTTAGTCATGAAACAATTGCAATTCATCTTATTTTTAGGAAGGGTCTATGTAAGAGCTTTGATTTAGCAAATCCCACATACTCAACTATCATATAGTCTTTCAAAATTGCTAACACTCATGTGATATTTATGGGTTCAAAGTTTTAATCGGACACAGAGAAAGAGAGGGGCTTATAGTTTTGCCTCCCGGCCTTTTACCTCAAGGGTAATGTCAACAATAATACTTTATGAAAACCTACATCCAAGTGGATATATATATCCGGATCGCTCCAACACAAAGTGCTTGCCAAAGGAAAAAGTGTAAAAAGGAAAGGTGATGATCACCATGACTGTTGTATAAGGGTAGAAGATAAAAGTAAAAGATAGGCCCTTCGCAGAGGGAAGCAGAGGTTGTCATGCGATTTTTAGGTTGGATGCAGAAAATCTTAATGCAAAAGAACGTCACAAACGACACCACGCCCGTAGTGAGAGGTGACACAAACGACACCACGCCAAGGCCCATAATGGGTGCGGGGCGCAGTAGTCGGCTGTGGCCCATTTCTCCTTTCTCATGGCGTTGAAGAGGGGTCGCAGGACGGGTTCGCACTTAGCAAAGGCGAACCTGACCCCCCGGGGCACCGTCTGCTTGTTGTGTAGGAGGGCTTTTTGCTTCCACACACACTTTCCGAACGTGCGGTGATCCCTGAGGTCGGGACTGTTGGGGATGACCATGCTCTTTGTGGAACTTCCTGGAGAGCATGGTTCCTGTCCCGGTTACCGTGATGGGGTCTTCGGATGGTGGCAGCATGAGGGGTGGTGGCAACCCATGACACGCCAAGAATGGGGGCGACCGTTTCGACGAGTCGTGTTTGCCGGTGACTCCACCGCCCCCTTCTGGGCTTCCTTCAACGTCACCCTCTGTGCCTGCCCTTCGGTTTCTTCCTCCTTGCTGGGAAGCGGAGCCGCCCTGATCCTGGGGAGGCACCGAATCCCAGATGCCCCCCTGCCTCGTCGGTCCCTCCCCCCCTGAAGGAGATGGACAAGGGCAAAGGCATCACGGGGCGGTTATCTTTTCTCAATCTTAAATCTGTAGGCACTTGCCAAATTTTAGTTCAAATAATGTAATCTCTTGAATCCATGTTTGTATCCAGTAAGGTTTGTACTTTTTTGAAGCATATTAATGAAAAAGATAAACCTTTTCAGGGACTCGTGCATGTATGTGACCATGCAAAGGTGGAATGCCTCTATATTTAAAATAAACGAGTTTCCCCGGTAGGCTATCCTAGTGGTACCCTCTATTTGGCTGTCGGGGAGCTATGCTTGCCGTACACGAATTGTAATGAAGGACCAGCCCCCTGCCAATATCTCTTCATCAAAGGCCACTGTGACCATCCTGACCGAAGCAACGTTCGAGTCAAAGGATGGGAGCACCTAAGTTTCAAAAAGCGGCGAGGTTTTCCTATGCACAAGTTTTCACTTATAGAATACGTATGGATAAGAGATAAAGCTTATCTATTTGGCCTGCCGGAGATCACAGTGCTGGCTTGTCTTCTCATCTCCTCTTGGGGACTGAATCCATGGCAGGAGCCTATGGATTATGCAGATGAAAATGATGCCAGATGCAACCTTATCTATAAGAGGATGCAATGCTCATGATATACTTATGCATGCATGCAACTCGTCGGGGCCCCCCAGCGCTTTGTTTATTTCTCTGCCGCTTAGGGTCTGCGCCTGGCTTTATACAAGGGGTTACATGCAACTGAGGCAAGGCCTATACAAAAGGTGGCTGTCAGGCAGGGCCCAACAGCCATGCCTTACGGGTAGAACTTGTGGAGATGCTCAATATTCCATGAGTTTTGCAATTTAATGCCATCTCCGGTCTCCAGACAGACTGCGCCAGGTCTGGTGACTCATACTACCCGGTAAGGGCCTTCCCACTTTGGCCTCAACTTGTTTGTACCCTTGGTGGACTGAACGCGTCTAAGGACAAGGTCGCCTTCTTCAAAACACCGGGCATGACCCCTGCGGCTGTGATAGTGACGCAGGGCTTGCTGATAGCGTGCAACACGCGTAGCAGCCGGGAGACCGTTCTCCTCGTGTAGCATAACATCGTCACACCAGTGCTGATCTTGCGCTACTTCATCATAGGCAAGCACTCGAGGGGACCCGTAAATGAGTTCCGTGGGGGTAACTGCTTCTGCCCCATAGACTAGGGAGAAGGGAGTCTTCCCGATAGCTCAATTTGGTGTCATTCCGAGGGACCAAAGAACCACCGGAAGCTCATCGATCCATCGTCTGTCGCACTTCTGCAGCTTATCAAATGTTCTTGTCTTGAGTCCGCATAGCACTTGAGCGTTCACCCTATCAGCTTGTCCATTGCTTCTGGGATGTGCAACAGAGGCAAATGAGATCTTGCTTCCGAGGGCATGAACATATTGCATGAATGCACAACTCATGAATTGGGTGCCGTTGTCGGTGATGATCCGGGCAAGAACCCCGAAGCAGCACACCAAATCTTTCAAGAACTTGATAGCTGACTGAGCAGTCATCTTTCTCGTGACAGCTACTTCCGGCAACTTTGTAAGCTTGTCGATTACAACAAACAAGAATTCAAAGCCCCCGGCAGCTCAGGGGAAAGGGCCGAGGATATCGAGACCCCAGACCAAAAACAACCATGACAAAGGGATTGTCTGAAGAGCTTGTGTTGGCAGATGGATGTTCTTGGAATGGAACTGGCAGGCTTCACACTTAGCTCAACCGCATCTCGGAGGCGGTGGGCCAATAGAATCCTTGCCAGAATGCTTTCCCAACTAATGCCCTTGATCCAATGTGGGAGCCGCACATGCCTTTGTGTATATCCACCAGCAGTTCCTTTCCTTCTTCCCGGCAGATGCACTTCAATTTCACACCATTGGGCCTTCTTCTGTACAGAGTGTCATCAACAAAATGGTACATACTGGCCCTCTGGGCTACTCTTTCAGCTTCATCTTGCTCATCGGGAAGTTCTCCGGTTTGGAGGAAGTGGACTATGTGCCTTGCCCAAGTTGGAGCATGAGGCTCGACAACAAGGACTAACGGCACCTCCCCGCTCGCGTGGATGTGTTCCTTGACCGCAGGGACCAGTGTCCCGGCAGGAGGGTGTAGCCTAGCAGGTGATGGGGAGTTTTTTCCGGCAGCGTGAGACAACATGTCAGAGATCACACATGCAGTTTTTACCCAGGTTCGGGCCGCCGCGAGGCGTAAAACCTGACTCCTGCTCTGGTGCATTGATGGTGGAAAGCACAATGCTCTTGCCCGACAGGGTTGCCTTGGGACGAGAACGGCTACACGCGTATGAGAGCACCAAGATCCGAATGCTTTCTATGGTTGCCATGGGCCTCCTTTTATAGATCAAGGGGTCACCATAGTGGCAAAATCAGCCATTACACACTGATTAGATAGAAAATAGTGCTATCATACCTTACTCTGTAGGTTTACAGAGCGCATTAAGTGTGCTGCTCAATGTCACATCATAGCTTGCCCAGCAGGCTCTGCCGGGCCGTTTTGCCAGCTTGGCGCCTGCTTGCTCGACACGTCACAGGACGAGTGTTGCTTGTAGGTATTTTATGTAGCAGGTGGCTGCCATGTGGCATATAGCAGCCACTTAGTCACCTTGGAGCTTGACACTGCACTGATCTACGACGTACGTGTGGTGAGGTGGCGCGGTGAAGTGGCTTGTCTTCTCTAGTCCCGGTAGGCCTGCCGGGACGATCCAAGGGGGCTTGCTTCCAGGGATAACCCTGTCTTCGCCAGGCTCGCCTGCCGGGCAGGCGAGGTTTTCCCTTAGTAGTATCTTGCCCCTCTGGCTAGTCTTCCCCATCTTGATCTGTGCTTGGCTCCTTCAAGGGAATCGATCCATCTTGCTTGAGTTGATCATGGTGCTTGTCCTTGTGCATGTGCATAGTCTGGGCAATGTACCCAGGGTTTGTTGCACTGACAGAAACCCCCGGGCCTGGCACGAACGCGCCACTGGGTGTCGTCGGGGTAGGACCTAATCAGTGTACAGGCAAGAGTGTAGAGGCACTTCGTCCTTTGACATCTTCTTTGCTTCTTTATTATCTTGAGCACAGTCTGGGCAACGGATCTAGGGTTTGTTGCACCGACAATTTGGATGAAGGCCGGTACTTACCTTTCATGAGGCAGACAAGATCAAATATGAATCTGCCAACACGAATAGGAAATCCAATCTCGTTTTGTGTAGTTCAACTAAATCAAGCAAAGTTGACGGTGTGACATTTAAGTTGAACTACACAAAACACTATTTAAACAGAAGTATTTTGCGTAGTGAAGCAAAAGGTCGCAATAGCAACGAGTTGAATAGATATCCTTGTTTTCAAAGGTAAAAAGGAAACAATTACTAGCCAATAAAGGAGGATGAATCACATGGCCACAAAAAGAAGCATCAACCTTATCTTGATGGAAAAGAAAGTAGGACGGTAGCATTTCTAAAACAGTTGCATTGATTCACATTAACATAGACATTTTCTTAAAATAACAGTCATTAAAAATGTATTTTTGTTTTAACAGTGGCATTGCTTCAATTTTCCAGTGACATTCTTGGATTAACAACAACAAAATAGTTGTATGGGACATGGGACATGCCATCACCATGTTCATCCACATGTATAAATGGGTGATGCAGAGTGTGTTGCCAAGCAGCATATCTGTGTTGGTCCCATATTTGTTATCTTTGAACCTTTTTCCTATGTGAGGGCAGCAAACCTAGTCCTACACAAACTACCTGACCCCCCAGTTTCTTTCCTTTTTCAACAAAGAGATCAGTTCCTTACAGATGTTTGTACCGGGTTAACCCTTTTTTCCCTTCTCGACCAACAAATCGTCTGGATAGCCAGTCTATACTACTTTCCCTCCCTCCTTTCCTCACTGAACCACGTCCTAGATTCATGCTCCAGCCCACCCCCCTTTTTTTCCTCTTTGAACCAAGACCTAGATTCGACTACATAATCGAAAAAGATTCGCATGCAGCTACAACAATGACGGCTTCAATGAAAGTTATACCTTAGGGTCGTCGGGATGTGGCTAGGCATGCAACAGGAGGCCAAATCTGAGCACACTACGTATGGAAGCAAAGAAGAAGGGGTCGGAGGCCCTCCTGCACAGGCGCTGGGTGAAAGAGAACAACGCAGACAACAGTGGATTGCCTCCCTCACTAAAGGTGAAAGAGTGAACACTGCACCTCCTCCCCTTATCGGTGCGACGGGATCCGGGCGACTCCTTCACCAGCTGCGAGGGGGGAGAGAGAGATGATACGTCCAATTTGTGTCATATTTTACTATTGTTATTTATGATGTTTTTATGCATAATAATGCTTTTGGGAGTAATTCTGTCGGAATCAGGGCTCCACAGACCCAAAAAAGGTTCAAACTCTGGGGCGTGTGCGAAGAACTCAGCCTCTCCAGCCAGCCAACTCACTGCTCTCATGGCTTAGCTTGATGAACAGGAAAGGAAATGGGCACGACAGTTTACCCAGGTTCGGGCCACCTTGCGGTGTAAAACCTACTCCTGCTTGGTGGTGGATTAGCCTCGCGGGGGGCTGGGGATGAACTAGTACAAGGAAGAATAGCCTCGTGGGGTCTGCTCTGGGGGTGGATATGAGCTCAAGGGATTCGACCTCCGGGGATCCGATCAGGGACTCACTCGACCGGCCCCTTGCTATGGTGGTGGCTAGGCTATACTTATAGTGGCCTTGGTCCTCTTCCCCAAAACTTAGGCGGGTAGGGATCCCACAATGGCCAATTTTGAAGGGGGGCAAGTAGTACATCTTATCCTGACAAAAGGTGATCTTCACCTGCAAAGCTTCTGGTCGTGATGTCGTCGTGGGCTCGGTGATGACATCCGTCCTGCCGTCCTGATGGTCTTGGTCTTGTTGCACGTAAACCGTAACCTTTGGTTGATTCCTTGGGACTCTATGTCTGCGCTTGCCTCCTTAGCACCAAAGAGGAAACCTGCCGCTCTGCGCCCGCTGGTGCACGCCTGGCCTTGGTCGTCATTGCTAGCGTCACCTCAACCTCATGAGGAGAGCGCTTGCATTGGAATATCTGCTCCTCACGAGGACACCTGGGGAGGCCGCTCCTTCAGGAGGTCTTGGTGTCATCTGCCTCGCGAGGCTTGGCCCCTTGCGAGGGTCTTGTCTTGTCGATGCTGAAGATGGGCCATACCAGGCCATCGATGGAACCATGCCGTGGGCTGCAGGCAGGCAAGTCTAGGTACCTTGGTTCCCAGAATGCCGACAGTAGCCCCCGGTCCCAAGGCGTGCTTGCAATTGGCTTTGAGGTGATGCCAAAGGGAAAGTGCGAAGCGTCACGGGCCCCAATTGCCTGGGGACTTATTCGACACGTGGCGCTTGATGGGACATGGGTGTCTCCACTTCCCCACTCTTCCTCGACAACCGTTCGACTTGACAACTGCCTGTTGCATGCAGAGAAACCATTATTACTCGAGATCGTGGGAGGCCGACGATTGGCCTCCCTCTAGATATAAATGGGGGCAGGGGGCGGAGCCCCTAGCCCATCTTCTTCTTCTCGCTGCTTGCTTCTCCTTCTTCTTGCTCTGCCGTCTCGCTAGAGCATCCATGGCGCCGATCAGGAGGTTCTCCGCCATGGAGAAGGGGAAGGCTCCTCAAGTGGAACCCGAGCTACTCCTGCCGAAGAAGAGGCCCGATCGCTCTCGGGGCGCCGCCACGGACACCATTATGACGCGGCCTTAGCACGAACGGGATCCTACGGGCTTCTCGGCCCCCCTATACGCCCGCGCGAAGGGCTCTGCGCACAGGAGCAATGACCGGCACCGCGAGGAGCGGGGCCATGGAGAAAGACAAATGACGACCATGGGGCTGACTCACTCGCGGACCCATGTTGAAGGCACAGCCCGCGAGTTCATGGTGCCACCGCGCACATGGATTCGACTCACGAGGCCTTTCACGAGGGAGATGCCGCTGAGGGGGCCCGCCGAACTATGGCTGCAACATGACGGATGCTGCGGCCAAGCTTCGGAGGCGGAAGTTGAGGTTGTCGACTCCGGCGGTGTCTTCATGACCCGGGGGTGGGGCGCGATCTCCCGCACCTACCGCCCGGAGGGAGGCCATGCCATCCACTTCGAGTATGACAGGGCATCGACGCTTTTCTTCAAGGTCTTCGACAAGGACGGTCGGTGCCTGGAGTGCTGCCTTGAGGGAGGTGACCGCGGTGATAGGGCCACCGGCGGTGAACTTGCCCTTGGCCTTGTCCACGACTCCTCCGATAGCAGCAGCGCCTCCTTGGAGCACGTCTCAAGTGACAACGTCAGCTACGAGCTGTCGAGCCATCGCGCTCACACCTCAGTAGCGGCATCAGCCCGGCGTCACCGGTGATGCCGTCGAGGCTATGGCCTCCTTAGGGATTCTTCTTTTTGTTTCATCCCTACAAGAGATCATGATGAACCCCTCAAGGGTATGTAAAAACTGTGATGCTTTTGCTTAAGCGCTATCGTCCCCGATCAATGTTGCGCTTGCATTCCCTGCTACGACACGGTCCCCCCTTTCATTCTCGTGGTAGCTTAGTGATGTACGTCGGCAGGACCCAGTCCCCAGGAAGGCTTCAGCCGTCGCTGGTATGCCAGGTCACGATGCCGTGGTCAAGGCCAGGAGGTGAGCGGCCCGAGGTCCGGTAAGAGCCCGTGAGGCGCGATGCTCAGGATGTCCCCTTTGACATGCAAGCGGCTCTCGAGAGACTGAAAGGGAAACATCCTTGCGCCAGCGAGATCGCGAGGGGTGAAACGTTGAATGTGAGATGCACACTTTGCGTGTGTGGGGTGACTTATCTCGACGACTTTGTAGTTATCCTTCCGCCACGAGGGTAGCATTTGTACGACGTCCGGCTGCGTCCCCGTAGCTGCGGCATTCCCAGGCAAGACTCGTGCTAACCCCTTCTTTATTGCTCATCTGGGTGCTCTACGTCCTTGGGTCCCGGCCCTCGAGCAAGGCTCAGCCACCGCTGGTATACCAGGTCGCGGTGCTGTGGTCAAGGCCAGGGGGTGAGGGCTCGAGGGCCAGTAGGGGCCCTGGAGGCGTGATGCTCAGGGGCTCCCCCTTTAACGTGCAAGCGAATTGTGTGGTAAAATGAGTGGATGGCCCCACGAAGGTGCCTTGGAGGGATCGCGACCCGTGGTCCTGGCTCCGGAGGTCCCTGCAAGTTAGATGGAGGAAGAGAACATAAAATGCAGCCGCGCTCACCACCCTGCCGGTGATCTTTCTGCAAAAAGGTGAAGGCATTGATGACCCGGTGAGGTGGCGTGCACGGGGCAGGCCGCGAGCCAGAGCTCAGTCTCTCAGATTTATTAGCATTGCAGGGATGGACCCAAGCACAGGCACCGTGCCAGCAGCACCCGTTGCGGGATAAACAAGAGGCAGGTTAGCGATGCGCGGAGGCCACGCGGGGCGACTCCATAAATGACGGGACGGCAGGGGAAATGTAGATAAACACGATAAGGCGAAACCAGTTCTGATAGATGCACAAAACAATACACGCTGCAGGGCAGACCTGTGCAGCTTCAGGATAATGCAACACGAGGGGTGCCCTCAACTGAGCAAACCAAAAAACGTCAACTAGCACCGTCGGGGTAGAAGTGTTGAAGTAGCTGGAGATGCGCACCACAAAAGTCGCTCCTTATGAACCGACAAGCTCTTGAGTCCCGGGAGGCTCCGGAGGCACCGGCTCCGCCTCCGTCAGGATCGCCTGGGGCCTTGCCTCGTCAGCCGCCAGAACGCGCTGCATGCAGCGCTGGAGCGAGGCAGCCGCGTTCGGCGGGCCGAACGGCATGCATACATAGCTGTGGCGGTGGCCTTCACACCGGCCAATGCGGGATGGCCAGAAGAGCTCCTAAGAAGCAGCCCTGTTGAGGCCCGGGATGTTGATGCAGACCCGTAGCTTGCTGCTCATGTCCTGGGCGGTAGCTGCACTGAGCGACATGGGTCGGTGCTTGCCACGCATGGCCCACGCCTCCTGAAGCTCTCCGATCGCCTTGGTGATGAACTCCTGAGCGCTTGGTTGGGCCGGGTAAGGTACCCCCCCCGAGCGGGGGCTGGGTAAGGTACACACGCATCGAGCATGTTTGGGCTAGCCCCGAAGATGTGAAGGCCCCTCCCGGGGGTCTGGAATACGGCCACTACGCACATACCTTGCCGTGACCCGGCAGTTGGCTCCTCGCGAGGCACCCCACGGCAGGTCACCAGGCTCCTCGGAGGCCTAAAACCTCGCGATCCCATAGTAGGATCACTTCAGGGAAGAGCGCTACTACGGCATCAGGACCCGCACAAGACTTACAGAACCAAATATAAGTCTCAATGGTTACCCCACTCCGGAACCCGCATGCTCGCTATGGCACACTCTAGGGCACGCTTCAAAAAAACATTACATTATTCCATACATCGCAAGAGGCCCCCCTTTTTAAAAATGCTCTCACAAGGCTATGTCTGGAGTTTCTTTTCATACAGGTCACAGTAAGGAAGAAACGCAGGCTTAGTCAGATGCGTTGTCTTCATCATCTCTGTCCGCGCTATCATCCCCCTCGTGCTCGCCACCTGCGCCGTCTCCTTTGGCTGCAATTACGGCCTCGTCATCCTCGGGAGCAAACTCCGCCACCAAGGCATCCACATTGTCATCTACCCAACTGGCATTCACGTAGAAGTTATATTGTCATGTATCCTTTAACATGTGGTGCTTTCCCCCCATCTTTGCGAGCCAAAAATTACGCACTAAGTAGAGATACTATTTGTGCATAAAAAACCCTTAAACCCATATCTTGTTTTGAGAGTCCACCATACCTACCTAAGGATTGAGTAAGATCCTTCAAGTAAGTTTTCATCGGTGCAAAAAGGCAATAAAAATTGCTTCCAGAAGTGTTGGATCATTTAGTGTAAGAGAAAATTGAGTGTTGTACAAACATGTGTTGGCAAAGAATAAAAGCGACGGACTGCATAATAAAGGTTGTTATCATAAGGGGAAATATAACGTGACATTCTTTTGCACTAAGAGATTGAGCATACAACCAAAAACTGCATGGCAACCTCTGCTTCCCTCTGTGAAGGACCTATCTTTTACTTTTATGTATTTACTTTTATGCAAGAGTCAAAGTCCTCTCTCTATTCCTTTTTTATTTTCACTTTTGGCGAGCACCATGTGGTGAGGAAAGATCTAGGCACATATATCCAGTTGGATATGGGTAGCATGAGTTATTATTGTTGACATCACCCTTGTGGTGAGTATGCTGGGAGGCGAAGCCATAAGCCCCTATCTTTCTATGTGTCCGGTTGAAACTTTTTGCTCATGTGTATGAGGTGAGTGTTAGAAATCATAGAAGACTATATGATGGTTGAGTATGTGGACTTGCCAAAAAGGCTCCGATATGTGACCCTTCCTGAAAAGATGATGAATTGTAGTTGCAAAGTTGACTGAGAACATAGTTTGTTGGTTTTCAATAAAGTTTATGCTTTATACTTTTATGTTGTGATGAATTGTTACTTGTTCATAAGAAGTCTATGATAGAAGTTCTATGATAAAGTTTGATATTAAAGTCTGTTACTGTTATAATAATCTACATGATGCTTCTATGTCTGTATTTTGTTTTTATCGACACCTCTCTCTCTCTCTCTCTCTAAGCATGTGGACATGTTTTTTGATTTCGGTTTTTGCTTGAGGACTAGCGAGGTCTAAGCTTGGGGGAGTTGATACGTCCATTTTGCATCATGTTTTCCTACTGTTATTTATAATGTTTTTACGCATAATAATGCTTTTTGGAGTAATTCTAATGCCTTTTCTCTCATAATATGCAAGGTTCACACCAAGAGGGAGAATACCGGCAGTTGGAATTTTGGACCTGAAAAAGCTACCTATCCTGCACAACTCCAAATGAGCTGAAACTTCACAAGCATTTTTTATGGAATAAATAAGAATTATTGGAGTAAATGACTACCATAGTGGGCCCACCAAGTGGGCACAACCAACCTGGGCACGCTAGGGAGCCCAGGCGCACCCTGGTGGGTTGTGCCCTCCTCGGCCCACCTCTGGTGCCCATCTTCCAGTATATAAGTCATTTTGACCTAGAAAAATCAGAGGAGGACTTTCGGGATGAAGCGCCACCTTCTCGAGGCGGAACTTGGGCAGGATCACTTTCGCCCTCCGGCGGAGCGATTCCGCCTGGGGAACTTCCCTCCCGGAGGGGGAAATAATCGTCATCATCAGTACCAACAAATCTTCCATCTTGGGGAGGGCAATCTCCAACAACATCTTTAACAGCTCCATCTCCTCTCAAACCCTAGTTCATCTCTTGTGCTCAGTCTTTGTACCGGAACTATAGATTGGTACTAGTGGGTGACTAGTAGTGTTGATTACATCTTGTAGTTGATTACTATATGGTTTATTTGGTGGGAGATTATATGTTGAGATCCATTATGCTATTTAATACCCCTCTGATCATGAGCATGATTATCATTTGTGAGTAGTTACTTTTGTTCTTGAGGTCACGGGAGAAATCTTGTTGCAAGTAATCATGTGAACTTGATATGTGTTCGATATTTTGATCGTATGTATGTTGTGATTCCCTTAGTGGTGTCATGTGAACATCGACTACATGACACTTCACCTTTTTTGGGACTAAGGGAATGCATTGCGGAGTAGTTATTAGATGATGGGTTGCGAGAATGGCAGAAGCTTAAACCTTAGTTTATGCGCTATTCCGTAAGTGGCTGATTTGGATCCAAAAGTTTAATGCTATGGTTAGATTTATTCGTAATACTTTTCTCGTAGTTGCGGATGCTTGTGCGTGGGGGGAGAGGGGGGGGGGTTAATCGTAAGTAGAAGGTTTGTTCAAGTAATAACAACATCTAAGCACCGGTCCACCCACATATCAAATTATCAAAGTAGCAAACACAAAACAAACCAACATGATGAAAGTGACTAGATGAAATTCCCGAGTACCCTCAAGAACACTTTGCTTATTACAAGAGAGCGTTTTGGCCTGTCCTTTGCCTCAAGAGGATTGGGCTACCTTGCTGCACTTCTGTTACCATTATCGTTACTTGCTCGTTACAAATTAACTTGCTATCAAATTACTCGTTACTTATAATTTCAGTGCTTGCAGACATTACCTTGCTGAAAACCTCTTGTCATTTCCTTCTGCTCCTCGTTGGATTCGACACTCTTACTTATGAAAGGACTAAGACTGATCCCCTATACTAGGGGGTTCATTAACCACCAACTCTCCCATCTTGGGGAGGGCAATCTCCATCAACGTCTTCAACATCACCATCTCCTCTGAAACCCTAGTTCATCTCTTGTGTTTAATCTTTATACCAGAACCTTAGATTGGTGCTTTTGGTTGACTAGTAGTGTTGATTACATCATGTAGTTGATTACTATGTGGTTTATTTGGTGGAAGATTATATGTTCAGATCCATTATGCTATTTAATACCCCTCTGAACTTGAGCATGATTATCAGTTGTGAGTAGTTACTTTTGTTCTTGAGGTCACGAGAGAAATCTTGTTGCAAGTAATCATGTGAACTTGATATGTGTTTGATATTTTGATGGCATGTATGTTGTGATCCCCTTAGTGGTGTCATGTGAACGTCGAATACATGACACTTCACTATATTTGGTCCTCAGGGAATGCATTGTGGGGTAGTTATTAGATGATGGGTTCCGAGAGTGACAGAAGCTTAAACCCTAGTTTATGCGCTACTTCGTAAGGGAATGATTTGGATCCTAAAGTTTAATGCTATGGTTAGATTTCTATCTTAATACTTTTCTCATAGTTGCGGATGCTTGCGAGGGGGTTAATCATAAGTAGGAGGTTTGTTCAAGTAAGAACAACACCTAAGCACCGGTCCACCCACATATCAAATTATTAATGTAGCAAACACAAATCAAACCAACATGATGAAAGTGACTAGATGAAATTCTCGTGTACTCTTAAGACTGCTTTGCTTATCATAAGAGACCATTTTGGCGTGTCCTTTGCCACAAAAGGATTGGGCTACCTTGCTGCATACTATTTCTCGTTACTGTTACTTGCTCGTTACAAATTACCTTGCTATCAAACTAATTGCTACTTACAATTTCAGTGCTTGCAGAGAATACCTTGCTGAAAACCGCTTGTCATTTCCTTCTGCTCCTCGTTGGGTTCGACACTCTTACTTATCGAAAGGACTATGATTGATCCTCTATACTTGTGGGTCATCAAGAGACAGAGGCCAGCGCAGTCTTGTTTAGATCTGGTGAAGAGGGTGAGAGGTTGTGAATAGAGAAAACCCTAGGAAAGGAACGTTGAGCCTCCAGCGTGTGTGTGTGTGTGTGTGTATAGTGCGGGGAGAGTGTGAAGAGTGCAAACCCAACGAACAAGCGCCGAGGCTCCAGCTTATATAGTACTCGTGTATAGTACTAATATAGTGGAGTGGTTTTCTTTCTCTCCCTAAAAATCATTTTAAATTGCGTAAGTATGAAACAAAACTCTTTATTTGACATACCAGTGAAGAAAACTACTCCCTCTGTCTCGGTTTACAGGGCATGCATGTCGTTCTAGGTTGAGAATTTAACTAGCTATAAATGTATTACGTGTGATGAAAAATATATGTTTAGAAACTACATCCACTTAAGAATCCAATGATATACTTTTTGTGACATATAACTCATATTTAGTTAGTCAAATGGATGACCTAGAACTACGTGCATGCCCTATAAACTGAGATGGAGGGAGTACAATCAACTAACGCGCCACGCGTCCTGGTCGCACTTCTTGTCCTTCACGTGCGGTACACTACCCTCCTTTAAGTGAACAACCACACACGCGCCAAATTATCAGAAAGGTGCGAGAGTGTGTACAAATAAAGAGTTTTAATTTCAGTTATCGGAAAGGTGTGAGAGTATGTACAATTTTCCCTCTCTCAATAATTATGGTTTGTTGTGTTCGGCCTAAACTTGGTCAAACTTTACAAAGTTTGACTTCAGTCATCTAATATGCAGAGTAAATAGAAACGGAGGGGTACTACCTCCATCCGGGGTTTTTAGTCCATACCATGTTTTTAATCAAAGTTTGACCACATATTTAGTTAAAAGCTGGACAAATAAGATTATAGGGTAGCTGAAGACAAAGTTGTGAGAAGGCTTAGAAATCAATATAAATTTTTTGCTGTTAGTACCAACGTCGATGCTCCTTCGAGGAAACATTTGGTTCATATCCAATTGTGTGATAAAATTGCACCAACGTAAATGACCACTCCAATATGAATTGATGAAGGATATCATCTTTGTGGTAACAAGCAAAGAGCACTGATGGAAGACAACCCATTCTTCATTGAACATCGATAAGCTTCACCAGCCGATGCAACCATGAGATGCAACCATGAGCATCGATAGCTCATCGTGGTGTGATGCATCATGTTTGGGTCAGGCACCAATGAAGTTTGATAATCCTCACTGTGGTTTGTTTCTTAGTAATCAAGCTCGAGAAAGGAAGATCCGAGCAATAGTGGCCATCCAATTTTGTACAGTTCCACTAAAATTGAGGAAGACATGCCCGGGTATGGAAATACGCATCCCTGTTTGCAAAAAATATAAAAAATTGATATTTAAGTAGTGTCATTTCTTTGTTTTAGCAGTGAAACAAGATTAACAGCGGCATCTTAATTATCAATAAGAATTAATGAAACGTACACCAAAAAATAGAAGCATCATGATTATCTTGATGGGAACTAAATCAGGATACCCGAAAAAAAAACTAAATCAGGATAGAAGCATTTATCGACGCCTCTACATGGGCATTGATTTATTTTACCAATGATAGCTTTAGATTAGCATCAACAATAGGAGCATATCAACAATGACCGCACAACCACCATGTACTTTTTGTCGAAAAAATGTGTATACCTCCACCGATGCATAAATGATAAACCAGGACAACTTTTGGAGTGGCCTCTCCTCTATAATAGTAAAAAATAGGTGATGTTGGACCAGCTGATGAACCCTGGCTACTGTACATGGGGACCTGGGGCGTAGTGGCATAGAAGAAAACCCGATTACAGAGTACAATGAAGCATGCAATACAATAGAAGTTATATCTCAGGTGGGTGAGATGTGGCTTAGGCGGGCGGGCAGGATATGCACACACTACGACAACCAACAAGGCCTTCATCCGCACCAACGCAGACTCAGAGAGGAAAGTGCGCATCGGCTTCCTCCATCACCGACGGCGACAACGTCAATGCTGGGAATCCTCACCTCCCGCAGCGGATGGGATTGTAACGCCCCGGATAGAACTTTCCATATTCGTAACTCCGACTCTTGCCTTTTCCGGAGATGTGATTTATTATTTCCTCCGTGGTTGGGTTTTTGTCTGTTGTTTTGCATTTTGTTCTTGTTATGCATCTCATCTCATGTCATCATCTGCATTTCATCCGCATGTTTTTCAAAACTTGCATCCGTTCGTGTTCCGCCGGTTCTCTCCGTTGTCCGTTCTGAGCCCGACCACACTCGCACGCACCCGCGGCACCTCCGAAATATTATTTTGTTAGTGGCATAAAAATGTTCTCGGAATGGGTGCAACTTGTCGTGCGGTCTTATGATAGTGTAGACAGACCGCCTGCCAAGTTTCGTCGCATTTGGAGTTCGTTTGATAGCCCAACCGTTAAATATGTAACCGCGATATAGTCGGTTTATTCGTCGGACGTTTCGGTCTCCGAAACTGCCGCCGGGCCTCTCTTTCTCTTCTCTCCCCTCAGTCCAGACCCTCTCGTCACAGCCCACTAGCCCACCTATCTAACCCCCTCCGCTCCGGACCGTTGGATCGAGATCCGATGTCCGAAAACGGAGCAGAAACCCCCCCTAGACCAAACCCTAGCCAAAAACTGCAATATAAACCCCTCCCCTTGCCATTTTTGGTCTAAACCTATCCCTAGCTTCCTCCCCTAACCTCCTAGCCGTCGGCGCCTCATTTTCCGTGCCCGGCCACCTCCTGCCCGCCACTTGGCGCTGCCCCTGCCGCCAGCCACCACCCAGCACCGCCACTCAGCGCCGCTCGTGCCCACTCAAAGGCTGCCACGTCGCCCCTGCCTTCCCCAGCAGCCTCCCGCCGCCGCAGGCCCGTCCCAGGCCCGCCCGGGCCCCGATCTGGGCCCGAGCGCCCCGCGCCTCCCGCTCCCGTTCTGGATCGAGGGGAGGATCCCTCGACCCCGAGCCCTCGTCGCCTCCACCACCGCCGGTGCCCTCCGCCACTCCCAGGCCGACCCCGCGCCCTCTCCCTCGGTCCCTCCTTCTCTTCCTTCTTTCTCCTGATCTCGCATCCCTCTCTCTCTCTCGCAGGAACTTCTCTCGTCAGCCATGGCGCCCGCAAGTCGAAGCTCGCCGTTCCTCGCTGAATCCGGTGACCTTCGCCTCGGATCCGCCGGCTCCGTCCCATCCCGGCCTTCCCCGCACCTCCTGACGCCCAGCGCCGCTCGCCTCCATCCGCCAAGCTCCTGCACCGCCGCGCCTTCTTCCTCTGTTTCTGCATCGAGCAGGAGGAGGACACCCCTGCCTCTGCTTCGAGCGTTGACCGCGGCCCTCTTCGTCTGGAGCGCCAGCGACCGGCGGCCCAGCGCCAGATCGCCCAGACCCAGCGCGCCCCTTCGCGGCCTGCCCAGCCTCCTCCCCTCCAGCCGGCCTGCTAAGGCCCATGGGTGAGCAACCCCTCCAGATCGCCCCTCCTTTTTTTCTCTCCTGTTGGGCTAGCCGGCAGTTTCGGCCCGATAGCATTTTTTTCCTGCCTGCGAATTTGTCTAATTATTCCAGGATTTTCAGATTTGCAGAAAACCCCCTAAGCTTCATGCATATAATATCTCTCAAACTGTGCATCGGATTAAAATATTTTATATATGTAAAATGCTCAGAAAATTGTGTAGATTAATAATATGCCACTTTAATCTATGTTAAAAATGTTTAAACTTGCTGTTTATTTAATTTTGTATAAATGCCATGCTAAAATGCTTTAATCCATAACTTAATAACCGTAGCTCCGAATTTAATAAACTTTATATGTAAATGGGGTGGAAAAATGCCTAGATTAACATGGTCCACTTTATTTTCCTGTTTAACAAACTTAAAATTGTGTTTAGGGCAGAACAGTACTGAATCTAAAATATGCATATGGGGATTTTTTCGGACATGTTGTTTGTTGTTTCCGGCCTCATTTAAACTTGCCTAGATAGGTAGTTTCATTATGTTTCACCCCCTTGCCATGCTAATAACATTTAATATTGTTTGGTAGCAAAACCGAGAGAGAACTAAATAATTGATGTGGTGTTTTGTCAATATGCAACTCGTTGCATATTGAGCTCCACTTAACTTGTAGTATCGTTTGTTGCACTTTGTCATGCCATGCTCTTTAAACCAGACATGCATCATACTTGATTGTGCATCATGCCATGATTATGCTTGTGTGTTTACCATGTTGTTTGTTTCTTTCCGGTGTTGCTTCTTAGTTCCGGTAATGTTGCGTTCGTGAGGATTCGTTCGACTGCTCCCGTTTGTCTTCTTCATGGACTCGTTCTTCTTCCTTGCGGGATTTCAGGCAAGATGACCGCTACCCTGGATCTCACTACTATCATTGCCATGCTAGTTGCTTCGTTCTATCGCTTTGCTGCGCTACCTATTACCTGTTTATCAAGCCATCCCAAATTGCCATGAACCTCTAACCTTTGACACCTTTCCTATGCAAACCATTGATTGGCTATGTTACCGCTTGCTCAACCCTCTTATAGCGTTGCTAGTTGTAGGTGAAGTTGAAGATTTCTCCATGGTGGACAGGATTTTGGTTGGGATATCACAATATCTCTTATATTATTATTAATGCATCTATATATTTGGTAAAGGGTGGAAGGCTCGTCCTTTTGCCTAGTGTTTTGTTCCACTCTTGCCGCCCTAGTTTCCGTCATACCGGTGTTATGTTCCCGGATTTTGCGTTCCTTACGCGGCCGGGTGATTTATGGGACCCCCTTGACAGTTCGCTTTGAATAAAACTCCTCCAGCAAGGCCCAACGTTGGTTTTACCATTTGCCTCACCACCACCTATGTTTCCCTTGGGAGTAATTAACCCAAGGGTCATCTTTATTACAGCCCCCCCGGGCCAGTGCTTGTCTAAGTGTTGGTCCGAACTAGAGCCCTTTGCAGCGCCACCTCAGGGAAACTTGAGGTCTGGTTTTAGTTGTACGGACTGCTCATCCGGTGTTGCCCTGAGAACGAGATATGTGCAGCTCCTATCGGGATGTCGGCGCATCGGGCGGTCTTGCTGGTCTTGTTTTACCATTGTCGAAATGTCTTGTAAACCGGGATTCCGAGTCTGATCGGGTCTTCCTGGGAGAAGGTCTATTCCTTCGTTGATCGCGAGAGCTTGTCATGGGCTAAGTTGGGACACCCCTGCAGGGTATAATCTTTCAAAAGCCGTGCCTGCGGTTATAGGCAGATGGGAATTTGTTAATGTCCGGTTGTAGACAACTTGACACCTGATCCGAATTAAAACGCATCAACCGCGGGTGTAGCCGTGATGGTCTCTTCTCGACGGAGTCCGGGAAGTGAACACGGTTTCTGTGTTATGTTTGACGTAAGTAGGAGTTCAGGATCACTTCTTGATCATTGCTAGTTTCACGACCGTTCTGCTTGTTCTCTTCTCGCTCTTATTTGCGTATGTTTAGCCACCATATATGCTTAGTCACTGCTGCAGCCTCACCACTTTACCCCTTCCTTTCCCTTTAAGCTTTGCTAGTCTTGATACCCATGGTAATGGGATTGCTGAGTCCTCGTGGCTCACAGTTTACTACAACAACAGTTGCAGGAACAGGTTATGCAATGATCATGACGCGAGAGCGATGTTTGCTTGTCTTGGAGTTCTTCTTCTGCTTCTTCTTCGATCAGGGGATAGGTTCCAGGTCGGCAGCCTGGGCTAGCAGGGTGGATGTCGTCTGAGTTTCTGTTTGTGTTTCATCCGTAGTCGGATGATGCTCTGATGTATTGTGATGTTGTATTCATGTGGCATTGTATGCCTTATGTATGTATCTCCATCTATTATGTAATGTTGATGTAATGATATCCACCTTGCAAAAGTGTTTCAATATGCGGGTCTATCCTTGGTGGGACCTTCGAGTTCCTTTTGGATAGGGTCGCATATTGGGCGTGACAAGTTGGTATCAGAGCCTCGACCGACCTTAGGAGCCCCCTTGATTGTTGGCCGTTGTTGAGTCTAGAAGAAAACTATTTTGAGTCTTAGGATTATATATATCAGAGAGTAGGATTCTTTTTACTCCTCAGCCCCTTCGTCGCTCTGGTGAGGACTCTTGAGGTAGATGTTTTGACTTTCCTCTCCTCAAATTTCACTAAAAAAATTTTAGGATCACGCGGGTATCTCGGAATCGTTCCGATGGTTTTGTGACGAGAACATTGTTCTTGGTGCCTCCTGTCTATTTATGTGGCTTTGACCCGGGGAGTTGAGCTCCGAGGTGTTGTCGTCACAATTTTATCGTTGCAGTTCTGGAATACCTGAGTTTTGCCGACATCAAAAATCTCTTTTATGCAGTTGTTGGTGAGATAACCTCGACGTCACCCAATACTGGGGAGTTCGGCAGTATTGCCATAACTCATATAACGAATGCTTTTCGAAGGTTGAGGTACACGATTTCCAAAGGTTTCTTGGTTATGTGTTGACGGATGGATACAGCTGGATGTAGGGATTGTTAGTTTGGGTGAGATATATTGCTTCCCCTGTATCCCCAACACCAGATTGCATAACCAGAAAGTTTCGGGAGTTTATAGGTGGGAATTCAAGTAGCTCTAGTTTTATCTTTCCAACAGACACTTGATACGATATGGGGTCTATCATATGTTTGTTTCGGCTTATTCTGCAAGCCAAATCCTTTGTTTTGTTTTGAGTTGTGGTATTCGAGTTGCTTCATTGTCAAATGTTGAATCCATACCTTTCATAAACTGTGTTCTCATATTCCTATGTGAATACTAATCCTTTTGATCATTGAGGTTGTCATGTTAATTCTTTTCCAACTGGTGCGCTTCTCTTCGAGATGATCCCATCATTCTCCCCATCCGCAAGATCAATTCTAAGTTTTCTCAACGGTGTTTGTTTCATCCATCCCAAGTTGTCTTTGATTTCCCCACCCTCCCACCCTTTTCTTCAAGGACTCATATATGTTAATCAAGTATCCGTTTATTCATGTGAAGTCTCTTCACTCTTTTCAATCAATGTTTTGATCCGGTGATCCCTCGTGAAGATGCTCACGAGCTTCAAGTTCATCAATCTTCATTCTCGTATTCCTCTCCGGTGGCGTTAATTCAAGCTTTCGGTGTTGATCATATCCCTTTCCTCGTTTCAAATGTTTTTCCACGTGGTGCACCTCTTAATTGTTCACCTCTCTCTATTCTTATCCGGAGTGCTCAAGATATCTCAGAAGACTTGTGTTTCCATTCTCAATCCGTTCAAGTTATTTTGGAGATTATTATCTCATTCAAGCTATTTAATTCTATCGGTGCAATCTCTCTTTAAAATCGTTCAACAGTGTTTCCTTTTGAATGGGCCCTAACCCACAGGTCTTTTCCCAGGATCTTACCTGACTCTTCTAATTATTCTGGAGCAATTCCCAAATTCTTTTCAAGTTGACGTAAGAATGAATTTCATCAGTCAGATGCTTTTCCAAGATCGATTTCAAATCATTTCATTGATCGGCTCAACCCCTTCGCTTTCCATTCTACCGAAGTATCTCAGTAATTTTGGTGGCGGTTCTCATCATCATTCTCAACATGTGAAGACCGAAGAAGAGTTTTTCCTCTAAATCTTGTCCGTTCTTCCGAAGATTCATGGTTCTAGCTTGATGCCATCCTCTCATAATTGTTTTTGATTGTGAGAATTCTTTTCACCCATCCGGAGCATTTCATGAGTTGTTTCCATTTCTTTCCTCCGAAGGCCATCATGTCATAATTCCTCATTCTCAACCTTCAGCTCTCGTTATCCAAATCTTACCGGTGAATTGTTCAAGTATCCTCTAATCAGTTCATGTTCTCTTCTTTCTCATGTATCTAAATCCCTTCAAGTATCTTCATTCGTTTTCCAATTCTTCCCGGTGAATTGTGCCTTTGTTACTTTCATTTTAAATTCTTACGGTGGTTCCTTCAAGATTTCTCTTCCTTTGTTATCATATCAATTCATTCATTGTTAACAAATCCAACCGGTGGTTCCATCAATACCTTCCCAAGTTTGCGCCATATCTATCTTAATTCTTTATACGAGAATAAGTAGTATGCCAAATCCATTGCTTGCCATCAATTTAATTTGATGAAGGATAAGCATACAATAAATCTTATTCTTATTTCCTCGAGGTGATTCAATTCTTTTCTTCCAGAGATTGTTCATGATGAAGTAATTCTCGGTTCGAGATGTTTCATCTTTTCGTTTCCGGAGTTCCAAGTTTTCTCGGTTATATCGTTGCAAAGCTCCATCTAAATCATCACAAGGCTCACCTTGTTCTTTCAACTTCTCTTTCTTTCTATCATCCTTTCATTACCGGA
The DNA here is from genome assembly GCF_002162155.2 of Triticum dicoccoides. NCBI lineage: Eukaryota > Viridiplantae > Streptophyta > Magnoliopsida > Poales > Poaceae > Triticum > Triticum dicoccoides. The sequence continues at coordinate 218,365,442 of NC_041393.1, read as the reverse complement.
GTTCTTCATGGAGGCTCTACATGATGGTTCATCAAGGATTTCTTTCATTCTCATTTTGTTCTTCAAGATTTCTCTCGGAGTTAAGATCCGCCAAGCTTTACTCTAAAATAAACATGGTGCTCAACACATGTTTTGTTTTGAGGCGTTCAAGCATTCTTCATCTTGCATTCTGAAGTGCAATTCTTTCTACCTTATCTTTTGTGGTGGTGTTATGTCACTCTTGACAATTTCCTTCATGTTTCATGATTCATATTGTTGTCAAGAATGAGGTATTTTAAGTCCAATCAACTTCTTCTTTGGAGTTATCCTGGTATAGATTTCACCTAAAGCCTTCCATTGGGAATGTTGCTATTTGTGGTGCTTATCATTGATCCAAGCTTTCTCCATATCCTTCTCGGTGAAAGAGGTTTTCATCTCTTCGTTGATCTCAAACAAGCAATTGTTTCCTTTAGTGGTCGGTTGTCACCTCATAATGTTGAGATGTTTCCATAAGCCCACTACAAGCCTATTCTTTTCGTTGTTGATTTTCCAACAACTCCGTTCAATCCTTCTTTGCAAGTTTGCTTTCCAAGTTCATTTGTGGCACAAGTTGGCATTTTCTCCTCCATCTATTATTCCAATGATCTATCTTCTATTCTTTCTTCCGGAGGCATTGTAATGTTGCTCTCTTCACTCATCTTCTCAAATTGAGGATCGTGTTCTTTTCATGCTTATCCATTTAACCGGAGTGTTGTATTCTCATTCAAGTTCTTTCATCTTATCAAGTTTTGCCCCCCTTCTCAACCGGAGTGCTGTCTGAAATCCTTCTTACCCCTTGTGCCATTTTTTCAATAGTTCTGGAGGCAGTGTGTTGTTGATTTCATCAAGTATCATCCCATCTTCTCAAGTTCATGTTCAATTCCTTCCATTTACAGTCGGAGTGCTGTCAAAATTATATCATTCTTATTCTTTCTTATCTCGTTTCAACCAGAGTGGTTTCAATTCCTTATTGTCCATTGTGCTCGTCATTCATGTCTTTGCAACCTTCAAGTTCTCGTAATGTTCCTTGTTCCTCTTTTCTAACAGATTGTTTGCAATCTTGTTCATCTTCGTTGTTTTCTTTCTTTCATATTTCTCAACCTCTCAAGGTTCATGGTTTCACTCATTCGTCAAAGAAGCAACTTAGTTTTACCGCTTATCTTCCTCTTCCTTTTCCCTCCGGTGCCATCCTAGATCTCGGGACGAGATCCTCTCGTAGTGGTGGAGTGTTGTAACGCCCCGGATACAACTTTCCATATTCGTAACTCCGACTCTTGCCTTTTCCGGAGATGTGATTTATTATTTCCTCGGTGGTTGGGTTTTTGTCTGTTGTTTTGCATTTTGCTCTTGTTATGCATCTCATCTCATGTCATCATCTGCATTTCATCCGCATGTTTTTCAAAACTTGCATCCGTTCGTGTTCCGCCGGTTCTCTCCGTTGTCCGTTCTGAGCCTGACCACACTCGCACGCGCCCGCGGCACCTCCGAAATATTATTTTGTTAGTGGCATAAAAATGTTCTCGGAATGGGTGCAACTTGTCGTGCGGTCTTATGATAGTGTAGACAGACCGCCTACCAAGTTTCGTCGCATTCGGAGTTCGTTTGACAGCCCAACCGTTAAATATGTAACCGCGATATAGTCGGTTTATTCGTCGGACGTTTCGGTGTCCGAAACTGCCGCCGGTCCTCTCTTTCTCTTCTCTCCCCTCAGTCCAGACCCTCTCGTCACAGCCCACTAGCCCACCTATCTAACCCCCTCCGCTTCGGACCGTTGGATCGAGATCCGATGTCCGAAAACGGAGCAGAAACCCCCCCTAGACCAAACCCTAGCCAAAAACTGCTATATAAACCCCTCCCCTTGCCATTTTTGGGCTAAACCTATCCCTAGCTTCCTCCCCTAACCTCCCAGCCGCTGGCGCCTCATTTTCCGTGCCCGGCCACCTCCTGCCCGCCACTTGGCGCTGCCCCCGCCACCAGCCACCACCCAGCGCCGCCACTCAGCGCCGCTCGTGCCCACTCAAAGGCTGCCATGTCGCCCCCGCCTTCCCCAGCAGCCTCCCGCCGCCGCAGGCCCGTCCCAAGCCCGCCCGGGCCCCGATCTGGGCCCGAGCGCCCCGCGCCTCCCGCTCCCGTTCTGGATCAAGGGGAGGATCCCTCGACCCCGAGCCCTCGTCGCCTCCACCGCCACCGGTGCCCTCCGCCACTCCCAGGCCGACCCCGCGCCCTCTCCCTCGGTCCCTCCTTGTCTTCCTTCTTTCTCCTGATCTCGCATCCCTCTCTCTCTCTCGCAGGAACTTCTCTCGTCAGCCATGGCGCCCGCAAGTCGAAGCTCGCCGTTCCTCGCTGAATCCGGTGACCTTCGCCTCGGATCCGCCGGCTCCGTCCCATCCTGGCCTTCCCGCACCTCCTGACGCCCAGCGCCGCTCGCCTCCGTCCACCAAGTTCCTGCGTTGCCGCGCCTTCTTCCTCTGTTTCTGCATCGAGCAGGAGGAGGACGCCCCTGCCTCTGCTTCAAGTGTTGACCGCGGCCCTCTTCGTCTGGAGCGCCAGCGACCGGGCGGCCCAGCGCCAGATCGCCCAGACCCAGCGCGCCCCTTCGCGGCCTGCCCAGCCTCCTCCCCTCCAGCCGGCCTGCTAAGGCCCATGGGTGAGCAACCCCTCCAGATCGCCCCTCCTTTTTTTTCTCTCCTGTTGGGCTAGCCGTCAGTTTCGGCCCGATAGCATTTTTTTTCCTGCCTGCGAATTTGTCTAATTATTCCAGGATTTTCAGATTTGCAGAAAACCCCCTAAGCTTCATGCATATAATATCTCTCAAACTGTGCATCGGATTAAAATGTTTTATATATGTAAAATGCTCAGAAAATTGTGTAGATTAATAATATGCCACTTTCATCTATGTTAAAAATGTTTAAGCTTGATGTTTATTTAATTTTGTATAAATGCCATGCTAAAATGCTTTAATTCATAACTTAATAACCGTAGCTCCGAATTTAATAAACTTTATATGTAAATGGGGTGGAAAAATGCCTAGATTAACATGGTCCACTTTATTTTCCTGTTTAACAAACTTAAAATTGTGTTTAGGGCAGAACAGTACCGAATCTAAAATATGCATATGGGGATTTTTCCGGACATGTTGTTTGTTGTTTCCGGCCTCATTTAAACTTGCCTAGATAGGTAGTTTCATTATGTTTCACTCCCTTGCCATGCTAATAACATTTAATATTGTTTGGTAGCAAAACCGAGAGAGAACTAAATAATCGATGTGGTGTTTTGTCAATATGCAACTCGTTGCATATTGAGCTCCACTTAACTTGTAGTATCGTTTGTTGCACTTTGTCATGCCATGCTCTTTAAACCGGACATGCATCATACTTGATTGTGCATCATGCCATGATTATGCTTGTGTGTTTACCATGTTGTTTGTTTCTTTCCGGTGTTGCTTCTTAGTTCCGGTAACGTTGCGTTCGTGAGGATTCATTCGACTGCTCCCGTTTGTCTTCTTCATGGACTCGTTCTTCTTCCTTGCGGGATTTCAGGCAAGATGACCGCCACCCTGGATCTCACTACTACCATTGCCATGCTAGTTGCTTCGTTCTATCGCTTTGCTGCGCTACCTATTACCTGTTTATCAAGCCATCCCAAATTGCCATGAACCTCTAACCTTTGACACCTTTCCTATGCAAACCATTGATTGGCTATGTTACCGCTTGCTCAGCCCTCTTATAGCGTTGCTAGTTGTAGGTGAAGTTGAAGATTTCTCCATGGTGGACAGGATTTTGGTTGGGATATCACAATATCTCTTATATTATTATTAATGCATCTATATATTTGGTAAAGGGTGGAAGGCTTGGCCTTTTGCCTAGTGTTTTGTTCCACTCTTGCCGCCCTAGTTTCCGTCATACCGGTGTTATGTTCCCGGATTTTGCGTTCCTTACGCGGTCGGGTGATTTATGGGACCCCCTTGACAGTTCGCTTTGAATAAAACTCCTCCAGCAAGGCCCAATGTTGGTTTTACCATTTGCCTCACCACCACCTATATTTCCCTTGGGAGTAATTAACCCAAGGGTCATCTTTATTACAGCCCCCCCGGGCCAGTGCTTGTCTAAGTGTTTGTCCGAACTAGAGCCCTTTGCAGCGCCACCTCAGGGAAACTTGAGGTCTGGTTTTAGTTGTACGGACTGCTCATCCGGTGTTGCCCTGAGAACGAGATATGTGCAGCTCCTATCGGGATGTCGGCGCATCGGGCGGTCTTGCTGGTCTTGTTTTACCATTGTCGAAATGTCTTGTAAACCGGGATTCCGAGTCTGATCGGGTCTTCCTGGGAGAAGGTCTATTCCTTCGTTGATCGCGAGAGCTTGTCATGGGCTAAGTTGGGACACCCCTGCAGGGTATAATCTTTCGAAAGCCGTGTCTGCGGTTATAGGCAGATGTGAATTTGTTAATGTCCGGTTGTAGACAACTTGACACCTAATCCCAATTAAAACGCATCAACCATGTGTGTAGCCGTGATGGTCTCTTCTCGGCGGAGTCCGGGAAGTGAACACGGTTTCTGTGTTATGTTTGACGTAAGTAGGAGTTCAGGATCACTTCTTGATCATTGCTAGTTTCACGACCGTTCTGCTTGTTCTCTTCTCGCTCTTATTTGCGTATGTTTAGCCACAATATATGCTTAGTCACTGCTGCAGCCTCACCACTTTACCCCTTCCTTTCCCTTTAAGCTTTGCTAGTCTTGGTACCCATGGTAATGGGATTGCTGAGTCCTCGTGGCTCACAGTTTACTACAACAACAGTTGCAGGAACAGGTTATGCAATGATCATGACGCGAGAGCGATGTTTGCTTGTCTTGGAGTTCTTCTTCTGCTTCTTCTTCGATCAGGGGATAGGTTCCAGGTCGGCAGCCTGGGCTAGCAGGGTGGATGTCGTCTGAGTTTCTGTTTGTGTTTCATTCGTAGTCGGATGATGCTCTGATGTATTGTGATGTTGTATTCATGTGGCATTGTATGCCTTACGTATGTATCTCCATCTATTATGTAATGTTGATGTAATGATATCCACCTTGCAAAAGCGTTTCAATATGCGGGTCTATCCTTGGTGGGACCTTCGAGTTCCTTTTGGATAGGGTCGCATATTGGGCGTGACAGGGATCCAGCCGGATCTGTGTCCACTAGTGAGAAGAGAGATAGAGTGGACACTGTTCTGTTGTTCGGACTAGCAAGAGGCCCATGCGTTGCATGGAACATCAAGATGCATTTATACAAGTTATTTATCTTGTGGGAGACAAACATGAATGAGGGAAGGCCGTATTTGCAAATGTGGAGAGGGGTGCGGGTATCTTTTTGCAGTATTGCAATAGTTTGCTTTCTATCCCTTAGATATAGATCAGATGGTCTATATTGCAAAATGGCAGGCACACCATCATCACCAACTCGATTTTTTTATAAGAGTAGAGATATAGTAGAGAAGTAGAGATAGATATATGGAGGGGGTGAGAGCGAGACGCGACAAACCCTATCAAAAAAGAGGATATATATACAATGGAGTAAAAAATCTCTTCAAAGCAGTGGTTTTAAATAGAATACGCGCGTTCCCGAGAAAAAGAAATGAAAACTGGCAGAGAAATCTTTTTCTATAACGTACCAAGAAAGAAAACTCGATCAATAACACGCCCCCGCTTCCAGGTCGCAGTTTGTATCGCTCAGGTGTGGTCCCCGACCCTCCATTATTAAGTGAACAAATTAAAGGGTCAAATTATTACGTATGTAATCTACCTCTTCGTGTACAAATGCACTCCATCGTGTACTCGCGGGTATGTCGGAGGCAGATTGAGTGCATGTAGGAGTACATTTCTTCTTGTACGTAGTACTCCATTTATCTCACTTCATATTGTTTCCCACTCCTATGATATTCCTATCCTAGGAACAATATGAGGCGGTACTAAGTTTGTGTTTGTGTAGGGAGAACGAGACATCGATGTTGTGTATGAGTAGTCACGAGAGTCATCACTATGTGTGAGCACGCACACACACATAGACATGCGTATCCATGTTTATGTAAAGTTATTACTTTCATCTCCATCTCCATCTCCAATCATATTTGTCCAACTGGCACATTATTTATGTTATGAATTACGCAACAATATTTACGTATGTCCAGCCTGACCGCCATGGCCAACCCGAACCCTCCTCATCACCCGCGCGCAGTTCCCACCCGAAATGGTCAGTGCCGCATTCATGCCCGGCTAGAGCGGACGTGACCTCTCACTGGTGCCGGCATTGAAGTGGCACGCCGGTCGAGGGAGCACCACCCATGATGCTTCCCGCTGCATGCGAATGCTCCGCATTGAAATGTCACCACGGCAGGCCACAACATGCATGTAAAAAAGTTCTTGGGAGTCCCTGCTACAACTAGTTGTCCTCCTCCTCCTCGTCTATCTCTTCCAGTAGTGCTAGTACTCCATGGCATGATGCATTGACAAGCAGGCGGGAAAGTTTGCGTATACTCGGTTTGCGGTGAGTGGCATGTCGAGCAACCATGTGGGGTGGAGGAGGGTGAGACACGAACGCGACAGACGTGATTCAAATGTTGGTTGTGCTCTCTGGCGCGATCCAATGAAACGAAATGTTGGCTTCCAAAAGAATATTGTACTGCATGAGAGAGATAGAGTGATGGTTTGCTTCTTCCGTCCAACTAACTATACCGGGTCTATGTGATTTGACGGCTCATTGGTCACTATTACTGCGGTGGTAGAGCGTCTGCACTCTTATGTATTTATTCTGTGATAAAACTAACTTTCTCCACTCTTACACCGGAGGAGTACGAAACACGGCAGCCCAGTGGCTACATGGCCAACCTCCCACTATCACCATATTCCTTGGACATCGTGCGACACCTCTGGTCCTTTTTCCTTTGCGTTGTACTCCCTCTTTTTTGTTTTATATAGGGCTTAAATCTGAAATCTCATCAACCAAGGTAGATGATGAGTGGAGAAATGTATCTCGTAGTTTACAAAATTACTCAAACGTTAATATGCATTAATTAGAATATATGCATGGATGACCACTAAATGAGTAGGAATGGTTACATGCATTGGTTGGTTTCTTTTAATCCTTGCATGCATCAGTTTAATGCACCTTGGAATGTGAACATGTGGTGGAAAGAAGTGAAAATAAGACTTATAATATGGTATAAAACTAAGAAGATGAGATGAGCCCAATAAACCAGAAAGGAGGGAGTACATTTTACCACATGACCCAGCATACACTCTCTTATACTACCTCCGTCCTAGTTTATTAGTCCCCTATGTAATTTATGCGTGATACTAGTATATGATACTTCCCACTATGGGTAGCCTTATACGCATACAAAAAAGGACCGGAGGGAGTACGAAGCTTTATGATTTTGTTTCATGTATGTATCCTGACTCCAAGGTTGCCCCGTTACAACATTCCATCAAATACAAAGGAAAACTAACACACGTGCTGATGCATCTCAATGATTCACAGATCATAGGCAATATCTACTTCACAACTAAAGACAAAAGTTGTGAGAGTGTGGACAAAAAAGAACTAATGGGGTCTCTACGACTTGAACCCTAAACCCTAAACAGGATTTAATTTCCTGGCTAGGTAGAACATGTCGAAGGAAAGAAGCCTTGCCCCCTCAGATCATACGATGCTTTTGTACAGTTCCACTAAAATCGAGCTGAGCATCCCTGTTGGCAAAGATATTGAAGAAGTGTGATTAGAATAATAGTAGTGGCACTAGTTCATGAGACATAAACTCATCACAAATAGAAGCCGGAAGAAGTAGAGAAAGATCCACATGGAGATGGAGCTACGTGGGGAGCTGCGGCAGTGGAGCAAGCCGGCTCCAAAATGAAGTTGTACCTGGGACGTCGAGGTGTAGCTAGAAGGGCGGTGGGAGGCGGCATCAACCCATATCGTGGGGTCCCCCGATCAGTATGCACCTGCAGTTGGTTTTCTTCCTCGTCGTTGTCGACCGCGTCTACACAGAACATTGTCCGCTCCCCTCGGCAACGGGATCAGGCCGAATCTGTGACCAGCGGTGTGGCCACCATTGTTCTATGTTTGTGAAGAGAGCAACACAAGCAAGCAGGCTTGTAGCTTAGGCTCCTTCTAGTGTATATATAGTGGAGCGGTTTTCTTTTTCTCTCCATATCAACCTTTTAATGGTTGCTTCGTCCTACTAACTTACTGTGTGATTTGACTGCTCCCGAGTTACCCTGACACGTACTCCCCCTACATGTATGACCGTTCTTGAGTGTCACTTATACTTATATCTATTTTCTAGCATGACATGTAGACTGGATGCACATAGAGGAATTTTGTTACTGCATGTTTTTTACGTAGTAACTACTCCCTCCTTCCGGTTCACTACTAGTAGTACTCCCTCCATCCTAGTTTATTGGTCCCCTTTGTACTCAATTCATGGGCTCATTTTCCTCAAGAAATTATCTTTACCAACGTATTAATATCGAGAATGCATGCATGAACAACGAATGATTAAACCTTGCATGCAAAATTTTGACAAAGCATTGACATATGAACATGTGAATGTGCGGGACTACAACCTCGTGCATGCATGCAACAGTCACACGTACACATGCATGCAAAAACGCGCGCGATGCCCTAATGCATGCATGTTCGAGCACACGATGGAACACACACGGTCACGCTCAAGTGCTCAGCCTACACGTGCATCCACCCACATACTCAGCCAAGGTGAGCTAGTGACCGTATAAACACCAGAAAATGTATATATTGACCGCAATGAGCGCATTATGAAGTCCACTGACTGTACTTGTACAAATATACACTGATAGCCAGTTTATTTATCTTGTTTCAAATTAAGCCATATTAACCGGAAAGGAGGCAGTATGGACTAGCATTACTTTGTTGTGTCCCATCAAGTTGCAGAACAAGGAGAAGCTTGCAGGACGGGAGAAGCTGGCGCGTGGTGGCTCGCAGGACAAGGAGAAACTTTTGACTACGCAAGCTCTCCCTCGCTCAGGTGGTAGACGTGCAACAGTTAATTCGGTGTCAGATTGCCAGAAGCATGCATACATTGTACTAGTACCATCATTGTTCAACTTCCTAAAGAGGCGAACAGCCAAACACAAAGTTTACTACGGTAGTACTCCGACTAGTATTATGTACTACTAGTACTATACTATACAAGTAGTACTACTAGGAACCGCATGGTGGAGCGTCTGCACTCTTATTTTATTTTAATCTGTGATAAAGCAATCTTCAACACATTTGCTTCTCTTCGAGGGTTCTCACATGTGATAATGGAAGTTGATTGCATGGAACACTCACCATAATTATCGCATAATTCTGGCTCCTATCCTGTTACAAATAGGAGCGCTCAGTAATATTTTCTCTTTTTTTTATTCAGCATGTAAACAAGTCAACAAACCTTGCTTTCGCATCTTTGTGTGAACCGTGCTTGCCGCACTTTGAATGTGACCGAGAGCTGGCTTGATGAAACAGCTCGCTTCCTTTTTTGCAGGGTACCTCGCTTCCTACTGACCAGTCTCTTGACTGATTATCCTAAGAATGCTTATGTATGAACAAAGCTCTCTCATTTACCTACAAAAAAGATTAAGCCAAATTAACCGGAAAGGAGGGAGTATGGACTAACACTACTTTGGTGTGTCTCATCAACTCGCAGAACGAGGAGAATCTTGCAGGACAAGGTGAAGCTTGCTTACGCCCTCTCCGTATACCTCAAGCGCGGTGGCTCGTAGGACGAGAGGAGAAGCTTTTGACTAATGCAACCTACCCTCGCCCAGGCAGTGGACATGCAATAGTTCATTCGGTGTCAGAGTGCCAAAGGCATACACTGTTGTAAGGGCATATTTATTCCCAATATGTTTTGGTGATTGATGACAATGCTTGTGCAGACTAATCGTGTGTGTTAGTTCTTTCAGAGATTCATCCATTGGCACGAGACGATTTCCTCCCCTCGGTGTTGTAATTCAAGACGGTGTAGCTCCTTCGTTTCGTTGTTGGTGGACTAGTTTCGTAGGAGTCACCGTACTATCAAGAGGGGATCCGTTTTGGTAAGACTTGGGTGGAATCACACGTACACATCATTATCACACCCATCGTCTTTCCTTCCGCATCTCTGGAGCTGCTGTTTTCCCCTTACTATGCTCTGCTCTGCCCTAGCGGTAGTACCGCGTCCACAGCGGTAGTACCGCCGAAGCTCAACAGCGGTAGTACCGCTCTCAGAGCGGTAGTACCGCTCCGAGCGATAGTATCGCTCTCAGAGCGGTAGTACCGCTTGGGTGTTTCGGCCGTAGTACCGCTATGCGTCTGGGCTACTTCCGCCTCGATTCTCGAACTAATTTTTTGTGTCGGGTTTTGCAGCACTAAGGGAGGTAGTAGGGACGGTAGTACCGCTCTAAGCGGTAGTACCGCCCTTCCCTAGCGGTAGTACCACCCTGGTGTCAAGGCCCTGGGCCGCGCGGCAGTACCGCTGGGTCGATGCGGTAGTACCGCCCGGAGCGGTAGTACCGCTCTTCCCTGGCGGTAGTACCGCCCTGGGGTCAGGGCCCCAGGCAGCGCGGCAGTACCGCTGGGTCAAGCGGTAGGACCGCCCGGAGCGGTAGTACCGCCCTTCCCCAGCGGTAGTACCGCTCTGTGCGGGGCTGGTGAGTGGGATAACGGTTGGATTGTTCTTCCCACTATATAAATGGGTCTTCTTCCCCAAAGTTGACCTACCTCTTTCCCCCAAAGCTCCATTGTTGCTCCAAGCTCCATTTTCGCCGATCTCTCTTCCTAGCCAATCAAACTTGTTGATTTGCTCGGGATTGGTTGAGAAGGCCCAGATCTACACTTCCACCAAGAGAAATTTGATTCCCCCACTTATCCCTAGCGGATCTTGTTACTCTTGGGTGTTGAGCACCCTAGACGGTTGAGGTCACCTCGAAGCCATACTCCATTGTGGTAAAGCTTCGTGGTGTTGTTGGGAGCCTCCAAGTGTTGTGGAGATTGCCCCAATCTTGTTTGTAAAGGTCCGGTTGCCGCCTTCAAGGGCTCCAATAGTGGAATCACGGGCATCTGGCATTGTGTGAGGGCGTGAGGAGATTACAGTGGCCCTAGTGGATTCTTGGGGAGCATTGTGCCTCCACACCGCTCTAACAGAGACGTACTTCCCCTTGAAAGGAAGGAACTTCGGTAACACATCCTCGTCTCCACCGGCTCCACTCTTGGTTATCTTGTCCCTTTACTTTTGCAAGCTTACTTGAGTTATATCCATTGCTTGCTTGTGTGCTTATTGTCTTTGCATCATATAGGTTGTCCACGTAGTTGCACATCTAGACAACCTATTTCATTGCAAGTTTTAATTTGTTAAAGAAAAGTTTAAAAATTGTTAGTTGCCTATTCACCCCCCTTCTAGTCAACCATATCGATCCTTTCAATTGGTATCAGAGCCTCGTCTCTTTATTAAGGACTTTGCCGTCCGAAGAGTATGGTTGACACCAACGACGGTGCGGAGGAGCACTCCGGTGTGAATCCCGTCTCGTCTTCGGCCGAAGGGGGAACCTCGGTCTCTCGTGAGGAATTCAATGTGGCTCTAGACACATTGAAAACCTCCATGACGGCCGAGGTTAAAAGCATGTTTTCTGAATTCCTAGAGGGACTCAAACTATCTACCTCGCCTATGAAAGTGGGTGATCCCATTAACAAGGTGACGGATGCTAACCCCGACAAGGGGGAAGCTAATAGTGAAAAGAGTCCGTCTACTAGTGGTAGAAATGGCACCGACATCTTTGCCCATGTGGAACCCCCGGTGTATAGAGGACCGATCCCCTCTACTTATTTGAATCATGCCGGTCCTCCTCCTAAATATGTGAAAAATGAAGATTATGATTCTTGGGTTTATCGCTTCAAGCGTCATTTAAAACATGTGAATACTAACCTTTGGAGAATTATTGAAGAAGGTTTCTATCCTCATGATCCAGGCAACTTCACCCCTCGAGAAGAAGTGGACAATCAATTCAATGAGAGTGCTCTCTTCATCATCCAAGATGCAATCCTTCCCGAAGATCTCCCTCATCTTCGACTCATGTCACGGCTAGAGAAGCATGGAAGTGTGTCGAGCGTATGTATCGAGGAAGTGCTAGCAGTCAACGCTCCAACTATGAAGTGGTGCAAGATGAAGCCGATGAGTTTGCAATGAAAGAGGATGAAGAACCTCGTGAGCTCTTTCGAAGAGTGACCAAACTTGCAGTCGCACTCCGAGATCATGGGAGCAAGGACACGGATGACAAATGGATCAAGCGCAAGTTCCTCAAGGCCATGATGCCCTAAAACAAGGCCATGTCCTCCGTCATCCGCCAAAGACCGGACTTCCACTCCATGACCTCTGGTGAAGTGTTGGATGAGTTTGTTGCAATGAACATCTTGGATAAGACCGCCGACAATGCGGTGCTCCGTTCCCAAAGGGCAAAGAAGCCCAATCTTGCCTTGAAGGCCAAGGTTAGTGTGGAAGAAGAAGAAGAAGAGGAAGATGAGGAGAGCAACCCCGAGGACACGAAGTATGATTACCATGAGCACATGGCTCTTGCCTCAAGACAGTTTTGGAGTAAGAAGAATACAAGACCCAACTTCAACAAGAACAACTCAAGTGGCCTCAAAGGGAAGCAACGAGTTAGAACTTGTTTCAACTGTGGCAATGTCAGCCATTTCGTTGCGGATTGTCCATACGAGAAGCGGGAAGACAATGGTGGCAAGTTCATTCGAAAAGACAAAGCCAAGTCCTTCCCCAACAAGAACAACCTCACCAAGAAAACTCCTTCTCGCGGGTTGGTGGTTCAAGAAGAATACCGTGAGGATGACGATGATGATGAAGATGGTGAAACAATGGCCATGGCATCCGTTGCCATTGTCACCACTCCTCGGGTGTCTCTCTTCGATGCACCTAACGAGAACATCACCGCCAAGTGCCTCATGGCTAAGGCCACCAACAAGGTAACCCCCAACATCAAAACCACCATTATTCCTAACCCTCCTTCAACGGATGACTTTGATAATGGTAAGGGGTCTAATGAGGAGATCAATGAATTTGAGTCCTTTTTGAGTAAGCTCAAGGGAAAAACCAAGAAGCACTTTGTTGCTCTCTTGGAACAACTTGGTGAAGCCAATGACATGATCGAGGCTCATGAAGAAACCATCTTTAAGATGGAAAGTCATAGTCATGACTATGCCGATGAGATATCGGATCTCTCTAATGCTCTTGAGGAAGAGCGTGGGCATCGTTTGGCTCTTGAGGAGTCACACAACGATGGTCATGCTAAACTAAAGAAAAATCTTGATCATGCTCTTGTTGTGTCTCGTGTTCTAGCTTCCGAGAAGGCTAAACTTGGGGTTGATCATGTTAGACTCACGGAGGAGTTCGATGTACTTGACAAGGCCCACAAGGTCTTGAAAGGTGCTCATGCTACCCTCAAGGAGTATCATGCTCAACTCCAAGTTAAGCTAACCAAGGAAAAGACCACATTTCCTCACATGGTCTTAATTGATAATGCAAATGCTACTAACCCTTGTTGTGAGCATGTGCATCTTGTGGAGAAGAATGCCAAGTTGAAGGAACAACTCGAGAAAGGTCTTGTGTCATGCATACAAGGAGAGAAGAACCTAAATGACCTTTTGAGCAATCAAAAGGAAGTTGTGGGCAAGGAGGGAGTTGGGTTCTCACCCAAGTCCAAGAACAAGAAGAAGAACAAGGCAAAGAAGAGCAAGACTGATCGACCTCCTCCACTCACGCAAACCTTTGTGAAGGAGGGAGAAGGTGCTCCTAAGGAGAAGAAGAACAATGGGAAGAGGGGTGAAGCCAAAGAGCGCAACGCCATCTCTCCCAACAAAGCCGGCGACTTTAACCCCTCTTATGTGTTATGCCGTGCTAGTGATGGACATGTTTATGCTAAATTTGTTGGTTCTCCTTATGAGTACATTGAATGGTCTATTTGGGTTCCTAAGACCCTCGTTACTAACATCAAAGGACCCATTACTCAATGGGTACCTAAAACCAAGCATTGATCTCTTGTAGGTGTTTGCTTCCGGTGGAGGATCATGGTTGCTCGATAGTGGAGCAACAAATCATATGACCGGGAGCAAGGAATTGGTAGTGGACTTGCACAAGATCCCATCTATGCCCACCAATGTCGAATGGGGTGATGCCTCACATTCTAAGGTATTGGGACTTGGCAAGGTTGTCATTTCTCTTGATCTAACGATCGAGAAAGTCATGCTTGTTGAGTCCCTTGCGTTCAATTTACTTTCCGTTCGTCAACTCGCACTCATGGGTTTTTCCACCTTCTTTAATATTGATACCGTGGCCCTCTTGTGGAGCAAGACTCTTAAAGTAGCCTTTGTTGGGCATGTCGAGAATGGTCTCTATGTGATTAACTTTTCGGAGAAACCCACTAAGACGGCGACATGCCTAATGGCTAAAGTTGATGTGGGATGGCTTTGGCATCGCTGTTTAGCCCACGTCAATATGAGATCTTTGCAAAGTCTTCTCAAGGGGGACCATGTTCTTGGACTAACAGATGTTAGTTTTGCCAAAGATCGTGCTTGTAGTGCTTGTATCGAAGGAAAGCTTCATGAGACGGCTCACCCTCCCACGACTATCATCTACTCGAAGAGACCCTTGGAGCTCCTGCACATGGACCTTTTTGGGCCTCCATCCTTTGATAGTCTTGGGGGTAGAAAGTATTGCTTGGTGATAGTGGATGATTATTCAAGATACACTTGGGTATACTTCTTCAAGAGGAAGAGTGAGACTCAACAAACCGTCATCGACTTTGCAAATGAAGCTCAACATCAACACAATGCAAAGATCTTGACAATAAGAAGTGACAACGGCACCGAGTTCAAGAACTACACCTTGGATGAGTTTCTTAGTGATGAAGGGATCAAGCATCAATATTCTGCACCATATACCCCTCAACAAAATGGTGTTGCGGAGAGGAAGAACCGGACGTTGATGGATGCGGCAAGGACCATGATGGCGGAGTTCAAGTCTCCATACAACTTCTGGGCCGAAGCCATCAACACACCTTGTCATGCATCCAATTGGCTCTATCTCCGCAAAGGCTTGAACAAGACTCCGTATGAGATACTCACCGGGAACAAGCCCAATCTCAAGTACTTCCGGGTGTTCGGGTGTAAGTGTTTGATTCTCAAGAAAGGTGTTCGTTTGTCTAAATTTGAAGCTAGAGCTCATGAGGGCATATTTGTTGGTTATGCTACAAACTCTCATGCTTACCGTGTTCTCAACAAGTCCAACGGACTCATTGAGGAGATGTGTAATGTAGAGTTTGATGAAAATAATGGCTCCCAAGTGGAGCAAAGTGGTACTTGTGATGTAGGTGATGAAATTCCTCCCCAAGCCATAAGAAGAATGGGTATTGGTCATATCCTACCCATTGAGGAACCCCTTGTGGCCGAAGGAGAAGGACAATGCTCCACTCAAGTGGAGCCATCACCTCCCCAAGACCCACACGCTTCCGAAGAACAAAGTGAAGGCCCTCAACCTAAGGAACAAGACCAAGGGAAAGATCAATCACAAGATGGTGATGAACCTCCACATGATGCTCAAGGTCAAGTTCTTCCCCTCGAGCAAGTTCAAGATCATGAGCAAGCTCAAGATCAAGAACAAGCTCATGACGACGCTCAAGATGATCAAGTGAACCCTCCTCCTTCGACATTCGAGGAGGAATTGGAGCGTCCTGCCGTGAAGATTGCTTCCAAACTCACCACCAAAGGTCATCTCATGGAGAATGTGGTTGGAAGCCTAAGAAAGGGGGTAAGCACTCGTAGACAGTTAGCAAACTATTGTGAACATCATGCGTTTGTCTCTTGTGTTGAACCCCATAAGGTCTATGAGGCGCTCGAAGACTCGGATTGGCTCAATGCCATGCATGAAGAACTCAACAACTTCGAATACAACAAGGTGTGGAGATTGGTGCCAAGACCTTCGGGGAACCACAACGTCATTGGAACCAAGTGGATCTTCAAGAACAAGCAAGATGCTCATGGGAACATCATTCGCAACAAGGCAAGATTGGTAGCACAAGGCTACTGCCAAGTCAAGGGTATTGACTACGGTGAAACCTTTGCTCCCGTTGCTCGTCTTGAATCCATTCGTTTGTTGATTGCTTATGCTTCCCATCACAACTTTAAGTTGCAACAAATGGATGTGAAAAGTGCTTTTCTTAATGGTGCCATTAATGAGTTGGTTTATGTCAAGCAACCCCCCGGGTTCGAGGACCCCTACTTCCCGGATCATGTGTATCAACTCGATAAGGCACTCTATGGCCTTAAACAAGCCCCATGTGCGTGGTATGACCACCTTACCGAGTTGCTACAAGATCGTGGATTTGAAGTAGGATAAATCGATCCCACTCTTTTTACTAAGAAGGTCAAAGGGGAGTTGTTTGTATGCCAACTATATGTTGATGACATTATCTTTGGTTCTCCTAACAAAGCTTTCAATGAGGAATTTGCCGCTCTCATGACCTCCAAGTTCAAGATGTCTTCGATGGGAGAGTTGGAGTTCTTCCTTGGTTTTGACATCAAACAAAGAAGAGAAGGAACCTTCATCAACCAAGCCAAATACACTCAAGACATGCTTAAAAGATTCAAGCTAAGTGATGTCAAGCCGGCTTCTACACCAATGCCTACCAAGTGCCAACTTGACATTGATCCCAATGGTAAAGCGGTGGATCAAAAGGTATATCGCTCCATGATTGGCTCCTTGCTTTACCTTTGTGCATCTAGACCGGATATCATGTTGAGTGTGGGGATGTGTGCACGGTTTCAAGCCGCACCAAAGGAAAGTCACTATGTGGCGGTCAAGCGAATCTTTCGATATTTGGCTCATACCCCAAACTTTGGCTTATGGTACGCAAGAGGAGCAAATTTCAAGCTTGAAGGTTTCACGGATTCCGATTGGGCGGGAGACAAAGTGGATAGGAAGTCCACTTCCGGAGGGTGCCAATTTCTTGGTTGCTCTTTGGTAAGTTGGTCTTCCAAGAAGCAAAGTTGTGTGTCTCTCTCGTCCACCAAAGCGGAGTATGTGGCGGCCGATAGTTGTTGTGCACAACTCCTATGGATGAGGCAAACTTTAAAAGGAGTACGGTGTCATTTGTGACAAAGTGCCTCTTTGGTGTGATAATGAAAGTGCCATCAAGATTTCTCTCAACCCGGTACAACACTTCAAGACGAAGCACATTGAGATTAGATATCACTTCATCCGGGATCACATTAGGCGAGGAGAGATCGAGCTCAAGTATGTCAACGCTCATGATAACCTTGCAGATATTTTCACGAAGCCCTTGGATGAAGCAAGATTTCGCGAGTTAAGGCATGAGCTAAATATCATTGATTTGAGCAATGTGACTTGAACCCGTACACACCCCACCCCACTCAACTTGGTATCTTGCTTAGATGTAGGCATGGACATAGGGGGAGTGTTGTTCTCTCAATGAACTTTCCCTCTCCCCATTATGCATAAAACGATCAACTCTTTCACAATAGCCATTTTTGATGGTACTTGTGCTTCAAAGACGAGTTTTGGTCATGGGCCCAAGGATAATTCTTCGGGTGGCATACCATTTGACTCAAACATAGGTGGCTCCGGCCACCGCCCTCTCCTGAGAGAGGCCAGAGCTTGCTCTGTTTCGTGTGGTTGTTTGTGCTTGAGTTGTTTCTGGTCTGTTGTGTGTGTGTGTGTGTGTTGTCGCGTCGGTCCTCTCGTTCTTTTGGCTTTGCTTTCTGTTTCTTTTTGAGTGTTAGCCGTTGTTCTAGAAGCAGTGTGGTTGCTGAAGCGGTACTACCGCTCTCCAGAGCGGTACTACCGCTCCCAGCGGTACTACTGCCCTGCAGAGCGGTACTACCGCTGTGAGGCGCGGGCTGGGGGTTATATCGGGGGCAGGGGGAGTTTCTTCTCCCCCATACCCGTTCGCTCACCCCTTCGCCCTGTTCGTCTCTCTCCTCAGCAACCGGCGCCGCGGGAGGGCTCTGGCGGATCTCCCTCTCCGGGGTGCTCCTCTCTATTTCCTTCGGTGGAATCGATCCCCACCTTGTCCTCTTGCCATGGATGCCGGTATTGCCCCCGTTCTCTGTTTCCTTTTGTCTAGATTTCTAATCTAGCATTCTAGGGGCAATAGCAGTTGCATCTCTAGATTTTTTTCCAGATCTAGGCTTGAGTAGGATGGAGAATGCTTCTAGACTGTGTGGATTAGTGTTTGGTTGGAGTATTTTTGAATTTGGTAGGACGGTAGTACCGGATCTGACCACGGTAGTTGGAAACTGCTGTTTCCCCGCCTCGAGCGGTACTACCGCTCTCTCCAGAGCGGTACTACCGCTTGGAGCGGTACTACCGCTCAAGGGTCACGGTACTACCGCTCTGTACCCAGTTCCATCATCCTCCTACCTCTCAGTGATCCTTTTTGTTCGTGTTTGTGGCTTACGCTCGTTCTTTCTGGTTGTTTGCGTGTTTGTGTGTGTGGTTCCAGGTGATGAGGTTCCTGAGCATCAGGCTCGTCGTGTCAACCCCGGTCGTGCCTTGTCCAAGCACTACCGCACCACTGAGCCTGCCGGAGGATCTTCCAGTGCTTCACCTCCTCCCCAAATGCAGAAGAAGCCTGGGGTCAAGTCAAAGCCAGGCAAAACTGTGCCAGAAATGCCGCCCAAAGAGTTCTGGGCAAGGCACCGCCGCAACCCGTATGAGGTCGACCAAGATCCCACTTTGGTCAACCGTCCGTTCTGGAACAGGTTCCAGTTTGCCATCTATTTTGATGTTCTCAAAGCCAAGAAGAATCTCTATGTCAACGCGCACTCCATCGACACCGAGCATATGGAGAATGATCCTGACTACTTTGGTGAAGCTCTTCAGATGTGCACTCAGCTGAACATTCTCAGGATCATGCAATTCAACAAGGACTATGATGCTGATATTGTGGCCCAATTCTATGCCACGGTTCACCTTGGGACCGATGAGGACAGGACTCTGACTTGGATGACAAATGGCAAGTTGCTGTCAGTCAAGTGGAAAGCTTTCATGCAGTTGATTGGGGTGGAAGATCTTGGACTTGAGTCTGCTGTCGGCTTTCGCCCCCACCGTCGAGCCAATGCCACTCACAAGCAAGCTCTGTGGCCCTACTGCACTCTGAAGATCAACCCTGAGACGGAGAAGGAGACCTATGAGCTGCCTGCCTATCTGGACATTCTTCACCGTATCTTCAGAGAGACTCTTTTCCCTCGTATCGGGAATCTGGACCAGGTTCACTCTTATCTCGTGGACATGCTTCTCTTCTGTCAGCGGGAGAAGGGGCAGAGCACCGGAGAGTCCTTGGATATCTCTCATGTTATGTGGTCTGAGCTGGTTTCTGCTATCTCCGAGCGCAAGTGCCCGATTTATGGTCCGTTCATTATGCTGCTCATTGAGAAGGCCTGGGATCGTGTCTATCCCAAGGTGGCGCTGGATATTGGAGAGTTGGTTTCTCACGATGTCAAGCGTCTGAGGAAGAAGGATAACTGGGGCACTCAGGCCCCTAGGACTGGAGTTCCTTCTTCTGCTGCTGCCATGGAGACTGAGGAGGAGCTTGGGGCTGAGGCTGAGGATGAAGATGAGGACTACGTGCCCTCTGAGGAAGAACCCTCTTGGGCCAAGAAGCTCAAGATCAAGGTGAAGAAGCTGTTTTGCATGGAGTCTCACGGTCAGTACATGACTCATGTGGCTGAGAAGAAGGCCCGAGGTCGCCACAAGGAGCTCATGCGTCAGATGGGTGCTATTGTGATTAGTGGTTCTGTGGATCAGCTTACCGAGGAGGAGGAGTGGATTCAGCGGCACTGCCCCTAGACTGATTCTGATGCTGAGCACTTCCCGGCTGACGATGGCACCACAGATGATCCCTCTGAGATCTGATGGGTGTCCATCGTTTTCCTTCACCTGGAGCCGTAGCATCACTCCCTCTCCTTCTTGGTGTCTCGCTGCCAAAGGGGGAGAGAGTTTAGGGATTTGCGTTTTGTGTCTTCCGTCGTTTGTGTTTGTGCTTTCGCTTGTTGCTTTAGTTGGTTTGTGCCAGTGAGACCTAAGCTCGAGTCATATGGTGTGAGACATATGCTACCTTATCTCTTCTTATCATTATCTATGTCTATCTAGCTTATGAGTTCCATGCTTATCCTGTTATATATATGTTGCTCTCATATCTTGCTTAGGTAGTTGGTCTCTAAAATGTAGGGGGAGCATTGATCCTGGCATCTGTGCCGTGCAGTCCAAAGCACTTTTCTAGGTAGCACACATCCAGGGGGAGCCCTTCTACATTTTAGGACGGTTGTACTTTTGCGCTTATCCTATATCTCTCATATTGTGCAAATCTCGTATTGTCATCAATCCACCAAAAAGGGGGAGATTGTAAGGGCATATTTATTCCCAATATGTTTTGGTGATTGATGACAATGCTTGTGCGGACTAATCGTGTGTGTTAGTTCTTTCAGAGATTCATCCATTGGCACGAGACGATTTCCTCCCCTCGGTGTTGTAATTCAAGACGGTGTAGCTCCTTGGTTTTGTTGTTGGTGGACTAGTTTCGTAGGAGTCACCGTACTATCAAGAGGGGATCCGTTTTGGTAAGACTTGGGTGGAATCACGCGTACACATCATTATCACACCCGTCGTCTTTCCTTCCGCATCTCTGGAGCTGCTATTTTGCCCTTACTATGCTCTGCTCTGCCCTAGCGGTAGTACCGCGTCCACAGCGGTAGTACCGCCGAAGCTCAACAGCGGTAGTACCGCTCCGAGCTGTAGTACCGCTCCGAGCTGTAGTACCGCTTGGGTGTTTCGGCCGTAGTACCGCTATGTGTCTGGGCTACTTCCGCCTCGATTCTCGAACGAATTTTTTGTGTCGGGTTTTGCGGCACTAAGGGAGGTAGTAGGGACGGTAGTACCGCTCTAAGCGGTAGTACCGCCCTTCCCTAGCGGTAGTACCGCCATGGTGTCAGGGCCCTGGGCGGCACGGCAGTACCGCCGGGTCGATGCGGTAGTACCGCCCGGAGTGGTAGTACCGCTCTTCCCTGGCGGTAGTACCGCCCTGGGTCAGGGCCCCAAGCAGCGCGGCAGTACCGCTGGGTCGAGCGGTAGGACCGCCTGGAGCGGTAGTACCGCCCTTCCCCAGCGGTAGTACCGCTCTGTGCGGGGCTGGTGAGTGGGTTAACGGTTGGATTGTTCTTCCCACTATATAAAGGGGTCTTCTTCCCCGAAGATGACCTACCTCTTTCCCCAAAGCTCCATTGTTGCTCCAAGCTCCATTTTCGCCCGATCTCTCTTCCTAGCCAATCAAACTTGTTGATTTGCTCGGGATTGGTTGAGAAGGCCCAGATCTACACTTCCACCATGAGAAATTTGATTCCCCCACTTATCCCTAGCGGATCTTGTTACTCTTGGGTGTTGAGCACCCTAGACGGTTGAGGTCACCTCGAAGCCATACTCCATTGTGGTGAATCTTCGTGGTGTTGTTGGGAGCCTCCAAGTGTTGTGGAGATTGCCCCAATCTTGTTTGTAAAGGTACGGTTGCCGCCTTCAAGGGCTCCAATAGTGGAATCACGGCATCTCGCATTGTGTGAGGGCGTGAGGAGATTACGGTGGCCCTAGTGGCTTCTTGGGGAGCATTGTGCCTCCACACCGCTCTATCAAAGATGTACTTCCCCTTAAAAGGAAGGAACTTCGGTAACACATCCTCGTCTCCACCGGCTCCACTCTTGGTTATCTTGTCCCTTTACTTTTGCAAGCTTACTTGAGTTATATCCATTGCTTGCTTGTGTGCTTATTGTCTTTGCATCATATAGGTTGTCCACGTAGTTGCACATCTAGACAACCTATTTCATTGCAAGTTTTAATTTGTTAAAGAAAAGTTTAAAAATTGTTAGTTGCCTATTCACCCCCCTCTAGTCAACCATATCAATCCTTTCAGCTGCGGTACCATCATTATTCCACTTCCTGAAGAGGCGAAGAGCCAAGCGCAAGGTTTAGAAGTATGACTGGTAGTACTACTAGTATACATGTACTAGGAACCACATGGTGGAGCGTCTGTACTCTTATTTTATTTAATCTCTGAGAAAGTACACATTTATTCAGGAGAAGTGCGGAAAATGGCAGCCCCATGGTACTATTAAAAAATAGCGAACATGTAATGATGATGTCGATCAACCATGCTCGAATATAACTTGGCCTCCGTGTGAGCCCATCTATGTGTTCTCGCTCCTCGTCTCTCTTAAGGAGCGGCAACATTGGCCATTTTGTCGTCCTCCTCAATTGAGACCGGTTTGCTCACACTCTGGTCCCACATGTCAGTGATATGCCAAGAGGAAGCACGTTGACCGACAGGCCATACACGGACTTGGTTTTGCACCTTCATACTAGTATGAGCAGATTCAAAGAAGAGTGTATTGATGGTTGCTTCTTACGAGCAACTTACAGTGGGAAAGGTGGGGCTTATGATTTAACTACTCATTACTCACTATTAGTGCAGCGCAACAACTGACCTGAGTCTCCCATGCGGTTGTGCACTATAATTTGGTGCATGGCACATGGACCCGGATGCTAAATGGCTTCTGGCAATGCTATCAAGCTTCCAGCATTCATTTACATAATTGACGTATACAAATAATTTTCCAGCGACATGAAATTGTACAATGCTCTGAAGCTTCCAGCTTTTGTTTCGTGTGTCTTGCCAGCTGGACGGTTGTCTCATTACAACATCAATCAAAATACTAGAAAGGAAACTAACTTCCTTGCTAATGCATCTCAACAATTAGCAGATCATAGCTAATTTTTACATCACAACTGAAGACAAAGTTGCGAGAGGGTGTTAAATTAAAATTGATCCACGCTTTCATTGGCAGCAACTTCCCCCTAGCTCTGTCTAAATCAGCAAGGCATGTTGGGGAAAAAATTAGCTGTCAGGAGCATGCAAAATTCCGATCATTTTTTGAAGCTCTACTAAAATAGAGTTGAGCGTCCCTGCTCCAAAGATATTAAGTGTGATTACAATAATAGAGGATTATTGATGAAACAATAAACACACAAATAGAAGCCAATCACCTTTGCAGTCTCTCTTAAGACTAACTAGTTGGAGAAGATTAAGGAAATAGTTGGAGAAGATTAGGCTCGGAGTTGGATGCGGAGGATAGAGCAAAACCAATCTCCCTTTATGCAGTCGCACTGAAATGTAGAGATGTTGCCCGTGTGACATTTTAGTAGAACTGCACAAAATACTCTTAAGAAAAAAATGATTTGTGCAGTTCACCAAAAGGTCGCAATAGAAACGAGGTGAAATGGATAGCCCTGTTTGCAAAAAATAGGTGGAAAGGAAACAATTACTGGCCAATAACAGTTGAAGACACAAACAATGACAAAAAAGAAGCATATTCCTTGTCCTAAGGGAAGATAAAAGCATGGTTGTTTATCTAAAATGGTGTGAGGACAAGATTGCAATATGGAAAGTACGCCGGACGAGCTACATTTTGGGCAAAGAACTAGGAAAGATCCACATGCAAGAGTTTCCACATCCAACAACGTGGGAAGATGGGCACTGGAGCAAGGCCGGAGGAAGCTGTACCTGAGGGTCGTTGGGATGTAACTAGGAGGGCGCCAGCGGCCGGGATCTGCCAAACTGTGGCAGCGAGCAAGTGGCAAAGGCCCTACCGTGCCGGAGGTTGCTCAGAGAGAACGGTCGGTACCGCAGATCGGGACGTGCTGCCTCGATGCCGTCGAATGGAGAAATGATGCACATCCTCCCTTTCTACTGGCGGACGGGATGCAGACGGATCAATGACCAACAGTGAGAGAGAGGGCCCCGCTGCCTTGTGTGAGATAGCGTGATGAGAGACAAACCCCGGTAGGCAGGCTCCATTGTATATACTGGAGCGGATTTCTTTTTTCTCGGTGGCAATCGTTTTATATTCTCTACGTGTCATTGAGGAATATAACTTTATTTAATACTAACGCGTCAAGTCAAACTTTGTTCCGTGTACGTGTGGTAGACGACCCTCCTTCGAGTAAACAACCGCTACACGCGTCAAATTATCACGTGGGCTACCTTTTCGTACAGAAATGAACTCCACCGTGTACCTGCGTCGGTGTGTCCGGGAACGAGACATGAGTATGTGTGTCGTGCGTGCACCTCTTCTTAACGTGCAAGTACGTACGTGGGTGTGTGTGAGGGAGATGGTTTGTGCAAAACAAAGGCAATGTGTGATGATATCTCAAACAAAAAAATGTAACATATGCAATGTGTGTGAACCAGAGTCATGGATATATCATATATAGAGGGAGTGATCCATGGGAAGAGAGTGGAGGGATCATCGGCGTGAGATATCAAAAGAATCGAAAACAGGGATGAAGTGTGTGGGTGCACGATTGATAAAGAGTGCCATCGGATTTGTGTTTTCCCACATCAAAGATACAGGGCGGTTGGCCTACTGGAATGTGAGAAGGCAGAGGTGCAGTTTGTCTCTATGGCATGGATACCTACCTACAATGTTTGACTATCGGTGTGTGTGGGGGGGGTGTGGAGTTGCTTCTCCCAAATGGTGGGAGAGGACTGCTAGACAAATGGAGGGTACGACTGCAATATCAATAAGAGAGGGGATGCCTGCCTGTCTATGCACGTGCGTGTGAGAGACGGGTCGGGAGGTCTGCAAGGATGATGAGGGGGCGATATGGTTGTGGTAAGCAGACATAACTACATAGGAAGATCAATCATCCTGTGTCGGAGAAAGGGAGAAACATAATTAATGAGGTACATCGATTGGTGTGTGGGGAAAAAAGACTTAAGTCAACCTAGCTATATGTAGGGAGATCGGTAGATATACATGCATGCATGTGTTAGAAGGAAACAAGGTCCGGAGAGAAGGACAGGGGAGAGGGATGCAGCTAGGAGGTGGTGCGAGAGGCCTACTATATCGAGGGGGAGGAGTGTGTGAGTATGAGACTGATGAAAAGAGGGGTGGGAGTGTGCACGTGCGTGGAACCGCATTAGACATAGGGGGCATGGACGGTGAGAAGAGAAGAGGGAAAGTGTGTGTTTGTGGTAGCACACTTGGCTAGAGAGGTATATCGACCAGTCTATGCCGGAAAGAAGGAGCCGGGGGGCATACACACACCATGGGTGAACGACCTAAAGATAAATAACGAATGTGTGCAATGGAGGGGACGCTAAGGGAGGGTAAGAGGGGAGCGGGCGTGTGCATGCACGAGAGAAAGTTAGCGCTACGTAAAAAGAGAAGAGGATTGTGTGGGTGTAAAAGACGAACAGAGATCATAATTCATTATAAAAAGTGGATTCGGATATTTGAAGAAGATATCATTGTGTTTTAAACCAACACGTGCATGAATATATATAATGGTGATACGCATGGTGTGGTTATGAACATGTTATACTACATACAATATATAGAACATTTATTTGAACTTGTGATAATGTGGCTTTTGCAGCTCAGGGCTAAATACTTATCAAAATGTAGGGGACGGTGCACTATACTTTGTGTGATAAACACAGTGCACGTATGAAACATGGTTTAGATTATGAAGATCTAGTTAGTACATCAAATGTGCTATTATTTGGAATCAACATCAAGTTTATTCAAAAATTTCAATTCGAGTTCATATAGCACACATAGTTCATATCTATCTCTATAGTAATTATGTGGTGTGTTGTTAAGATAATTAATATAAGAATGATGGTTTAAGTTGGCAACAATCATGACTGTTGATTATTATTCAAATAGAGAAACGAATTCAAATTTAGTTTGAATTGTAGCGGTAGTATAGACATTTGGAATGCACTAAAATGTTCGTATGAGTAGGTTACATGCATTATACAACTAGTGAAATTTTTTAATTGGACATAACATGGATTCATAGTGTTGAATAGCATTTGCACAGTAAAACGAGACAAGACTCTCTCTTTGTGTGATGAGAATAGTTTTTTTTTTGTTTTTTCATTGAGGGAAGTGCGAATTGATTTGGTACGCACAATATTACACATTAGGCTTGTCCCTAAAATTCAACCCATGCCTTGTTATCTCCAAAATTCAGATATCGTGCACCCAAAACTCGCGCCTTGACAACCCGCGCCTTGCTATTCCGAAATTACAACGCGGGCGAAAACTCCCTCCAGCTGCCAAATCCCGACACGCAAAATCTCCCTTCTAACCCTTAGCCAAAGGATCCCTAGTTCAAATTGGTGGGGGTACTTTTGTAACACACCCTACATTTTGGACAAGCATGTCCCTAAGTTATGGTCCCCCCTACTCCCATCACCTTCTTTTTGCCATTCGAAATCCCAGACTGCCATAACCTCTCTGCTCCAGCCGCGAAACCTCACCCTCCTCCATCTGCCCACCCACCGCTATCGAGCTAGAGCTGTTTCTCCGACGACGTCGCCCACCGCAACAGCTCGACGTCCATCATCCACCTCCCCGAATGAGGATCCATCATCGATCTCGTCGTCCCGCTGGTTCAGCCGCCCGTCCTCCACCTCCAAGGAGATGCTCCGACGATCACCTCATCTATCACGGCTGATCCATCCCCACAGCACCGCCTTAACCTGCTCCACCAGGACTGCATCATCCTCACCGACTCCTAGGAGGAGGCCGAGGCCTACTAGGCACCACCAAAGAGGTTGTACACTCATTGCATCGCACCTTCTCCTTAACTCGATCTCCCAGCTTTGATGGTGCTTGATCCTGCACCCCATGGCGTGGCTACCTCGAAGCCGGCGTCGCGGGCGACATCTCCATGGCGGCTCTCCCCTAGTGTGAGGCCCCTTCGGCGGCGGTGGCTATACCAGCCGGATTTGCTGCTGCTACTCCGGCTCTCACTCGCTCACTCGTGATGTTGCTGCTACTCTGCCTCTCGCTCGGTCACGCTCCTCCTCTGCTCTCTCCCTCGCTCGTGCTACTGCTCTGCTCTTGCTCTCACTCGCGTTGCTGATGGTGGTACACAGGCCGCTGTAGCTACATGAGTTGCTGCTCTGGCTTTAGTTCACACTGCTCCTCCAAGCGCTGCTGCTTCGTCTGCTATCTGCTGCCGTGTTCCTTGTCGATCACCTGCTGATTTAGATCATTGTTTCTCTACTACGAGTGCTCGAGTGATCTAAACTACATGTGAAGTGCCTCTCTGCTACCAGTGTGTTTAGTTTTGACAGTGACATTCAGATTCCACAGTAAATTCTAGTTTTGACAGTTAAGTTTAGAGTCAACAGTTTTTACCTCATTGTTGTAGTCAGGTGTTTTTTGGTGATGTAAATTTTACATCTATCACTTTTTGGTAATGTATTTTACATCATCAATTGGAGATGCTATTAGAATCCCACTTGAGATTAACGATGTCTGTCTTGTACTGCTTCAGCCTTGACGTCTTACGGCTCGCCGGAGCTGCTCCAACGAGGGAACCATCCATCATAACAGAGCAGTGCCCTAGACATCGTCTACACATGCCTTAGATCTTCCTCCACACCTCCGACATGCACCTCTACCACAACTTCTTCAATGACCAACCTAATGATGCTGACACTGGTACAGCGAGGTGCTATACACACGGTTTTTAACCCCTTCTGTGACGACATTTGGAACCATCGCCAAGTGGGTGTGGGCGATAGGGGGGGTCCTTCCAACATGACCCAGAAACCCTCGGGGATAGGCCCTCCTGGCACACATGCTAGGGAAAAATGAGCTCGTGTGCGATCGGGCGAGGCATCGAAACCCAATCATTTGCGTTTGTATGTACATCCCACACGGTAATTCCCAGAAAAAACATTTCCTTTCGTATGTATACCACACATAGTCAATCCAAGGAATACACTTTCATTCTTATGTACATCCCACACAGTCAATCCAGGGAAAATGTTTCCGTTCGTATGTACATCCCACACAGTCAATCCAGGGAAAACGTTTCCGTTCGTATGTACATCCCACATGGTCAATCCAGGGAAAACGTTTCCGTTCGTATGTACAACCCTCACAAGTTGATGTATAGGCTCGTGTGTGATAGGTGTAACTATCACACACGCTCTGCCTTGGTTAACCGTTTGCTTTTATCAACTACATCACACACGATTTTATGAAGAAAACTATGTGGCATTGGGCTATCCATCACAAGCGCTTTTACTGCTAGAACCATTTGCAAAGTTCCATGACCCATTTAGCAGGTTTATTTTTTTAAATTAATAATTCCAGTATTACGCAAATTCACATTTCATATCGAATAGCTGTTTGCCAATTTCATATCAGGCACATAAATATATTTTAATATCACAGTACGATAGTTACCCGAAAACAACACAGTACAACATATAAGAACAATATTAGAACAATATATTCATTTCCCTAATCGAGATCATCTAGGCTCAGCTTATCCACCTCTACTTTCAATTCAGTAAGAACCTATTTTGCACTGGCCAACTGGGAAAATGCCTCCTCCTTCGCCAACACCATCTTAGCAAAGTCTGATTAAAAAAATCTGAGCTCATTCTCCGCCTTCCTCTTTTTATCCCGCATCTTCAAATATTCAGCAACGTTGACAACACTTTCTCTAAGCCTACCTCTGATCTCTTCCTCATACATGCTCCAGAGCTTTGCTAGGCACATCTCCAAAGACTGTGGCCACTCTTGGTCCACCCACTCCAAGTAAGAACACTTTCATTCATCCTATAATATTTAAAACTAGATCAGTAACAATTGTAGGGGAAATGGGTTTATAGCAACATAGAAAATCACCAATACTTATTTTGAAAAACTGAAGAAACAGGTTAATTATGACATATCTTCTAAAAAAGATCAATGTGCAAATGAATTAATTGCTACTGAGACAACAACCAAATTCTAAAACATCAAAAGCTATAATATACTACAAGAATGCTACAAGTTCTTACTCACGTACTATAAATAACAAATTGAACATTTTATGAGGAACATAAATATAACTGCAACAACATAGCGACAATGTTTGGATGACATCAAATTGATACTAACAGGTGTGTACATGCACAAATTTAGTAACATAGAACTAATAGCACTAAGGCCGTCCACTATGTATGCCAAAACCAGTGTAAAGACAACTATCGCTACATCTTGCACCGGTGCCCTACACTGGGAGCCGATGTAGCGGAAAAAATCAGGGACCCGGACTTCGGAGCACCTAGTTGCTTTGATGCCCAGTTCCTTCGTGCCATAAAGATTTAGTATTTTACTGCTTGGCTGCTCGGATGCGTGGATCAAAGTTGGCTGCACAAACTGCTGAAGCAGTGGCAAATAATTTTCTAATGGCACCACTGATGAGATGGCAACAGTTGTAGATACTGGATACAAACTATGATACTGTCTTAGGATGCGTTTGGTTGAAGGTGTGGTATGAATGGGTTGGGACCATGACAGTGTCTGAATCACATCTAACAAATGATTTGTAACAACGAAAGAGGGTCTAACCTTCTTTGCACATGCCATAAACTTCCTCCCACTGTCCAGATATTCAAATTCAACTAGCTTCACGCATGGAGATTGATGGTGACAATGAGCAGACAGATCTTCAGCCACCCCGCTCCATTCATTGCAACTGATGGTCCTAGGGAGCTACAAGAGGAAGAAATGACTCAAATCGACCGTCGGGTAAAAATCCTTCATTCCAAGTCATAGCCCGAGAGAGAGAAGAGAGGCATACCTAGGTGGTGAAGGAGTCGTTGTCGAAGGAGGAACCACTGGAGAGGTCTTTGAAGAAGACCATGGCGACCCCAGTGGTAGGATGCGAGACGGCGAGAGCGAGGAAGTGACTATAGCTTAGGAAGGAAGGAAGCAAGGAGGAAACAAGGGAAATGTGACTTGTGGTCCGGGAGAAAAGGGGGTGGGGAATGGGGGTGGGGGTAGATATTTCGGCGGTAGGCCAAAAATTTCAAAATGTGGAGGGAAACTTTGCGCGCGGTGCCGTCGGACACCATTCACTTTGAATGATTGTGTGCATTGCAAATGATTCTTTTGCTTTACGCACATGGGATGAGTTTGACAATTCAAATTTTGGTGGAAATTTCCTTGGGTACATCATTGCATAATTTAACATCGCTTGCTAATTTGGGCACACAAAAGAGCGTAAAACACACATACCCACACTTACTGAATCGAGCAATTTTAGTAATTAAATAGAGCCAGTTGACCTAAAGTATGCTCTAACAAAAGACCAGCATTAGAAACAAAGCCAAAGTATGCATAATTTTAACAAATCTGCCGCTGCACCGGCCTATCCATCGCCAGTGTGAGATGAGATGTCGATGACTTGTCCTGGCGACATGCCGAAGTTGGTGGACTCTGCTTCCCCCTGCTAAAGTCGACCACGTCCTCGTCCTCATCCTCGGCGCCGACCTCAAGGTTGTAGTACTCGTAGTAGTCGCTGCGCCAGAGCTCGCGTTGGTACTCCACCGCTGATTCCTCGACGGACAGACTCTTCTCTACCTCGACCTTGGCCAGGAGCAACTCCTCTCCCGGCGCTCCTCGAGCTCCGCCGCCTCCTGCATCTCCAGCTCCTGCTTGGAGATTCCATGAGGAAGCAGGTGCTGCATGGCCACCGCCGCCTTTTCGGACCTGGGTTGCATGCTAGATTCCGAGGTGGCCTCGAATATCTTGGCGTGTGCATCCTCGATCTTGGCGTAGATGGCCTCGACCCAGGCCAGGGCGACATCGGCGGCACGGACGACATCTCGAGCGCTCTCGGCATTTGCCGCCGCCGTCGCAACAACAGCTGCAGCTATCTCGGTTGCCACAGATGCCCTCTAGGTGGATGCGGCCGCGCTCAATGCAGATGCGGTGGCACTCTTGGCGTAGGCGGCCGCGCTCAGGGAGGACGCGGCCATCGTACGGGCCTTCACAAAGCGTTTCCATGATGTCATCTTTGCAAGAAGGGGGTGTGGGAATGGGTATCGGGATTTGTGGATTCGGGGGTTGCCGGCACTGCAGCAGGCAAGCCGGCGAAGCTTAAGGTGGAAGACTTAAATAGACCCAAAAAATTTCATGCAAAAAGGGTTCCTACAAAAAAAATGTGTGATGTTGTGGATATTTTTTTATTAGCTGTGAAAGACGAATTTGGAGTAAAGTGGCGACGGATGGTGTTTTAAATGTACGAGAAAATTTGTAGTACTAATACAACTGTCATGTCAAATTTTGGAAAATTTCAGGGGTCATTTGACCTTTTTAGACATTTAAGTGATTTTCTAGCCATTTAATGACCGTAATTGAAATTTGAACTATATGTACATGCAATAGCTAATCATAACGGTTTGAAAAGTCATATTTTGTGTACTTGTGTGCTTCGATGTGCATTAAATTGGAAGGAATTTTCAAACATATTGGTCTATCCGCTATGACACAATTAAGAAAGGAGTGCCATGGCATTTAAATTCCATTTTTTTTAAAGATCATAAACAAGTGAAACCTTGCTTGATGTAATGTCCTGCCACAAAGATGATGTGGTAAAAAAATTGGCCAGTTTTACGAAAGTTTGGACACACACCCTCACAAACCGGAGCAACTCACTAGAAGGCTCGTGGTTCCGAGAGGGAACAATGTATGACTGATAACGAACGGGAGATAGCTTCCTCTTACGGGCTTCAATTTTTTTCTATGTTTAACATGCACTAAACAACTGTCATGTGAAAATTTGAAAAATTTCAGGGGTCATTTGACCTTTTAAAGATATTTAAGTGATTTTCTAGCCATTTAATGACTGTAATTCAAATTTGAACTACATCTAGATGCAACGGCTAACCATAACGGTTTGAAAAATCATATTTGTGTACTTGTGTGCGAGTTAATTCCATGTGCAGTAAATTAGAAGGAATTTTCAAACATATTGGTCTCATGGCATGGACACATGCATGGAGTGCCATGGCATTTTAATTCCAAAAAAATTAAAAATGATCAGAAAAACATGAAACCTGGCTTGATGTAATGTCATGCCAACTAGATGATGTGGTAAAAAATTTGGCCTGTTTGACGAAAGTTTGGTCACACATCCCTCACAAACCGGAGCAACTCACTAGAAGGCTCGTGGTTCCGAGAGGAAACAATGCATGTTTGATGGCGAACGGGAGATAGCTTCCTCTTACGACCTTCTAAAATTTTCTACATTTAACATGCACTAAGACAACTGTCATGTGAAAATTTGGAAAATGTCAAGGGTCATTTAACCTTTTGAAGACATTTAAGTGATTTTCTAGCCATTTAATGAACGTAATTCAAATTTGAACTATGTCTACCTACAATGGCAAACCATAACGGTTCCAAAAATCATATTTGTGTACTTATGTGCGAGTTAATTCCGTGTGCAGTAAATTAGAAGGAATTTTCAAGCATATTGGTCTCACGGCATGGACACATGCATAGAGTGCCATGGCATTTTAATTCCAAAAAATTAAAAATGATCAGAAAAAGATGAAACCTTCCTTGATGTAATGTCATGCCGCCAAGACGATGTGGTAAAAAAATTGGACTATTTGACGGAAGTTTGGACACACACCCCTCACAAACCGAAGCATCTCACTAGAAGGATCGTCACTCCGAGAGGGAACAATGCATGTTTGATGACGAACGGGAGATAGCTTCTTCTTACAGCCTTCAAATTTTTTCTATGTTTAACGTGAACCAATAAAACTGTCATGTGAAAATTTGGAAAGTTTCAGGGGTCATTTGACCTTTGAAAGACATTTAAGTGATTTTCTAGCCATTTAATGACCGCCATTCAAATTTGAACTACATCTACATGCAACGACTAACCATAACAGTTTGAAAAATCATATTTGTGTACTTGTGTGCGAGTTAATTCCATGTTCAGTAAATTAGAAGGAATTTTCAAACATATTGGTCTCATGGCATGGACACATGCATGGAGTGCCATGGCATTTTAATTCAAAAAAAATTAAAAATGATCAGAAAAACATGAAACCTCGCTTGATGTAATGTCATGCCACCAAGATGATGTGGTAAAAAAGTTGGCCTGTTTGACGAAAGTTTGGTCACACACCCCTCACAAACCGGAGCAACTCACTAGAAGGCTCGTGGTTCCGAGAGGAAACAATGCATGTTTGATGACGAACGGGAGATAGCTTCCTCTTACGACCTTCTAAAATTTTCTACGTTTAACATGCACTAAGACAACTGTCATGTGAAAATTTGGAAAATTTCAAGGGTCATTTGACCTTTTGAAAACATTTAAGTGATTTTCTAGCCATTTAATGATCGTAATTCAAATTTGAACTATGTCTACCTGCAACGGCTAAACATAACGGTTCCAAAAATCATATTTGTGTACTTGTGTGCAAGTTAATTCCATGTGCAGTAAATTAGAAGGAATTTTCAAGCATATTGGTCTCACAGCATGGACACATGCATGGAGTGCCATGGCATTTTTAATTCCAAAAAATTAAAAATGATCAGAAAAAGATGACACCTTGCTTGATGTAATCTCATGCCACCAAGATGACGTGGTAAAAAATTGGCCTGTTTGACGAAAGTTTGGACACACACCCCTCACAAAACGGAGCATCCCACAAGAAGGATCGTCACTCCGAGAGGAACAATGCATGTTTCATGATGAACGGGAGATAGCTTCCTCTTACGGCCTTCAATTTTTTTCTATGTTTAACGTGCACTAATACAACTGTCATTTGAAAATTTGGAAAATTTCAGGGGTCATTTGATCTTTTAAAGACATTTAAGTGATTTTCTAGCCATTTAATGACCGTCATTCAAATTTGAACTACATCTACATGCAACGACTAACCATAACAGTTTGAAAAATCATATTTGTGTACTTGTGTGCGAGTTAATTCCATGTTCAGTAAATTAGAAGGAATTTTCAAACATATTGGTCTCATGGCATGGACACATGCATGGAGTGTCATGGCATTTTAATTCCAAAAAATTAAAAAATGATCAGAAAAACATGAAAACCTTGCTTGATGTAATGTCATGCCACCAAGATGATGTGGTAAAAAAGTTGGCCTGTTTGATGAAAGTTTGGACACACACCCCTCACAAAAAGGAGCAACTCACTAGAAGGCTCGTGGTTCTGATAGGAAACAATGCATGTTTGATGACGAACAGGATATAGCTTCCTCTTACGGCCTTCTAAAATTTTCTATGTTTAACGTGCACTAAGACAACTGTCTTGTGAAAATTTGGAAAATTTTAGGGGTGATTTGACCTTTTAAAGACATTTAAGTGGTTTTATTGCCATTTAATGACCGTAATTCAAATTTGAACTACATCTACCTGCAATGGCTAACCATAACGGTTCGAAAAATCATATTTGTATACTTGTGTGCAAGTTAATTTCATGTGTAATAAATTAGAAGGAATTTTCAAGCATATTGGTCTCACAGCATGGACACATGCATGGAGTGCCATGGCATTTTAATTCCAAAAAATTAAAAATGATCAGAAAAAGATGACACCTTGCTTGATGTAATCTCATGCCACCAAGATGATGTGGTAAAAAATTGGCCTGTTTGACGAAAGTTTGGACACACACCCCTCACAAACCGAAGCATCTCACTAGAAGGATCGTCACTCCGAGAGGGAACCATGCATGTTTGATGACGAACATGAGATAGCTTCCTCTTGCGGCCTACAATTTTTTCTATATTTAACATGCACTAATACAACTGTCATGTGAAAATTTGGAAAATTTCAGGGGTCATTTGACCTTTTAAAGACATTTAAGTACTTTTCTAGCCATTTAATGACCGTCATTCACATTTGAACTACATCTACATGCAACGACTAACCTTAATAGTTTGAAAAATCATATTTGTGTACTTGTGTGCGAGTTAATTCCATGTTCAGTAAATTAGAAGGAATTTTAAAACATATTGGTCTCACGGCATAGACACGTGCATGGAGTGCCATGGCATTTTAATACCAAAAAATTAAACAATGATCAGAAACACATGAAACTTTCTTGATGTAATGTCATGCCCCCAAGATGATGTGGTAAAATATTGGCCTGTTTGACGAAAGTTTGGACACACACGCCTCACAAACCGGAGAAACTCACTAGAAGGTTCGTGGTTCCAATAGGGAACAATGCATGTTTGATGACGAACGGGAGATAGCTTCCTCTTACGGCCTTTAATTTTTTTCTATGTTTAACATGCACTAATACATCTGTCGTGAAAATTTGGAAAACTTTAGGGGTCATTTGACCTTTTAAAAACATTTAAGTGATTTTCTATCCATTTAATGACCCTAATTCAAATTTGAACTACACCTACATGCAATGGCTAATCATAACGGTTTGAAAAATCATATTTGTGTACTTGTGTGCGAGTTAATTCCATGTGCAGTAAATTAGATTGAATTTTCAAACATATTGGTCTCACGACATGGACACTTGCATGGAGTGCCATGGCATTTTAATTCCAAAAAATTAAAAAATGATCTGCTTGATGTAATGTCATGCCACCAAGATGATGTGGTAAAAAATGGCCTATTTGACGAACGTTTGGACACACACCCCTCACAAACCGGATCAACTCACTAGAAGGCTCGTGGTTCCGCGAGGGAACAATGCATGTTTGATGACGAACGGGAGATAGCTTCCTCTCACGGCTTTCACAATTTTTCTACATCTAACGTGCACTAATACAACTGTCATGTGAAAATTTGGAAAATTTCGAGGGTCATTTGACCTTTTAAAGACATTTAAGTGATTTTCTAGGCATTTAATGACCGTAATTCAAATTTGAACTACACCTACATGCAACGGCTAACCATAACAGTTTGAAAAATTATATTTGTGTACTTGTGTGCGAGTTAATTCCATGTATAGTAAATTAGAAGGAATTATTAAACATATTGGTCTCACGGCATGGACACATGGATCGAGTGCCATGGCATTTTAGTTCCAAAAAATTAGAAAATGATTAAAAAAACATGAAACATTGCTTGATGTAATGTCATGCCACCAAGATGATGTGGTAAAAAAATTGGCCTGTTTGACAAAAGTTTGGACACACACCCCTCACAAACCAGAGCAACTCACTAGAAGGCTCGTGGTTCCGAGAGGGAACAATGCATGTTTGATGACGAACGAGAGATAACTTCCTCTTACGACCTTCAATTTTTTTCTATGTTTAGCATGCACTAATACAACTTTCATGTGAAAATTTGGAAAATTTGAGGGGTCATTTGACCATTTAAAGACATTTAATTGATTTTCTGGCCATTTAATGACCGTAATTCAAATTTGAACTACATCTACATGCAACGGCTAACCATAACGGTTTGAAAAATCATATTTGTGTACTTGTGTGCGAGTTAATTCCATCTGCAGTAAATTAGAAGGAATTTTCAAACATATTGGTCTCATGGCATGGACACATGCATGGTGTGCCATGGCATTTAATTCCAAAATAATAAAAAATGATCAGAAAAACATGAAACCTTGCTTGATATAATGTCATGCCACCAAGATGATGTGGTAAAAAAACTGGCCTGTTTGACGAAAGTTTGGACATACACCCCTCACAAACCGGAGCAACTCACTAGAAGGCCCATGGTTCCAAGAGGGACAAATGCATGTTTGATGACGAACGGGAGATAGCTTCCTCTTACGGCCTTCAAATTTTTTTCTATGTTTAACGTGCACTACTACAACTGTCATGTGAAAATTTGGAAAATTCTAGGGGTCATTCGACCTTTTAAAGACATTTAAGTGACTTTCTAGCCATTTAATGACCGTAATTCAAATTTGAACTACATCTACATGCAACGGCTAACCATAACGGTTTGAAAAATCGTATTTTTGTGTACTTGTGTGCGAGTTAAAAAATCATCAAACGATGTAAATATATGGTGTTCAAAAAATAAAATGTAAAGATCTGGCAAAACAACCGGCCCCCACACGATTGGCACTCTATTTCGCGCCTCGAGGTTTGGGAGGTAAGTGGTGGGGGTTATTAATCATGCATGGTTCTGTATTGGAAATTGTCAGCTATTAAGTTCACACATGCATGGATTTTGCTGTGGGAGTCGTGTGTACTTGAAACTACAGTACTCGTAAATTACGGCGACCGACATGTGTACTGTTCCCGTCGATCTAGATTCCGGCCACCAATAAATAATACATTTCTCACGTCGTCCCGCCTTTATACTCATCGACATCCTCCCCTCGCTTGCCCTCTCTCTCTCTCTCTCTCTCTCTCTCTCTCTCTCAAATCTCTACTATGGCACCGCTGGTCTGCCCATGCGCCGATGAGGAGTCGCCGCCCCCCGAGGACGCTCACTCGAAGAGCATCGACGAGGACCCCTACGCGCCACCGGACGAGGTTGCACCGGACCCCCCAACTTTGGATTGGTTTTGGGGCCAGTACAATCTTTGTCTGTGGAAGTCGCTACCGCAGGCTGAGAAAGCCAGGAAAGTGGCGTTCAATAAGAAGATGGCGGAGGAGGAAGCCTGTCGGTGTACTAGAGTAGGGGTACCCTAGTATCCCGAACTTGTGCACGGGCAGTCGCAGCACCCCGCGGCAAGGCTTGCCGGGTGATCGCCAAAGATCCTCTATGGTTCCCTTGGAGCCATTCAAGAACACAAAGGCCCCGGCAAGAGGAGCTTGCCGGGAAGGCCAACCGGCCATTCAAGAGCAAAGTATTCGAGCTAAGGAGACAAGACCCCGGCAAGAGGAGCTTGCCGGGAAGGTCAACCAAGGCGTCTGGAGGAACTTGCCGCGGCGCGCCACGCGTCCCGGCAAGGCCCGGTAAGCGACAAGCTTCCGGGAGCGACAAGACAGCGATCGCGGCAAGGCCCTTGCCGCGGCAAGCTAACCACCCTGTACCCACGCTCCAGCGCATCCACCAACGTGTCGCCCCGGGGCCTTCCCAGGCGCGCGTGGCGGGAGGCTGTGCAGCCAGCGGTGCGCGGTGGCATGCAAGATTACCATCGTGGCAAGCGGTGGTGTCCCTGACGGTCCTTTTCTGCACTGTTTGGGCGTCACAGACGGGCATTAAATGCTTTTGTCCCCTGCCGTCAGGGTTAGGTAGGATACACTATATAGGTAGTTGCACCAACCGCAACTCCTTTTTCCATTTTTACCCTCGCCTACGTTGCCACCTGTCGGTGACCCCTTTAGCGTATAAAAGGAGGCCCATGCGCAATGTAGAAGGGGTTCGGAGATTCGGAGACTGAGAACACTCACGCTCGGCCTCGTGCAAGAACTCAATACACACCAACAAGCAGCAGTAGGAGTATTATCTCTCCGGAGAGCTCCGAAGCTGGGTAAACCGCTCGTGTGCTTCGCCTCGATCTGCTCTTCGTGCGATCTCCGCTCCCCGCCGAACCGAAAGGGGCTCCGGTCCCATAGGTGTTCGTGGACCACCAGTTTCCCCATGACATCTTTGGCGCGCCAGGTAGGGGGCGTCGAGATTGTGGGAACCTGATCCGGCGTTCACACGAGCTAGATCTTCATTTTCTTCATCAACATGCCACCGAAGAAGAAGGCTTCGGAGGCAGCAGTTCCATCCACATCGATCCCACCACGGCCGGAGCAAACGGGTGGTGGGGTGGACGCCGGAGGAAGAACGGACATCGACGAGGGAGCGCACGGTGCTGCCAGGTCCAAGGACAAGGCTCCACAGACCTCGATGTCCGTCCATGCACCGCGCCCATCTCAGGAGGCACGGGACCAACAGCGTCATGGTATTTGTCGTACCATACGTTCGTTAGACCAGGATCGAGCTGGTGGATCTCGGGGAGCTCAAGATCAGCATGCACACCAGCATGCTGGCACGAGCGTGGCACGGTCGCCTGGACGGGATGCTGCTCCTTCTAACATAGTTAGAAGTCCGAGCATATCTCGCTCCTCGCACCGTTCGCCACTGCCACCCACCACTCGAGCGGAAGCTCTGGCGCGAGCTCAACTGTTCCTGGATTACCCTCCAACGTCAGACAAGATTGACGAATGGAGGGCCACCATTCAGAGTCTCATCGGCTTCGCCAACGGCGACACTCCGCGGCAACCGAGTGCGTCGCTGCCGCGGCAAGGCTGCCAAGCGCGAGCTGATGGCGATGAGACCAGAGGGGGAGCAATCACCGTGCACTCTCCATCCCAAAGGCCAAAATCGCCGACTCGTCGGATCCACATCGACAGCGACTCCACTGCATCATCGGATCCACGAGCTCGGCGCGATCAGCGCCAAGTTCTTCATGAACGCCAACAAGAAGACGCTCGAACTCGCATCGAGCGCCAAAGAGAAGCGCGGCGTCAATCCGACCAGCGCGCTGGGCCCACTGTCGACATGCATGCGCCAGGGGAACCAGGCGACTTGCCATATGCGGTAGGCTGCCCTGCGTTCACTCGTGAGCTGCGGCAAGTCCAGTGGCCCAGTACGAAGAACTTCAAGCCAGATGTACCAGAGAAGTACGATGGCCAGACGCATCCATCGGAGTTCCTCAGCATCTACACCATCGCGGTGCAAGCTGCTGGGGGGCGGGACGACAAGATCCTGGCCAACTACTTCCCGCTGGTGCTCAAGCCCAATGTCAGATCCTGGCTCATGCACTTGCCGGACGGCTCCATATCTTCCTGGGCAGATCTCTGCCATTAGTTTGTCGGCGCCTTTACAGGCGGCCACAAGCCTCATGGCCAAGAGAGTGACCTTCATCTGCTCGCCCAGAAGGAAGGAGAGCCCCTGCGCAAGTATATTCAGAGATTCAGCCGCGTGCAGCACAACATCCCAGATGTCCACCCTGCCGCGGTGATCAGCGTGTTCCATCAGAATGTGCGGAACCGCAGGATGAGGGAGGAGATGGCGATGTGCAAGATCAGAGACGTTAGTGAGCTATATGCCCTGGCCGACAAGTGTGCACGTGCTGAAGAGGGGAGGAGGCTCCCTAGAGGGAATGCAGAAGCAGGAGGATCCGACAGTGATGGGACCGCTCCGACAAAGAAAACCCGGCAGTGGAACAATAGGAAGAAGAAAGGCAAAGACGTGCTAGTCGTTGAGCAGTCCGGCAGCGGAGGTGGCGCCAAGGAAGCCAAGGTTGGCAACTCCGGCAACCAGGCTGTGGCGGTCGCCGACAAGCAGGGCGGCAACGACAAGCAGTACTGCAAGATCCACCGCACCAAGGGCCATGACCTGCAGAGTTGCAAGAAGGTTGAGCAGCTTGTTGAGCAGCAGAAGGCTGAGTACGAGCGACGCGACAAGGAGAAGGCCCAGGAAGGTGCTGGAGGAGCTGGCAAGAAACGTCCCGGCCGAGGAGGACGCCGCGGCAAGGCCAAGCAGCAGCAAGGAGACAGACCTCCCCGCGGCCGCGACAAGGATGAAGATGACGACGACGATGAAGACATGGAAGATGATGAGACTGACGAGCAGGAGTTTCAGAAAGCCACAGAGGTCCTGTGCATTGACGGTGGTGCTTCTCTGCATACTTCACACCGCCAGCTCAAACAGTGGGTGCGAGAAGTCAACGCAGCAGAACCACCCATCGAGTCACGCAAGCCTCTGAAGTGGTCCAGCACGCCTATCATCTTTGATATTGAGGACCACCCTGATCGTATAACTGCGGTCGGGTGCTTGCCGATGTTGGTCTCACCAACTATCCGCAACCTCAAGGTCACTAAGATGCTAGTTGACGGCGGGGCCGGCTTAAACCTGATCTCCTCCGCGGTGCTCCAGAAACTCCAGATCCCTGACAGCGAGCTCGAAGAAACCGGCACATTCCAAGGAATTAACCCGGGAAGGAGCAAGCCGAAGGGAAAGATCACGCTGCCGGTGACATTCGGCAGCGAGCTGAACTTCAGAACTGAGAGGGTCACTTTTGACGTTGCTGACTTCCCATTGCCCTACAATGGGATACTTGGTCGTCCAGCACTCGCCAAGTTCATGGCAGCCTCTCATTATGCGTACAACATGCTGAAGATGCCAGGCCCGATAAGTGTCATCTCTGTCCCTGGCGACAAGAAGGATGCTCTTATCTGCACCGACAAGATATACCGGGAAGCAGCAGCTGCAGCAGATCGCAGGTCACTTGCCGCTGAAGCTCCCGGGGCGAAGAAGTCCAAGTCCGGTAAGAGCTCTGATGCCCACTCCGGCAAGCGCACCTCTTCGGAGTGCTGCGCTACCGTCGAGGACGCGCCATCGAGCTCCACCGGCAAGTGTAAGAAGACAATGGCAGCTCCGCCAGAGACCAAGAAGGTGTCCGCCAAGGAGGACGGCACTGGTGGTACCTTCACCATCAGTGCCACTCTCGACCCTAAATAGGAAAGCGCGCTCATTGCTTTCCTGCGGGCGAACGTCGATGTGTTTGCATGGCAGCCGTCTGACATCCCCGGTGTTCCCAGGGAAGTAATTGAGCACCACCTTGCCGTCTGTCCTCATGCGTGGCCCGTCAAGCAGAAAGTCAGGAAACAAGCAGTGGAACGCCAAGAATTCATAGGAGAAGAAATCAAGAAGTTGGAAGCAGCAGGCCTTGTCAGAGGGGTGCTCCATCCTACGTGGTTGGCCAATCCTATAGTCGTGCGCAAGGCAAACGGGAAATGGAGGCTTTGTATCGATTTCACCGATGTCAATAAAGCTTGTCCCAAAGACCCATTTCCCTTGCCGCGTATCGACCAGATTGTTGACTCCACGGCCGGATGTGACTTGCTTTCATTTCTTGATGCATACTCAGGATACCATCAGATCTTCATGGCAGAAGAGGATGAGGAGAAGACCGCATTCATCACCCCATGTGGCACGTACTGTTTCGTACGGATGCCCTTCGGTTTAAAGAATGCTGGTTCAACATTTGCTAGGGTAGTCCATTATGCTTTTGAGCCACAGATACACAGAAATGTAGAAGCCTACATGGATGACATAGTAGTCAAGAGCAAAGACAAGGCTACTCTGATCCAAGATTTAGATGAGACCTTTGCAAATCTGCGCAAGATCAACCTCAAGCTCAACCCCGAGAAGTGCGTGTTTGGAGTCCCGTCCGGCAAGCTTCTCGGGTTCTTCGTGTCTCAGCGGGGGATTGAGGCCAATCCCGACAAGATCAAGGCCGTTGAGCGGATTGAAGCCCCGAAGAGCGTCAAGGATGTACGAAGGCTTGCCGGTTGCGTGGCCGCTCTCAGCAGGTTTATCTCTAGGTCTGCTGAGCGCGCCCTGCCATTTTTCAAAATTTTGAAAAAGGCAGGTCCAATGAAATGGACTCCGGAAGTGGAGGCTGCGCTGCAGGACTTGAAGAGATACCTGTCCTCCACTCCAATACTTGTCGCACCTAAGCCACAAGAGAAGTTGCTGCTATATATAGCGGCAACCAATCAAGTGGTTAGTGCTGCGTTAGTAGCGGAGAGGGAGGCGGACAATGAGCTAGCAACTGAGGCAGGTGCATCCAGCGACAAGCAGGGGCTTCACCGGCGAGCTCTGGTCCCGACAAGGATGGATCTGCGCAGGAGCGAGAGAAGGTACAGAGAAGAATGGTGCAACGCCCAGTTTACTTTGTCAGTTCCCTTCTGCAGGGGGCTAGGTCAAGGTACTCTGGTGTGCAGAAATTGCTATTCGGACTCCCCATGGCCTCGAGAAAGCCGCGCCATTACTTTCAAGCACATGAGATCACAGTTGTCACTCGTTTCTCATTGAAGATGATACTGCAAAATCCAGAAGCAACGGGCAGAATTGTCGAGTGGGCGCTGGAACTGTCAAGCTTTGGCCTCAAGTTTGAGAGTACTGCAACTATCCAAAGCAGAGCATTGGCGGAGTTCATAGCAGAATGGATGCCAACACAAGATGAAGAAATTCCATAAACAAGCATCCCCGTCAAAGAGGCGAGCAAAGAGTGGCTGATGTACTTTGACGGTGCCTTCTCGCTGCAAGGTGCCGGTGCAGGCATACTACTTGTCGCACCCACCGGAGAGCACCTCAAGTACGTGATCCAGATGCACTTTCCCAAGGAGCAAGCAGCAAACAATACTGCAGATTATGAAGGTTTGCTTGCCGGTCTCAGGATCGCAGCTGACCTTGGGATTAAGAAGCTCATTGTCAGGGGTGACTCGCAGCTTGTCGTCCGACAAGTGAACAAGAGTTATCAGATTCCGTTGATGGAAGCTTACGTGGATGAGGTGAGAAAGCTAGAAGAACACTTTGATGGCTTACAGATGGAACATGTTCCAAGGGCTCAGAATGACATAGCCGATGGCCTGTCAAAGTGCGTTGCACTAAAGTTACCTGTGGAACCAGGGATCTTTGTGCTCAAGCTGACTCAACCGTCTGTGATACCATCAACTGGACAGAACAAGAAGAGGAAGTTGATTTCTGGTGACTACTCTCCAGCTGAGCTCCCCGAAGCCGCCGCCAAGAAGGTCCCCAAGATCAACGCCAAGGATGCTAAGGAGCAGTCTGCTCCGACAAGCCCTAGGGTTTGTTTCGTTGAAGCAGACACTCCCGACAAGTTTTGCTCCGGCAAGCTTGCCGGAGAATGTCAAGCTCCGGCTGAGCCACAGGTTCTCGCCGTGGAAGCGGATGTTCCCGTAGCAGCAGATGTGCCTTTAGTCCTTGTTGACGAGCCGCAAGCTCCAGCATGGGCGCAGCAGATTGTCCGTTTTCTTCAGACAGGAGAACTTCCCGAAGAGCAAGTAGAAGCGGAAAGAGTAGCCCGGCAGTCAAGTATGTACCAGTTTGTTGATAACACACTGTACAGAAGAAGACTCAACAGAGTGAAATTTAAGTGTATTCACCGGGAAGATGGACAGAAGCTGTTGGCAGAGATACATGGAGGCATATGTGGTCACCACATTGGCGCCAGAGCACTTGCCGACAAAGCTTTCCGGCAAGGTTTCTATTGGCCAACAGCCCTCCAGGATGCGACTGCACAAGTAACCAAGTGTGAAGCGTGCCAGTTCCATTCCAAGCAGATACACCAGCCAGCTCAAGCTCTCCAGACAATCCCTTTATCCTGGCCATTTTCAGTCTGGGGGCTCGACATCCTTGGCCCCTTCCCCCGAGCTGTCAGGGGCTTTGAGTACTTGTACGTCGCAATCGACAAGTTCACAAAGTGGCCGGAAGTGGAACCAGTGAGGAAGGTGACAGCACAGTCAACAGTCAAGTTCTTCAGGTCGATTGTTTGCCGTTTCGGGATCCCTAACAGGATCATCACTGACAACGGCACGCAATTCACGAGCCGCACCTTCATGCAGTACGTCCAAGATCTTGGCGCCAAGGTCTGCTTCGCTTCTGTTGCTCATCCGAGAAGCAACGGTCAAGCGGAGAGGGCAAATGCTGAAGTGCTGCGCGGACTCAAGACCAGAACATTCGACAGGCTGCACAAGTGCGGAAGGAACTGGATCGAGGAGCTGCCGGTGGTTCTTTGGTCGATCAGGACGACGCCAAATC
This sequence comes from Triticum dicoccoides, assembly GCF_002162155.2. Lineage (NCBI taxonomy): Eukaryota > Viridiplantae > Streptophyta > Magnoliopsida > Poales > Poaceae > Triticum > Triticum dicoccoides. The sequence goes on along the minus strand of NC_041393.1, from coordinate 218,320,977 downwards.
GAGCCACTGGCCAGACACCCTTCGCTCTAGTCTATGGAGCGGAGGCAGTTCTCCCCACGGAACTCGTATACGGGTCGCCTTGAGTGCTCGCTTATGATGAGTTTGAGCAAGAGCAGCTGCGGCAAGATGACGCGCTGCTCCTTGAGGAAGACCGTCTTCAGTCCGCTGTACGAGCTGCTCGATACCAGCAAGCTTTGCGCCGCTACCATAGCCGCAAAGTTAATGCCAGAAGTCTCGAGGAAGGCGACCTTGTTCTTCGGCGCGTTCAGTCCGCCAAGAATTCCAACAAGTTGACACCAAAGTGGGAAGGCCCTTACCGGGTGAAACGAGTCACTAGGCCTGGCGCTGTCCGCCTTGAGACCGAAGATGGCATTCCGGTGAGCAACTCCTGGAACATTGAGCATCTTCGTAAGTTTTACCCGTAGAGCGCGGTTGCCGGAACCTGTTCCGGCAACCACCTTTTGTACAGGTCTTGCCGATGTTGCATGTAATCCTTTGTATAAAGCCGGGCGCAGATCCCGTGCATAAGTAAAGCTCATGTGCTCAGCACACCTTGTCAATTTTATGCTTTCTGCTTTGCATATGTCATTTGACACTTTGTGCAACACCTGCCCCGGTAAGCAATAACGAGCCATAAGGCTCCATATCGTTATTTTCTCTTCTTTCTTTTTCTCGAAGGAAAGGAAGGTTCCCTCGCACACAAGTTTGCCGGAGGGGAAGGAGAAGATAATAGTGTGGACAGGGCCTCGTTCAAGGAAGTTTCGCCTTGCCGGAAAACAAATGACAGAAAAGCTAAGTTGCCAAAGTTTGAGCAATCAGTTTTAAATTTTTTAAGTTATCTTCCTCGAACGATCATCCTTTGTATGGAAAACCTGTGCGCGGAGGAACCAACTCGTAGCTAGTCGCGCCCTTACTTTGTTTCGAGTCCGCTCAACAACTTAAGTGAGCTGCAACTGGTTCGCGACAAGGTTTCTTGCCGGAAGCAGCACCACCAGCAGGCTGCTGACGTTCCGCACTCAGCGCTCGCGGCTCAGGTGCCTGCGCCGGCAAGTTCCCTAAAAGCGTAGGGTAAAAATATACAAAGGAGGGAATCAAGTAAAGGAAGTAACATTGCAATCGATACCCAAAATAGAGTTATATTACAAGGTAACTTGTCAGGTCTAATGGATTGTTCTCATGACATAACGCTGCAGCAACAAGAAAAAGATACAACGGGTGGCCTAGTCTACGCGGTCGCCTTCAACCCTCTTGATTCCGCTCACCTTGTCCACAATGGGTGCGACAAGGGCCTTGAGTGCTTCAAGATCGGCGTCCGGCAGCAGGGACTTGAGGACGTTGGTGAGGTTGAGGCCTGGGTTGCGGTAGGCCACTTTCACCAACACCTTCTGAAGAGCCCCCGCACAGATTTGGCACGACTCGTCGGCCAGCTGCTTTGGGATCTTCTCCCGGAGCCGCTGGAGGGCCGTCGCCACGCCCTTGAAGAACAGGCTGAGCTTGGCGCTGGGCTGGAGGTGCTCGTCGGAGGAGTACCCGAAGTCCTCCATCCCCAGCTGCGCCAGCTCCCCGTCGATGACCGTGGCAGCATTCACCAGACCCTCGGTCCAGTGCTCCATGGTCTCCCTGAAGGCGTCCTGGGCGGCGGTGGCGCTCGCCAGCAGCGCCTCGTCGGCCTTGATCTTCTCCTTCAAGGCCAACTCCTGCTTCCTGGCGCCGTCAAGCGTCTCAGCCAGAGTGGCCAGCTTCAGCTCAAGATCAGCATTGGAGTCCTTGGCGGCGCTGAGCTCCCTGCTCCTCTCAGCGAGACGTTCCTGCAGCTCACCATGAGCAGCAGTGTCCTTCTCGCACTCGCGCTTGAGCGCGGCAAGCTCCTCGCCGCTCGCCTTCAGATCAGCTTCCAGCTGGGCCACCTTCATCTCCAGCTCCTTCTTGGCGGCCTCGGCAGCTGCAGCGGCGTCCCTTGCTTCCTTGAGGGCCCCGCCAAGCGCTTGGTCGCGCCCGACAAGCTCTTCCTCATAGCTGTCGAGGTAGGCCTTCTGCTGCACCAGCTCACCTTCTCGCGCGGCCTGCTTCTCGGCAGCCATCCGTTGTTGCTCTTCGGCTTTGGCCTTCTCGAGGAGGAAGGCTGTGCGCTCCTCGGCAAGCTGCTCCCGCTCCTGTGCCACGGACCGGAGAGCTTCTTGGTTGGCGTTTCGGAGCTCCTCTGCACGCTTCTCCATGTCTACTCCCGCCTTTGCGACCAGCGCCTCCCGGGACGCCAGCTTGGCCTGCCGGGCGCGGTAGAGCGACGTTAGTCTTCGCAGCAATCGCTCCTCTTCAGGCTCGTTGCTGCTGCCTGGCGTGTTGACCAACGACAGCCCGGCGGAAGCGAGCACTTCACCATCCAAGATCTCCCCCTCGACCAGCGCCCTGGAGCTTGATGCCCAGGGGAGCTTGATGAAGATCCCATCTCCGGCCTTTAGATAGGCGCCGGGCTGAGGCTCCTCGGAGTCCGACGCGGTGGCAGCGGCGGAGGGATCGGCGGTCGATGCAGCGCCTGGCGCTCCTGCGGCCTCTGGGCCGTCAGTGCGATCGCCTGACCCCTCGCCTGCTTCTGCGGCGGCAGCCTTGGCGGCCTCCTCGCCGGCAGGATCGTCAGTGCCGGCCTCCTCTTTGATGACAGCAGCGCCATCGGTGCTGCCGCGCGCGTTCTCCTTGCCAGCGTCTTCAGTCTCCATCGGCTCCGTGGCAGGTGGATCTGATGGCCAGAAAAGGAAGAACAGTCAAGCATATGATCAAAAAGAAATTCAGAAACGGAAGAATCCAAGGGAAGTTTCTCGGTCATAAGGGATTACCTGTGTTGTCCCTTGCGGGGGAACTGCCCCTTGCCGGAGAACTCTCCCTTGCCGGAGAGCGCTCCCTTGCCGGAGAATCCTCCCTTGGCGGCGTAGTCGAAGCAGAAGGCGCTTCGGGAGCGGCTTCCGGGCCCTCCTGGTGAGGCTGCTCTGCTCCTACACAAATCAACAGACAGATATCAGCAAAGAGAAAGCATCTATGCGCGCCTAACAGCAAGGAGTAAACTATATACTTACGCTGGGGGCTGCACTGGGGGCTGCCTTGAAGGATGGTTGCCGGGTCCAACAAGGTGGCCTCAGAGTCACCTCCCGCCGACGTGGTGGGTTCGTCCTCGATGACGATCACCGGGACCTTGGCCCTCTTTGCTGCTCTCTGGGTCAGAGTCCTGAAAAGGAACAGATTCAGAGTAAAGCAAGTCAGATACAAGACACAACAACAATGATCAAAGAATTACAAGTGCAAAATAAGAAACTTACTCTTCCTCTTCCTCGTCGGAGCTCAGCGCGGAGAGGTCGAAGTCTGGCCCACCTCCGGAGCGGCGAGGCGGAGGAGTAGGTTCTCTGGGCCGCTTGGCGGGATCAGAAGCGGTGGTCTGGGAGGGCCCCGCTCCAGTTGCTGCAGCCGCGGGAGGTGCTCCCGCGGCAACATTGCTTGCTGCGGTAGAGCGCGTCGCACGTTGCGACGGCTGTCGACCCGCCTGCCGCCCCGCTGCGTCCCCGGCCCTGCGAAGGCGCCTTCTTGGTGGAGCTGGGGGCTCCGCTTCCGGGAAGTTGCTTGTCGGCAGGAAGGAAGAAGAGCCGGCCTCCAACGAGTCACCCGCGCCTTCGGCAGGCTCGCTCGGCTCGGATTCCGGCCCGGCAAGGTCCTCCTCGCCGGCGAACTCCTCTCGCTCCGCAAGACTTGCCGCCTCTGCAACTTCTGCCTCCTCCATGGTGAACCCGAACTCGCCCGCGGCAGCTGCTGCCGCCACCTCTTCCAGCCTGGTGGCGATGCGCTGCATCTCCGCGTCGGTGGTGTCGCGGGTGAGGCTCTTCTGCTCGTCAGCGTGGACCGGCACCTCTTCCAGGTTGTCGAAGAACGCCCGCACGATGTCATCCGCCGGTTCTTGCCAGGTTGGGGCGATTCCATGTGAGTCGCACAACGGCATCATAGCGCGGATGCGGTCGAGCGACGAGTTGTTGCACAACGGAACGACGCCCCGCGGCAAAGTGAATGGGTGTTGGGGGTCGCGCTTGAACAACTCCAGCAGCGTTGCGTCCAGCTCCAGGACGGTAAAATTGAAATTGAGGCCCGGGCGCAGCCTCATGATGTCCGCCGAGTTCTTGAACTCCCAGGCGGGTCTCCCCCTCTCCTGCAAGGGGGCGATGCGGAGGCGAAGAAAGTCCGCTCCTACGGCACCTACGGTGAGCCCGGCAAGCCTAAGGCGAAGGATCCGGGTGACGGCGATCTTCAGCCTGTCGTCTTCCGGGGCCACGTTGCTCCAATCGTTCCCACGTACGATGGGGGCTTGGCGTAGGGCAGTGAACGGCTGCGGGTTCTCCTCGACGACCCAGCACCACTCGGCTCTCCACTCCTCCCACTTGCTGCGGAGTTCACCCTCCAGATATGCCTCCTTCTTGCCGACTCTCGAGATCCAAGCAATCCCTCCGGCAAGGGGCTCTCCTCTCTCAACTCGGGGCATGAAGAAGTGGCGGAAAAGGGCTACGCTAGGGTGGACTCCGACAAAGTTTTCGCACAAATGTGCGAAAACGGCCATGGTCAAGACAGCATTGGGGGTGAAATCAAGGAGGCGAAACCCGTAGGTGTTCATGACATCACAGAAGAATTCGGAGAAGGGCGGGCAGAGCCCGCAATAGAAGAACAGCACGAAGAAAGGGTACCCATTTGCCGCTACTTCAGATGCGGCGGCCGTGAGTACCCTCGTGCGCGGATGCGCCCGCGTCTCCGTCGACCAGAACAGGTAGTAGTACTCCCTCATCTCCTTGGCGGCAAGCTGAGGGGGGAAGATGGCCCGCTCCTTCCGCAGCGCCGCGAGCCACTGCGCCTCGGCCGATTTCACGCCCTTCCCCTTGTCGGCCTTCGGAGCCATGGCGGAGGTGGTGGAGGAGGACGAGGGCGTTAGCGGTGCTGGTGGCAATGGGGGGCGGAGCGCTGCTCTCCTTCGGCTCTGGGAAGAAGGGGAGAGCGGCGGAGTTTTTCGAGATTGGAAGCAGCAAACGGCAGGGTGGACGAACTGCCCCTGTTTCCCCCGCTTATAAAGAGGGAGGGGGCGGACGTTTCGTACTTCCGATTAAAGAAACCTCCATGGTCTCTCCCACGATGCCGCATTCGACTCGTGCCGTTGGGGAGGGCGTGGTGGGGGCAGAGTAAGTTACGGCGTAACCCAAGCCGCGCGTGCCCGTGACCTGTTTTGGGCCTGGCCCAACAGTGCTCGGCACCGCGTGTGGCCCAGGCCCCGGGGGCTCCTGTCAGTGTACTAGAGTAGGGGTACCCTAGTATCCCGAACTTGTGCACGGGCAGTCGCAACACCCCGCGGCAAGGCTTGCCGGGTGATCGCCAAAGATCCTCTATGGTTCCCTTGGAGCCATTCAAGAACACAAAGGCCCCGGCAAGAGGAGCTTGCCGAGAAGGCCAACCGGCCATTCAAGAGCAAAGTATTCGAGCTAAGGAGACAAGACCCCGGCAAGAGGAGCTTGCCGGGAAGGTCAACCAAGGCATCTGGAGGAACTTGCCGCGGCGCGCCACGCGTCCCGGCAAGGCCCGGTAAGCGACAAGCTTCCGGGAGCGACAAGACAGCGATCGCGGCAAGGCCCTTGCCGCGGCAAGCTAACCACCCTGTACCCACGCTCCAGCGCATCCACCAACGTGTCGCCCCGGGGCCTTCCCAGGCGCGCGTGGCGGGCGGCTGTGCAGCCAGCGGTGCGCGGTGGCATGCAAGATTACCATCGTGGCAAGCGGTGGTGTCCCTGACGGTCCTTTTCTGCACTGTTTGGGCGACACAGACGGGCATTAAATGCTTTTGTCCCCTGCCGTTAGGGTTAGGTAGGATACACTGTATAGGTAGTTGCACCAACCGTAACTCCTTTTTCCATTTTTACCCTCGCCTACTTTGCCACCTGTCGGTGACCCCTTTAGCGTATAAAAGGAGGCCCATGCGCAACGTAGAAGGGGTTCGGAGATTCGGAGACTGAGAACAGTCACGCTCGGCCTCGTGCAAGAACTCAATACACACCAACAAGCAGCAGTAGGAGTATTATCTCTCCGGAGAGCTCCGAAGCTGGGTAAAACGCTCGTGTGCTTCGCCTCGATCTGCTCTTCGTGCGATCTCCGCTCTCCGCCGAACCGAAAGGGGCTCCGGTCCCATAGGTGTTCGTGGACCACCAGTTTCCCCACGACAAAGCCAGGTACCAGGAGGCCTGTGAAGCCCGTAATGCCACCTGGAAAAAGGAGGCGGTGGAGCTTTGGGGGTGGGCGCGTTGTCGTGCGGAGGAGGTGTACGAAAACGGGTACTTCGCGAGGAAGGTCAAAGGCGCTAGGCGCCTCATCGCTGTGTGGAGGTGGGCCGATAAGCTCCAGCGTGCCACCGATGAGGAGCTCCAGTGGGCGCCCAACAAAATGGCAAGATCGTTCATGCTTGTGCACCAGCAAGAGTCAGATCGGTGCGTCAAGTGCTACGAGGCGGAGGAGGCACTGTACTGCCTCCACGCCGGGAAGACGCCGCGCACCAGGGAGCTGCTAGCAAGGGGCTGCCGGAATACTGCCCCCAGGAGGGATTATTACTTTTAGTGTTGTTAGTTTTCAATTTTATGCATTGTACCTAGTAGTTAAGTATCATCACGTATATGTGATGATATTATATATATTCTATGATGAACTAATGACCAATTAATATATATATATATATATATAATATTATGAATTCCATTTTCTATCTATTTTTGTATACTAATTTGAATCTAGCTATTATCATCCACATATACAGAATGGAAAGCGTACATACACACATTGAAACAGAACATATAAGAACGGAAAACAGAGTACACACATTGAAACAAAGCAATAAACAAAGCAATACTATGATTATTGTGAATGCATAGCTATCCACGTCGAAACGACTCAACAAAATAAAACGCGTCCATGAGACCTTGACCAACCGCCCTTGCCTACGGTAGCCGTTGGCTCTGCCTGAACTCGTGCAGGCGTTTGTCCAAGCGGTCGACACACTCGCGGTACATATGGAGCGTGATCTCAAGCTCCAATCTGGCTATTTCATCAAAGATCACTAGCTCGAGGATGCAACGGACATGTACCTCTACTATGCCCAGGTGGACACATGGGCCAAGGAGGTGGTCGAGCCTACTGACCAGCGCGTTGGCATCAAGCGGGCCGCATACAAGGAGAACAGCGCGACCCATGCGAACGGTGCGGCGGTCGTCCGGTGCAAGTATGGCGCGGCCGGCCTCTGGTGTAAGTACGGTGCAGAGGGCCTCTACCCATCCCGGCGAGGAATAAAGGTACTGACAGGACGTGTACCCAGCTGCGACGCCCTATCGACAGCAGTCAAGCGCCGATGGATCCGCTCTTGCTGTGCGGCGCATCGCGCCTCTCGCTCTGCGGCGCTCCAACGGTCTTGTCATGCGACCAGCCACAGCCTAACGGGGTGGACGCACCTAGCTTGCTCTATGGTGTGCCATCGATCATGTTGTGCGGCGAGTTGCAGCCTCTCGGCACTGACATGCCTATCTTGATCCGCGGCATTGAAGCGCCATGTGCCAAGCGTCTGCTCAACCCTGGCAATGACGCTCATCACGGCATTGTCCATCGCATTGCCGAGGAGCGCCCCGGCCTCGATGGACTGTGGCACCTTCTCGTTTTCCTCGTCGTCGAGGTTGATGGCAGAGGCATCGCTTTGGTGGGTTGGCATGCTTGGAAAAGGTGGATGTGCTACAGGTTGCGCTTCTTGCCTCTGTGCGTCGTGCGTCGCCTAGGTTTATGCGCAATATCGCTGGGTGGTGGGAAACGGTGGCGTGTTCATAAAATGCCATGAATTAATGGAAACTTAGCATATAAGGAACATCGAGCTAGCACAAGAAGTAGATGATGATCAGATGAACACGGACCACACTAGGAACCCGTGGGTGATGAATTCATCAATCGCAAATGGTTGTATATATACTAGCAAGCATTTGCCCACAACACACATAGCTTATTCCATCACAAACAGGTCGGATGGATCAACTGTATGGCACGTATCGCGCATTGTCAAAAAGTAATGCGGTAGACCTTCTTTGACATGTGTTAAAAAACAAAAAACAAGGACCTCGAGGTTAATTTAACTGATGGGATGGATCATAGAGGTCATTTTATTTGACCTCTGTGACCCATCCCATCAGTTAATTTAACATCAAGACAACTTCCCATCCAGTCACACATCTGATGGATGCTCCAGCCTGAGCACAGTTAACTTCAGAGTTCTCTTAGATGAGCTATTGGTGGAACAATGTAACGCCCCGGACACACCCGCCGGTGGTCGTTACTCCTGGCGGGATCTAGACTGGCCTCACAGATCAATACTAGTCTTTTCTACACACTTTGTCCTCACTAATGCGCACCCGAGAGCAACTTCCCGGTCGGTCACCCATCCTGAAACTACTCCAAGCTGAGCACGCTTAACTTTGGAGTTCTGTCCAAATGGGCTCCCAGAAAAGAAGGAATTCCTTATTGATATGAGTAGTCTATCATCCCTAATAAGCCAGGCTATTACATACACCCCCACTCAGAGGAACCGACGTCCTCGTCGGGCCACAGGAACGTTCCCTCTTGGCACATACGTCTGTGCTTCCAGTCCGGCACATGTGCCATGCCGTGTGCCACGACGGGTCACAAACGTCATGAACAACATGACCGCGCACCTGTCCGCACACATCCGTGTAACCGCGAGGGTCGGCTCTGATACCAACTTGTAACGCCCCGGACACACCCGCCGGTGGTCGTTACTCCTGGCGGGATCTAGACTGGCCTCACAGATCAATACTAGTCTTTTATACACACTTTGTCCTCACTCATGCGCACCCGAGAGCAACTTCCCGGTCGGTCACCCATCCTGAAACTACTCCAAGCTGAGCATGCTTAACTTTGGAGTTCTGTCCGAATGGGCTCCCGGAAAAGAAGGAATTCCTTATTGATATGAGTAGTCTATCATCCCTAATAAGCCAGGCTATTACATAAACCTGGCTCTGATACCAACTTGTAACGCCCCGGACACACCCGCCGGTGGTCGTTACTCCTGGCGGGATCTAGACTGGCCTCACAGATCAATACTAGTCTTTTCTACACACTTTGTCCTCACTCATGCGCACCCGAGAGCAACTTCCCGGTCGGTCACCCATCCTGAAACTACTCCAAGCTGAGCACGTTTAACTTTGGAGTTCTGTCCGAATGGGCTCCCGGAAAAGAAGGAATTCCTTGTTGATATGAGTAGTCTATCATCCCTAATAAGCCAGGCTATTACAAACAATTAGTCCTTGCTGATATAGGATGCCTCTTTGCATCCTTATGGCATACTCGCATGACCGCCCATCACCCAATGGCCAATAGATGTTGTGTAGATAGAGCATATCACATACGTCTTATTAGAAGCAATCGTCTGTGTTATTATCGGTCTTCGCACACATTTTTGATTACAGACCTGTTTGTCGCGTATCACACATATTGAACCGTTTCTGTTATCTTGGATCAACACAAACATTTCATCCGAGTGAACTATTTTCCCTCTATCGCACACACCTTGATCTGGCTAACCATTTCTTTTGTTCCGCCTAATCACAAATAGTTCATCCGAGTGAACTGTATGCCATATATTGCACACACCTTCATCTGGCTGCCCCTTTCTGTTCTACTGCCTCATCGCAAATAGTTCATTGAACTGAACCGTATGCCTGCATCGCACACGCAACTAAAATCTGAACCATGTTTGATGCATCCGCCATCACAAACGTTTTGCACCTTTTTAGACGGTTTTTTACATCACTGTTTGCGATTATTACATCGCACACAGTTTCGTCGAAGGGTCTCTGATCGTAGTGTCGCGTTAGCAGCATCTTGCAGTAGTGTGAGGTCGACACAGCTACGGCAAAGAGGTTGTACACTGGTCGCATCACTTATTACTCTACATTCATGTCGATCCATTAGGGGTATTTTGGTTCAAAGGAAAAAGTGAAGGAAAAACATAACAATAGGAAATTTTCCTATGGCACTCTACTATTCAATTATTCATGCATTTCGTTGAAAGGAATGGAGCAAAACATCCACCTGGACCTACTTTTCAAAATCGTATGCATGAAAATAAGACCAAGTGCATTAGTGGCATAGTAACATTCTAATTCTACACACTTTCATATGGTTTCACTTTAATTTGACCATGTTTCTTTGCATTCCTCTGCTCTTCCAATTCCTATGAACCAAACACCCAAGTTGACAGAAACCCTGTGTTTACAAATGCTCTGTTTCGCACGTGCATTCCTATCCTATTCCGGTGTTTTTCCTATCCCTGCATTTTTAGAATCCTACAAGCCAAAGGAGCCCTTTCAGAATTACTTCAGTTACAGATAGGTGTCTAAGAAAACTTTGTGTGGTTTGTCCTGCTCCTGCCACGATGTCATCCACCTCACCTGCGCTGCTCCATCGATAGAAGCATCCACCATACCATACATCACGACTTCTGACCATCTTTTGCCGCCTCCGATCTCCTTTCGTGCCGCCAGCACCCATCGCAACTGCATCACCATCATCGACTCAGTAGATGAACCTGAGGAGTACATGGGTCCACAAGAGAGGTCGCACTCTTTTGTTTCTGCTTATGTAATGCATTGCTTAATATTGCCTGCTACTTTATTGTTCTATTCACCTCTTAGACTCCACGCCAGGTCCAAATTAATGTTCAAACTTGAGTTTTAAAATTACTTGTGGGGCACATATTGAGGCAGCAATGAATAGTATCTCTGTCTATTATCTGGTTCACCTAGGGTATGCCTTTGTTGTTCATCTTGGGTGGGAAATAAATAGTAAAGCAATCATCATCTATCTTTTTATGAAATTGTTATCATTATTTTTGGATCCATCCACTGGTTGTTACCATAACTCTAGATTTTTGCATGCTCTCCTTACATAATCTCGCTCTATTTTTTTGTATGCACATGTCAGATATTGTACACAGTCATGTTGAACATGTAGAGAAAAAGATAAGAGTTTTGTGCGGCAATGTCATGCAGACATCGCTCCATGGTGGTTTAATGGCAAACCCTCCCCCCTTTCAGATTGTAATCCAGAGGAAGATATCTGTTCTGAGGCAGATTCATACGCAGCTGACCACTCCTATTTACCCCCCGAGGTGTTTGCTCTAACTTGGCATGATGATGTTGGTCATATCATGCATATGTTGCCTCGCAGTGCCTACTTTCGACATCATATATGTCATCTGCTTAGTTTAGACATGTTCTGTAATGCCACATGTTAAGTTTCTATATCATATATGACTATTATGCAATATCATCTCTTTTAGCCAGCCATAATATATGTGAAACATGCAATGCCATCCTGTTTAACCAGGCATCATATATTTGAATGATATCTTGCCAATACTTTTCTTCATTACATTTCCATTTGTCGATAATGTTTGTACATTCAAATGCTCTTCCTGTGAATCAGCCATTTGAGTGGGTGATGGAAAAATCTTGAGTGAAAGCAAAGTCTTCAGAGCAGACAATGCCACCTCTCGAAGCAGATCTCTTGCAGGGTCCCGATAGCTCCTCAAAGATGGATTCAGAGACAGATGACCAGTCCTATTCCCTCACCGAGGTATATGCTCTAACTTGGCACAGTTATAATGCTCATATCATGCATATGGTGTCTTGCATTGCATAGTTTAGAGATCATATACACAATATTCAACATCATGTTTTTAGTTCAGACATCATATATGCGAATGCCCTCTGCTTAGTATATAAATCACATGTGTGAATTAAATCATGTGATCCCGATTACTTAGATAACATGTATGTGAATTTATGTCACGCGAACTTGTTTACTAAAGACATCATATAATTATCTCATGGCATCCAGTTTAGTTAGTCATCATATCTTTGAATTATGTCATGCGATGCTTGCTATCCAGTTTAGATAGACATCATATATGTGAAATTATGTCATGCTAGCCTTTTTAGTTAAACAATATACATGTGAACTATTTCATGCCCTCTTTTTCCCACACTATCAATTTGCACCTGTCACTCATACAAGGTATGTACATTCAACTACGTTTCTTATTTATCAGCCATTTGAATTGGAGCGGGTGATGGCAATATCTAGCAGAGTAAAAACACGGTCTTCAAATAAAACAGTGCTACCTCTTGGTGGAGATAGCACCCCGGTTGTACATGCACGAGAACCAGCCCTACCACACATAACCCAGACTCTTGCAGATTGTACCCCTACTGCAATGGACAAAGAACCAACTTCACCCAATGTAACCCCAACCCCAGCAGATAATCACCCAGTTCCTGTTGACACATCACCATCTACACCAAAGAGCTTGATGTCTGCTACACAAGTTGTTCTTGTGGACTCGTGTTGGGCCTCCAAGCGTAGAGTTTTTTTAAACAGCAACAATTTTCTCTCAAGTGGATGACCTAAGGTGTATCAATCCGTGGGAGTGGTAGAATGAAGATGGTCTCTCTGAAACAACCCTGCAACCAAATAACAAAAAGTCTCTTGTGTCCCCAACACACCAAATATAATGGTAATTTGTACAGGTGCACTAGTTCAGTGAAGAGATGGTGATACAAGTGTAATATGGATAGTAGATATTGGTTTTTGTAATAAGAATAAAAAAAATAGCAAGGTAGAAATTGATAAACAGAGCACAAACAGTATCGCAATGCTTGAAAATGAGGCCTAGGGTCTGTACTTTCGCTAGTGTAATCTCTCAACAATGCTAACCTAATTGGATCATATAACCATTCCTCAAAGTGCGATGAAGAATCACTCCAAAGTTCCTATCTAGCGGAGAACATAAGAATAAATTGTTTGTAGCTTTTCTTTCTGATCGATCTATCCAAGAGTGCGTACTAAAATAACACCAAGTTATTCTTTCTGATGGATCTATCAAGAGTTCGTACTAAAATAACACTAAGTTATTCATTCCGATCGATCTATCAAGATTTCGTACTAAAATAACACCAAAGCAAATTCAGATTCATAATACTCAATCCAACACAAAGAACTTCAAAGAGTGCCCCAAGATTTCTACTGGAGAAACAAAGATGAGAACATGCATCAACCCCTATGCGTATATTACCCCAATGTCACCTCGAGAATCCGCGAGTTGAGTGCCAAAACACATATCAAGTGAATCAATATGATACACCATTGTCACCACGAGTATACATAGCAAGACATACATCAAGTGTTCTCAAATCCATAAAACTATTCAATCCGATAAAACGAAATCTCAAACGGAAAACTCAATTCACAACAAGATATAGAGGGGAAAACACCATATGATCCAACTATATTAACAAAGCCCGCGATACATCAAGATCATAAAATCCCAAGAACACGAGAGAGAGAGAGAGAGAGAGAGAGAGAGAGAGAGAGAGAGATTAATAACAAATCTACTGGTACAAACCCTCAGCCCCAAGGGTGGACTACTCCCTCCTCATCATGGGGGCCGCCGGGATGATGAAGATGGCCACCGGTGATGATTTCCCCCTCCGGTGGAGTGCCGAAATGGGGTCTAGATCTGTTTTTCGTGACTACAAAGGCTTGCGCCAGCGGAACTTCTGATCTAGGGTTATATTTGGGGCTTTTGGAATATTTGGCAATTTATAGGGCAAAGAGGCGGTGCAGGAGACCACCGAGGTGGGCACAACCCACTTGGGCACGCCTGGGCCCCCAGGCGCACCCTGGTGGATTGTGCCCCCCTCAGGGGTCCCGTCTGGCACTTCTTTGGCCCACTGGATGTCTTCTAGTCCAAAAAAATCTCCAAAAAGTTTGGCTGTGTTTGGACTCCCTTTGGTATTGATTTTCTGCGATGTAAAAAACAAGCAAAAAACAGCAACTGGCACTAGGCACTATGTCAATAGGTTAGTCCCAAAAAATGATATAAAGTTGCTATAAAATGATTTTAAAACATCCAAGAATGATAATATAACAACATGAATACTTCATAAATTATAGATACGTTGGAGACGTATCACCATCCCCAAGCTTAATTCCTACTCGTCTCAAAGTAGGTAAATGATAAAAGAAATAATTTATGAAGTGTGGATGCTAGCAAAGTGCATAAGTTTGATCAATGATAATTTCAATCACTTTTCCTAGCATCATAACAGCAACTCTTTCTCATAAAACTCATCATGTTAAAGTAGCAACCAATTCACATGTTAAGGTTCAAACAATAAATTCTCTTGAAACTCAACAACCTATATTCTTAGTCACCAAACAATTGTAATTCAGCTTATTCAACAGAGTTTAAGTAAGAGCTCCACATACTCAATAATCATATAGTCTTCTATGATTGCTAGTACTCAAAGCATATTCTTAGAACAAATGGCATCCAACAAACACAAAGAAAGATAGGGGCTTAATGTTTCGCCTCCCAACTCATTTATCATAGAGACAATTATCAACAATAATAATTCATGATTCAATATATTTGATGGGTCATATGTTCCTTGATCTTTCCCCACCACATGATGCTTGCCAACTAGAGAATAATTGAGGTTCAAATGAGAATGCATACTATTGACTCTTTGCATAAAAGTAAATATAGAAAAGTAAAAGATAGGCCCTTCGCAGAGGGAACCAGATGTCGTCATGCGATTTTTATTTGAATGCCCAAGCTCTTAATGCAATGGAACATAACGTTATATTGCCCCTTATGATAGCAACCTTTATTATGCAGTCTGTCGCTTTTATTACTTTGCCATCACAAGTTCGTACAACGCTCAATTTTCCCTTACAATAAAAGATCAAACATATTTAGGAGCAATTACTATTGCTTTACGCACCGATGACAACTTCCTTGAACGATCCTATTCAATCCATAGATAGGTATGGTGGACACTCATGGCAAGAAACTGGGTTTAAGGGTTTTTTGGATGCACAAGTAGTATCTCTACTTAGTATGAATTTTTTGGCTAGTAAAAGATCCTAGGCAAACACCACATGTTGGACGATCCATGACAATATAACTTCTATGCAAATATACACAACCATACTCATTATGTTGTCTTCCTTGTCCAACTTCAACTAATTTGCTCAAGTTTTAACATAATTAATGGGTATTCACAATCATAGAAGATGTCCAAGATAATATATTTGTAGGTGATAGTTCTCTTCCTTATACTAATCATTCATGAATCGCTTGTATGACCAATATTGTGATTGTCAAGCTTCAAA
Organism: Triticum dicoccoides; assembly: GCF_002162155.2. NCBI lineage: Eukaryota > Viridiplantae > Streptophyta > Magnoliopsida > Poales > Poaceae > Triticum > Triticum dicoccoides. Next base: position 218,305,686 of record NC_041393.1, on the reverse strand, counting down.
AGATTTCACTTTCTAAACCCAATGTGAAGCTACTACTAGGCATAATATAATTTCAAATTCATGATATTCAGTTCATTCAACAATTTACTCATAGGATATAAGTGAAGCACAAGAGTAAATGACAAACTACTCCAAAAAGATATAAGTGAAGGTCAAGCGAGTAGTTAAGAATGGGTAGCTAATTGAGGACTCTCTCTTATTTAAAAACTTTCAGATCTAAGTATTTTATTAAAACAGAAAGTAAAACAAAACAAAATTACATTCCAAGAATAGCACAACTCATGTGAAGAAGCAAAAACTTAGGCTCAACCGATAATTGTTGATGAAAAAAGGTGGGATGCCCGGTAGCTTAGATTCTTGAGACATCTTGAAATATTATCTTGGGGTGCCTTGGGCATCCCCAAGCTTGAGCTTTTGTGTTTCCTTAATTCCTTTTATATCACGGTTTCCCTAAATCTTAAAAACTTCATACACACAAAACTAAACAAGAACTCATGAGATAAGTCAGTATAAATCAATGCAATAACCTTATCAATCTCTACTGTAGCAAATCACTAAAATTATAATTAACATTGCATACTAAATGCCTCTGCATATTTAATACTCCTATCCTCAAATAGAATCATTAAACACACAAACATATGCAAACAATGCAAACATAACAGCAATCTGCCAAAACAGGACAGACTGTAATGGATGAAGAAGTATCCATACTTATTTAACTCAAAACATTTTGGAAATTTAAAATACTGTAGTAAATTTATTAGAGTTTATGGTGCAAAAAGTTTCAACATTTTATCACAGTCTGACTTTTCTCGAGAAATTTTGCAACAGCGACAAACTTTCTGTTTTGAAACAGCAACATATATACTTGCAAAATAAGCATGGCAAAGGCTACCCTTGCCACTTTTATTGAAATAAAAGATGCAAAACATTATTATAATTAACAGAAATCAAATCCTAACAAAATAAAATGATGCTCCAAGAAAAACTCATATCATGTGACGAATGAGAATATAGCTCCAAGTGTGGTTACCTATATTGTTGGAGACGAAAGAGGGGATGCCTTCCGGGGCATCCCCAAGATTAATTGCTTGGATATTCCTTCAATATCACATTGGGGTGCCTTGGGCATCCCCAAGCTTAGTGTCTTGTCACTCTTTATTCTCCTCATATCGACATCTCACCCAAAACTTGAAAACTTCAATCACACGAAACTTAACGGAACTTCGTGAGATATGTTAGTATGATAAAGAGCAAACCATTCACTTTGGTACTGTCAAAGACATGATTCATGATTGTTCTCACATAATGCCTACTGTACCTTATCATTTCCACAATTTATATTGAGCAATATAAGACATAGAAACTAGATAACAAGCAAACTATGCATTGAAAACAGAATCTGCCAAAAACAAAACAGTCTGTAGTAATCTGTACTCCAACCATACTTGTGTAACTCCAAAAATTCTGAAAAATTAGGACAACCTAGGAAATTTCTATATAGATAATATGTGAAAAAAATTATATCACAAGAATGTACCACTGAATTTTGAAAGTTCCTGGAATGAGTGCAAAAGTTTCTGTTTTTGCACAGAATCAAGTCAACTATCATCCACACTATCCCAAAGGCTTTACTTGGAAATTTATTGAAACACAAGCTATAAAAATGATTACTACAGTAGCCTAACCATGCGAACACACAAAAACAGTAGGGGTAAATGTTGGTTTGTCTCCCAACAAGCGCTTTTCTATAATGCCTTTTTAGCTAGGCATGATGATTCCAATGATGCTCGCATAAAAGATAAGAATTGAAACATGATAAAGAGAGTATCATGAATCACATGACAAGGAAATTTAAGCCTAACCCACTTCCTATGCATAGGGATTTTTTGACCAAACAATTTATGGGAACAAGAATCTACTAGCATAGGAAGGCAAACCAAGTGCAACTTCAAAACTTTCAACATAAAGAGAGGAAACTTGATATTAGTGAGATATGTAGAAGTATATATTCCTCTCCCATAATAATTTTCAGTAGCATCATGAATGAATTCAACAATATAACTAATACATAAAGCATTCTTTTCATGATCCACAAGCATAATTTTTTATTACTCTCCACATAAGCAAATTTATTCTCATGAATAGTAGTGGGAGAAAACTCAACAAAATAACTATCATGTGATTGAAAATTAAAATCATGATGACAAGTTTCATGGTTATCATTATTCTTTATAGCATACATGTCATCACCATAATCATCATAGATAGGAACTTTGTTGTCATAGTCAATTAGAAGCTCTTCCAAAATAGTGGATTCATCATTAAATAAAGTCATGACCTCTCCAAATCCACTTTCATCAATATAATCACCATAAATAGGAGGCATGCTATCATCATAATAAATTTTCTCATCAAAACTTGGGGGACTAAAAATATCATCTTCATCAAATATAGCATCCCCAAGATTATGGCTTTGCATATCATTAGCATCACGGATATTCAACGCGTTCATACCAACAACATTGCAATCATGCTCATCATTCAAAGATTTTTTGTCAAACATTTTATAGAATTCTTCTTCTATCAATTTAGCAAAATTTTCCTTTCCATCACTTTCACGAAAGACATTATAAAGATGAACAATATGAGACCACCTCAATTCCATTTTTTTGTAGTTTTCTTTTACAAACCAACACTACTACAGGATGCTGCTAACGCGACACTACGATCAGAGACCCTTCGAGAAACTGTGTGCGATGCAATAATCGCAAATGGTGGTGTCAGAGAACCGTCAAAAATGTCCAAAACGTTTGCGATGACGGATGCATCAAACACGATTCAGATTTTAGTTGGGTGTGCCATGCACAGCATACGGTTCAGTTCAATGAACTGTTTGTGATGAGGAGGAACAAAAGAAACCGGTAGCCAGATGAAGGCGTGTGCAATACATAGCATACAGTTCAATCAGATTAACTGTTTGTGATGAGGCGGAACAATAGAAACAGACAGCTAGATAAAGGTGTGTGCGATTGAGGGCATACGCTTCAGAAGGATTAACTGTTTTGCGATTAGGCAACGGAACAAAAATGGTCAGCCAGATCAAAGGTGTGTGCGATTGATGGCATACACTTCACATGGATGAACTGTTTGCGATTAGCCACAACAAACAGAAACAGTTCGACAGATCAACGTGTGTGTGCTAGATGGGCACACATTATAATTAAAAGAAGCATGTGCGATGGTAATAACGAGCGCGCACGGTTGTTGGAACAAGACGTGTGCTGACATTGCCTATTGCGGTGCACCAAACGCCACGTATGCGGCCGAGAAAGCGTGCCCACGTTACGCCGTCTGGAAATAGTGCCGCACATAGAAATTATAGAACCATCAATAAATTTTGAGCCTGCATCCCTTCACCTTCCAAATTGCAAACCTATTCACACTGATCAAAACTTAATGGTTTCCCACTTAGGAGTGTATTAGTACTCGGTTATAAATATTGTACTATGCCAAGATGACTGCACATTCCTTCCTCACCTCCTCATCCACAAAAGCAAACAAGTCATTCAGCATCGTTCTCTTGCGTCTGCCATGGCCAGATTGAGTTCTCGGTCGAGATATTACCACCACGGAGAGGCGAGCGTGGAAGCGGAAGCACGAGAGATGTCCCGCTTAGCCGCGAAAGCAGCCCACATGTCCCGCTGCACCGCCGAAACAGTACGGAGGTCCCGCCGAACCGTCGATGCAGCAGACTGGTCCGGTCGCGCCGCGGAAGCAACACAGATGTCCTGCCGCACTGTGAATGCAACAGAGATGTCCTTCCGCACCGCGGAGGCCTGGGAAAATCTCTCGCGGGCAGGCGAGGATGCATGCAATCGTCCATAGCCAGATGGATCAGATCTCCGGCTGGATGAAGCTGCAGGACGAGTTGAATGCCTCATTTGAACAACTCCGGGCCAACCGTGACCTGCTGAGGGCGAAGATCGCCGAAAAGATAGAGCAGGCAGAGGAGACTGCTGCCTTGTTGAAGAGGACGGGCTTCATCATCAAGAAACTTATGGATGAGAATGCCATGCTCCGCAGCCAGCACGAAAGGCTGGTGGAGGAATCTGTGGTTGCTTTCGAGCAGCGTATTAAGGACATGAAACTGATGAAAGAAATCATCATCGCTCGCGGCGAGAACTAGTCTCCGGGACCTGCAGCGCATCAAGAAAGTAGAGATCAGCGAGCTAGATTGTTGTATGCGTCTTCCTTCTTCTTTTGCCCTTGTGTATTTCGGGTGTAGCCGCATGTGGCTTTTTTAGTTATCTTCCAAGATATGTAAGACAATTATTATCCACTGTCATCGTCCTTATATTCATCATGCTTGCTATAAGTCGCAGTCGATGCTATATAGGTCCGTCGGATCTTACATCAAGATCCATGAAAAATTATCTTTTCAGATTTTCACTTTTCTCTCTTAAATCTCCGTCCAGTGAGACATAGCCATGCCGTGAAACAGGGGCTCGAGCGCCATTAATGGAGACATTGGGAGGGAGGTGCATGGCGGATAGACGTCAAAGGGCTCTCCTCCCGATGAGCATGTGCAGGGGTCTGATTGCACGCCCCCGTACTCAAATAGCTACCCCGCACGACACCTCCTAGCCAATAAAAAAGGGACGCGTGGCGGCACGTAATTGGTAAGTAGAATGCCCACGGTTTCAATAATTGTTGTGTTTCCGATTTGTAACGTGACAACACTTGTTCCAAAATGACTTTGTGGATTTTTAATGTGTGCACCTTCACAAATCGGATAGAAAAATTACCACAGCATGTTGGTGCCAATGTCATGACACCATGCCAAGTTTCATGATTTTCAGGCGTGTGTTAGATTTACAAGAATTAAAAAATGAAGTTTCTCAATCTTTTCGACCGAGCCACGACGCCCAGATGTTTGAATTTCATTCTCATTTCTTGCATGGGACCTAGAAATTCACCCAAGGACACACATGTGATTTTTCAAACAACTTTGGTGCACTGGAGCATGTGCTTGTAGTTCAAATTTTAATTATGAACATTAAATGCCCAGAAATTCAATTAATGTACAAAAACGGCCAAACGAATCCGGAATAATTCCAAAATTTAGCACGATACTTCTATTTGGTCTAATGTGCGTGTGTAAACAAATTGTGGTGGGAGAAGGCAGTGTACATATGCCGTTCCGCACACGGAGGTGACACGTTCCCTCTCAGAACCACGAGCCTTCTTGAGAAAGCTCCGGTTTGCAAGCAGCTTATACCAAAGCTTGTCCCAATTCGGCCAAAAAATTTACCGCATCATGTTGGTGCCATGTCATGACACCATGCCAAGTTTCATGATTTTCAGGCGTGTTTTGGATTTACATGAATTAAAAAACCAAGTTTCTCAATCTTTCCGTTTGAGGCACGATGCCCAGATGTTTGAATTTCATTCCTATTTCTTTCATGGGACCTAGAAATTCACCCAAGGACACACATGTGAATTTTCAACCAACTTTGGTGAACTGGAGCATGTGCTTGTAGTTCAAATTTGAATTATGCACATTAAATGCCCAAGAATTCAAATAATGTATAAAAAGGCCAAACGAACCTGGAATTTATGTATACAAAAAATTAAATACATGCTTGGAAAGCATGACGCATGGCGTGGTGCCATGGTTTGGCCTCACTTTTCCCTGGTAAAAATTTGAGAATGTTTTCCTTATGTCGCCATGCATGCCTTTCATAAATCGAACCATCACCGAGGAAGTTCCATGGCTTCAAGGGGGAAATCACCAAGATTGAAAGGGGGTCCAAATTTCCTTTCTCCTTTGTCCATGAGTTTTTTTCTACAATGAACATACACCCTGCAAATCACCACACTCAAATTTGACACTTTTCCATGTTCATTTACCATATTTAGGGGATTATTTGCATTCTCTAGGCATTAATGCACATAATTCAAATTTGAACAATCGGTGAATGAAAAGGTGCACAAGAAAGGTTTGGAAAACCATCCCGTGCCATTTAATAAATTCTCATGCCTTTTACAAGGAATGGACAGATATTTCGAGGAAATGTGTGGCAATAGTCAATCATAAATGCGTCGTTTACTGGGTAACAACTATACAAAAAATGAAATAAATGCTTGAAAAACATGATGCCTGGCGTGGTGCCATGGTATGTCCTCACCATGCCCTGGTAAAATTTTGAGAATATTATCCTTATGTGTCATGCACGCCTTTCATAAATCAAACCATCACCGAGGAAGTTTCATGGTTTCGAGAGGGAAATCACCAAGATTAAGGGGGATCCAAATTTCCTTTGTCCTATGTCCATGAGTTTTTTTTCTAAGATGTACATACACCCTGCAAATCACCACGGTCAAATTTGTCACTTTTCCGGGTTCATTTACCATATTTAGGGGATTATGTGCAGTTTCTAGGCATTAATGCACATAATTCAAGTTCAAACAATCGGTGCATGAAAGGCTGCACAAGAACGGTTTGGAAAATGATGCTCATGCCATTTAGTAAATTCTCATGCCTTTTACAAGGAATGGACAGATATTTTGATGAAATGTGTGGCAATAGTAAACCACAAACGTTTGTTTATTGGGTTTTCAACTATAGAAAAAATGAAATAAATGATTGAAAAACATGACGCCTGGCATGGTGCCATGGTATGCCCTCACCATGCCCTGGTGAAAAATTATGAAGGTTTGGCTTATGTCGTCATGCACGCCCTTCATAAATCGAACCATCGCCGGGGAAGTTCCATGCTTTCGAGAGGGAAATCACCAAGATTGAAGGGGAATCCAAATCTTCTTTGTTTTTTGCCCTGGTGTTTTTTCTACAAAGAACATACACCCTGCAAATCACCGTGCTCAAATTTGGCATTTTCCGGGCTCATTTACCATAGTTAAGAGATTATGTGCATTTTCTAGGCATTTGGCGCATATAAATCCAATCCAGCTACAGCTGCATGGATGTGATGTGAGGGACGTGGATTGCCGTTCGATCGCGGAGCATCCTATGGTGCACACGCGCGATCTGCGTTGCTGGGGTTCTGGGCAATCATAATGCAACACACAATAGCCTCAACACACACTGTTTCCGGAAGTGACCGAGATGAATCGTGTGTGATAATGAATGAGCAAAATTGTAAGGGAAGCCAAATTTCCTTTGTCATTTGTCGTTGAGATCTTAAAAACAACCACACTATATGGCTGCCCGGCCCCTCCGTCCCAGAGCTCTCTCCAAGTGTCGTTCATGGCACCGCGGAGCCCAGTAACTGGTAAGGAAGCGATGGCATCCTGCGGCGCTGCATTCCTCGCCGCCTGCGACCGAACACATGGTAAGGAAGCGACCGCATCTCGCCATGCCGATTTCATCACCACCAGCGGCCACACAATTATGTGGGCGGACTTTGAGGCTACCATGGCCGAATGGGCGGTGGATCTAGAGGCGGCCAAAGCCGCACAGGAGGATCAAAAAAGGCAGAAAGCAGTCAAGAAAAGAGAGTCCCGCTACTGCAAGAAAGAAGATGCCGCACGCTGTGATGAGGAGAGCTTGGCGGAGATCGAAGCACAGTTGGTTGCCGCCTACAAGGCCGGGAAGGAGAACGCCGGCGTCTAGCCAGCATGCCCTGATGGCAACATGGGAGAAGTAGTTTAAGTTTGTAGTATTAGAGCAAATTACCAGTAGTACTTTAAGTTTGTAGTATTAGCGTACAATGAGCATCCATTGAGGGCTCTGAGCGTTGATTAGCATGTGTGACCATGCGCACTTTTTTGCTTTAATCATTAGAAGATCACAAAACACACGGTTTCTATGTCGTACCCGTGTGCGTTTTTTGCCTTAATGATCCATAAGTCTGTTACCTGTGCGATGGTTCCTAATAAACCAGGTGTACCATTAACCAAAAAATTGACTACACGTGTACATTTTTTTGGAGATAGGAACTGCCAATTTTCTGTTTTCTCGCACACGAGTATTTTATGCGCTTCGTCTGCGTTGTGTGTTTCCCCCGCCCAAGTTTCAAGTTTTGCAGCAAAATTTTCATTAGGCGTGCAATTTGAGAATTTATTCCTCCAACCACATCCCCACCCATCAAATTTCCTTAGTACCTCCCCCACCTCCCCCCCCTGCACCCCTGCACCTCCCCCTACCGACGTTCAATTTCACCAATACCAGCAACAAACTTTTCTACCATGTTACTCTCCACAATGAAGATATACTAGAGATGTTGCCCATTTGCTTTTTTTGGTGGATGCTAACCCTGTTGTACTTAACATGCCAATCCATGTACTTACGCAGGGCCATAACGGGCGATGTTGTTGTTTGCCGTCGAGGTTAGCTGCATCCCATGTCTTACAATATTTTACATCATTGCTGCAATTGTTGTTTGGCTTCTAACATTTACTTGCTTCTTGTAGGTACACATTTCGGTGGCACTGATCCACGCTTCGACCCGGAGGAAGAGCTTGCCTATACCGCCGCTAACTTTGGGCGGGCTCTGGCCAAGATGAAGTGCCCCAGCAACTACCTCTCAGGACTTACCAAGTATGAACTAACCAGTTCAATCTTACCAATACTCGTTGCAATTAATGGCTATGTTTTGTACGGTAGATGTCTTAAGCATCTTGTAGTAAATATGCCTAACACGTTTTAGCTATTTCCCCTACCTTTTTATAGACAACTGGGCCATTATCTGCTCCGGCAACACCTGCCTTGTGATGTTTAACTTTGCCAATTGCATTTTTATCAGTTGTATCCATTTTTAAACAGATGTATTTCAATGGCTACAAACTTACAAAACATGAATTTAGGATGTTGTTAAGCCTGTTGCAATTAACAGTTGTATCCACTTTTTAATCCGTCCCTTTGCTACCGTGCTACTCTTTCACAATGAAGATATCACTACAGATGCTGCCGTTTTATTACCATTTGTTATTTTTGGTGGATGTTAACTCTGTTGTAGTTAACATTGGCTTTCCATGTACTTACATAGGGCTACAATGGGGGATGCCGTTGTTTGCCGTCGAGGTTAGCTGCATCACATGTCTTATACACCATCTATTCCTAAATTTAAGTATTTTTAGAGATTCCAATATAGAGTACATAAGGAGCAAATGAGTGAATCTAGATTCTAATCTAAACTATATCTATAATTCTATATACATCCATATGTAGTTCATATTGAAATCTCTAAAAATACTTGTACTTAGGAATGTAGGTACTTGCATTTTACATCATTTGTGCAATCTCATTTAGCTTCTAACATTTACTGGTTGCTTGTAGGTACATATATGAGCGGTACTGATCCATGCTTCGATCCCTTTTGTGTATGGGACAATGAGATATTCATGAGCAAGCGTCAAGTGAGGAAACTAAGAAAGATTGTTAGGCGAAAGAAACAAGTGATGGGAATTAAGCTCTTTATTTACACTTTGTCCAAGACATCAATGAACTTTAGGATGGTAAGTAATACGTTGCCTTTTCCCCCTACCCACAACAAGTTACTCTATTAGACCTCATGATCTGATATTTTTCTCTTTTCAGTGGTTTCCGAAGCTATTTGCTGATGATTACCTTGCAAACTACATGACCGGAGTGGAGGCAACTACGGTTAAAGTATATAATTCATGCTACCATCATAATGCTCTAGAAGTCTTCCTGAAAGCGGTGAAGGATGACCGGGCGATCGTCACAAGGGGTTGGACAAAAGTTGTTTGTGCCTATGGCATGCAGGAAGGCACATTATGGGCATTCCGCTTCTTCAACAACATTGGCAGTCAAAATGATTTACACTTGTCTCTTCACCTTTACCGCCTGTAAAATATTGTGGTTCATCATAGTTAATTGCTGTCTAATCCTGTAATTACTGAACATATTGTACTGGCAATTTTATTTATGGACTCGTTGTTGAACCATTGTGCTGAGAATTTGAATTGCACGTTTCATATTTCAAAAATTCCAATTTGAATAATAAATTACAGCCAAAAAATTGTACAGGAGTGAATAAAATAATGTGCACACGGTTAGAAATAAAACAACACGTGCGATGAAAAAAATAAAACATATGGTTCTTTGACGTGAAACGTTTGCGATGCCCTTCGAACGCACACACGGTTTTGTCTCATATGCGTGTGCAATTCATGGTAATACGACAAACGTTTCAAACTAGTGTGCGTGTGTGATAGGAATACCAATCACGCACAGTTACGAAAATGTACACGTTGGCGTTAGTAGAGGCATCGCACACATTTTACATTCTTAAACCGTGTGCGATAACGTACCTATCACAAACATATCGGCAAATTAAATGTTGATGTCCACCTTTTTCACACGACTATAGCGGCCTAATCGTTTGGGATGTACATAAGAATGGAAATGTACTCCTTGGATTGACTGTGTGTGATATACATGCGAACGGAAATGTTTTTCTAGGATTCACCATGTGGGATGCACATACGAACGGAAACAATTGGATTTCCATGCCTCGCCCGATCGCACACGAGCCCGCTTGTGTGGTAGGAGGGCCTATCCCCGATGGTTTCTGGGTCGTGTGGGAAGAACCCCTCCTATCGCCCACACTCACTTGGCGACAATTCCAAATGCCGTCGCGGAAAGGGGTTTAAAACGGTTTGTATAGCACCGACGTGTACCGATGCAAACTAGTGATAAAACAAGAAACTAAAAGATTTGATTGCAAGATCAAAATATATACCTTCAAGCACTCACCTCCCCGGCAACGGTGCCAAAAAAGAGCTTGATGTCTACTACACAACTTGTTCTTGTAGACTTGTGTTGGGCCTCCAAGCGCATACTTTTGTAGGACAGTAGCAAATTTTCCCTCAAGTGGATGACCTAAGGTTTATCAATCGATGGGAGGCGTAGGGTGAATATGGTCTCTCTCAAAAAACCCTGCAACCAAATAACAAAAGGTCTCTTGTGTCCCCAACACACCAAATACAATGGTAATTTTTATAGGTGCACTAGTTCGGCGAAGTAATGGTGATACAAGTGTAATATGGATAGTAGATATTGGTTTTTCTAATAAAAATTATAAAAAACAGCAAGGTAGCAATTGATAAAATGGAGCACAAACGGTATTGCAATGCTTGAAAATGAGGCCTAGGGTCTGTACTTTCGCTAGTGCAATCTCACAACAATGCTAATCTAATTGGATCATATAATCATCCCTCAAAGTGCGATGAAGAATCACTGCAAAGTTCCTATCTAGCAGAGAACATAAGAAGAAATTGTTTGTAGCTATTCTTTTCGATTGATCTATCCAAGAGTTTATACTAAAATAACACCAAGTTATTCTTTCCGATCGATCTATCAAGAGTTCGTACTAAAATAACACTAAGTTATTCCTTCCGATCAATCCATCAAGAGTTCGTACTAAAATAACACCAAAGTAAATTCAGATTCATAATACTCAATCCAACACAAAGAACCTCAAAGAGTGCCCCAATATTTCTACCGGAGAAACAAAGACAAGAACGTGCATCAACCCCTATGCATAGATTACCCCAATGTCACCCCGGGAATCCGCGAGTTGAGTGCCAAAACACATATCAAGTGAATCAATATGATACCTCATTGTCACCACGGGTATACATAGCAAGACATACATCAAGTGTTCTCAAATTCATTAAAGTATTCAATCTGATAAAACGAAATCTCAAAGGGAAAACTCAATTCACAACAAGATAGAGAGGGGAAAACACCATATGATCCAACTATATTAACAAAGCCCGTGATACATGAAGATCATGACATCTCAAGAACACGAGAGATAGATAGATAGATAGATAGATAGAGAGAGAGAGAGAGAGAGAGAGAGAGAGAGATTAAAAACATTTCTACTGGTACAAACCCTCAGCCCCGAGGGTGGACTACTCTCTCCTCATCATGGTGACCGCCGGGATGATGAAGATGGACACTGGTGATGATTTCCCCCTCCAGCGGAGTGTGGAGTGGGGTCTAGATTGGTTTTTCATGCCTACAGAGGCTTGCGGCGGCGGAACTTCTGATCTAGGGTTATCTTCGGGGGTTTTCGAATATTTGGCAATTTATAGGGAGAAGAGGTGGTGCGCGAGGCCACCGAGGTGGCCACAACCCACCTGGGCGCGCCAAAACCCCCAGGCGCGCCCTGGTGGGATGTGCCCCCTCGGGGCTCCCCTCTAGCACTTCTTTGGCCCACTAGATGTCTTGTGGTCCAAAAAAATCTCCAAAAAGTTTTGCTGTGTTTGGACTCCCTTTGGTATTGATTTTCCGCGATGTAAAAAACAAGCAAAAAACAACAACTGACACTGGCACTTTGTCAATAGGTTAGTCCCAAAAAATGATATAAAGTTGCTATAAAATGATTGTAAAACATCCAAGAATGATAATATAACAACATGAATATTTCGTAAATTATAGATACCTTGGTGACGTATCAATGCTCCCAAACAAGAGCAGTTAGTAAGGCAACTCCAGTGCCCAAGGCGCCAGTACTACCACGACGAACCCCAACTCGACCATTTAGTACACCTATTCTTGTGGAGGAAGCACAACCAGCCATTCATAGTTTAGCATTCTATCGCATTTGATGTTGTTAAATCCTATGTGCATATCTTCCCATCATGGAAATATTATACTGAAGATGAAGGAAAATGCCAGTTGCATGTGTTCGTCTAGGAGTTATGTGTAAGTAATATTATTCATGGCAATTACTTTGCTTTGTCCCATACGTTCTACCTCCATGATGGTTATAATACAGCAAATGTTCCCATTTTTCTCTATAGAGAAGGACCGATTTGGAACCTTGGGATGAGGTAACCTGTGCTAATACCTCTGCTATCTTCTAGAATGCTTGGTGGCAGTATCGGAATTACCTAAAGAAAACGTACTTCACTGGCAAAGAAACTCATCAAATTCCCTTACATTCTCCTGATTCACATTTACGGGACGATGACTGGGAACGCCTTGTTCTGTACTGGTCCCGAACTAAGAATGTTGTCAGGTCTATGAGCTCATTTTTTATTTTTAAGTACTATATGTCTGCATCTTCTTGTACTCTGTTCGTGTAGAACAAGTGCTTAAACCTGAAGAACAAGTGTTCTCATTTAAGTTTCATTTGCTATCGTGCATACTGCTTTGCTCTTATATCACTGTATTTACGCATACAAACTTGTTTTAAATTGAAGGATCCAATCGAAACTCCAATGGCACAACGGGTATGTTTAAGCATGTTTATTTAATAGGTTTGCTCTTCTAAATAGCTCTGTTGATCACTAGCATCACAACAGAGCCAATAGTGTTGTTGTACATGTAGACATGTGGTACCCATGTGAAATCGTGTTGTGTCATGTAGTTTCCCACGCTTTGTATTCTTTCAATGCTGCTTTGTCTAGAACTGATATGATTTGAACCGTGTTTCTATTTTGATTTGGCAACATAATGCAGTGACCATAGGACATAGATATATGTTTGTTCGATGCTTTTATTATGTACTACTTGGTAATAGAAGACTTGGTAGTTTAATCCTGTCCACCTTACTAATGAACTGGTTCACCGAAATGGGTTTCATATACTACATGATAAACATGTTATGTGTCTGCTTGTTTCTTCTTTTAGAATGCTGACGGAATATTGGGGAAGAGTACCTTATTAAGCAATGGTAAAGGAAGTAATCAGACAAGGTTCAGGGTAGTGAGACATCCTTGTTGGTCTCCAACAAAGTTGATAAAACAGCTAAGGAAAACTATCTTGAAGACAGTGAGACAACCTCAAAGTCCTGTCTTGGTGTAGTGTTCGAGTTACTCGCCACTACCGCTGGCACAAGCTATTCGAACTCACTGTCTAAATCAGTTCGGTTTCTTGAGTCTCAACTACAAGATGAAAGACATCGATCAACTATGCTGCGACAAGAAGCCGAAGGACCACGGAAGTCCCTAGAAAGCTAATAAGCTTGCTAAGCTTATTGCCAACATGGTGGATACCCAGGATAACATTTCTTGAGCTCTTCTTAAGTTGTTTTAGTTATGGACTTGTTTTGCTGCTGCGTTTATTTGCACTGGTGGCCAATTTAGACGGCCCAGTGTATGTAATATATATGCTGCTTTGGTCCCTATATTTGCACTGGTGGCGAACTTTGATGCCCAGTGGATGTAATATGTGTAATAGCCGTAATAGCCTAGCGTTAGTTGCATGCTTATTTATTTCCTTACTGTCTTGTTTAGTTGTTTGCTTGTAGTCACTGCAGTTCTTTTTCAGGATAATTAGATTTATTCCCCTAGTTGTGTCCCACTCGTCAGTTTTACCCCTAATTCCCAAAAGTCACCGGTTCTGTCCAAGTCATTTTGCTCCTCTTATGCTTTTTCCCTTTGACCGTTTGACCGTCCGTTTGAAAACTTCATAACTAATTCATACTAAATCATAAAAATGCAAATAAGATACCAAAATGTTCAGAAAAACATCACCTATATGTCGGTGTCATTTGCATTCATGAAAAAAAAGTGTTGAAAAGTGCACATCTGAGTTTTAGCTCTTTTGATACCACCATGAATAGTAAACTCTAAAAAAATTCAAAAAAATCAAACAAAATATGGTGGCAAAGAACGACAAATTTTCTAAGTGCTTGCCAAGTTTCATTAGGGAACGACATTCGTGGAAGTCGTGGCAAAAAAATAAACTATTTTGGAGTGCTGATTATTTTTTTTGCCGCGGCACCCACGATTCTTATTCCCTGATGAAACTTGGCAGGCACTCAAAACATTTTTCATTCTTTGCCACCAAATTTGTTTCGAATTTTTTGAACTATTTTAGATTTTACTATTCATGGTGGTAGCATAAGAGCTAAAACTCGGATGGGCAGTCTCCAACACTTTTTTCATGAATGCAAATGACACTGACATATAGCTGATGTTTTTCTGAACAATTTGTTATCTTATTTGCATTTTTCTGATTTAGTATGAATTAGTTATGAAGTTTTCAAACTGACGGTCAAACGGTCAAAGGGCAAAAGCACAAGAGGAGCAAAGTGACTTGGACAGAACCGATGACTTTTGGGAATTAGGGGTAAAACAGACGAGTGGGACACAACTAGGGGCATAAATCTAATTATCCCTTCTTTTTCCGTGTTTTTCTAGTGGCCACAATAACCTATTTTTATAACTAGGCCACAATAACCATGGGCAACAAACGTACTATTGTAACCATGGTCCTGCTACCTGCTGTAGTGACCATTGGCCTCCTACGGGCCGTAGGATCCATGGACCTTCTATGGGTCCTAGGATCCTTGGGCCTTCTACGGACCATATGATCGATTGGCCAAACATGGGTCGTACTATTCGTGGACCAATAACGCTACGCAAAATGGGACGTAAACATGCTAGAGTGGAAATCGTCTGTTTATGGCCCGACCATAACGGGCCATTAATAGGCCAAAATGTATATCCGGCTTAATTCTATTGACATGCATCATGGGTAATTAATGGGCCATATTTGATGACGCAATGAAAATAGCCCGACGGGTTAACGAGCCACAAACGGGCCAACTGTAACCACAGGCTGAATTTGGCCCACAAGAAGAACAGGCTAGTTACAGACCGTAAGTAACTGAGTGCTGGAAATGAGCCAAAAAATAAATGGGTCCTTAGAAGGCCGAAAGTTAACACGGGCTGGAAATGGCCCAATGGAATAATGAGTCGTTGATGGGTATAAAGCAATACACTATTCATAATGGGCCAGTTTCACCACGAGCCTTTAATGGGCCTAGAGTTACAAAGGGCCTCGTATGGGCCGAAAGACGTCATGCCATACATGGGCCAGAAGTTACAATGGACTGGAATCATATTGTATGGCCCAGATGATGCTACTGGGCATAATTCAGATAGGCCATAACATGTCATGAGTTAGCGGGCTATAAATGGGCTATATGCGAACAAACCCTTAACAGGCTTTCCATGGGCCGGCCTGCTACCTTTTGACCAATTCAAACAGGTCGGCCTTTTCACCTGAATGGGCCTCTATTGGGCCAGGCCACGTGTCGACGTATCATAGGCGCCTCCGGTCCAATGAGTGGATGACATCTGTCCCAATGGTGAGCCGACATGTTGTTCCTCTAGCCATTAGGAATTTTACACGTGGAAAATCCTCATTGGTTTGGGATGTTAACGGGTTATCGGATCCAAACCGGAACCCGATAGCATAACGGTGACCCGTTATGGTGGATGCCACGTGTCGGTTACCGTTGACGAAAGCACTTCCATGATGCGCCATTTATCATCATGGAAGTGGACACTTCCGTGATGATTATTTTGGTATTGTCATGGAACACTTCTACGACAGCACAAGTATGACTATCTTGATTCTGTCATAAAATTGTCATGGATGTACATGCATGACAGAAAACGTGACCTACTATGAAAAACATGTATCATCACGGAAGTGGTTTCTTTTTGTATTGAATGCTTCTTTTAATTGGGAATTAACTGACGAGGAATTGAAATCCAGGGGAAATGGACCTCTAGCTAAGGTGAAATAGTATATGAGGAGAAACCTTATGCATTGCGAGTTACTAGGAACATCTAGTATCAGGAAGAAGGTGCAGGAAGAAGCGGTCAACTAGTGTCTTATGTGGGATGAATACCATGCAAGTAGATACGTAAGATTTGCATGAATAAGGAAAGAGGAGTACAAGTTGCAGTTGCCAGTGTCGTGTCCTCGTGATTTCGCGGTGATGTTCTTCCTTTTACCGGGGAAACCGATGTTGTGGAGGAGGGTGAAGCCTTGGACGACTCCATGGCCAAATTGTTCATTGTGTTGCGGTGGCCATCTGTCGGCGGAGGGGAAGCAGATCCGAGGTGGCGAAGGACGGCGTAGCGGGAACAGCTCCGGTGCGATGGACAGTGGCGATGTTGGAGTGGTAGTGGTGAGGCACAGGACTGCGTGGTTGAACTGGCTCAGTTACAGCGCATGTAGGCGTCCTCGAGGCAGCTCGGCTTCGGCTTCAACTACTAGCCGTGGAGGGCATTGCGGCCGCAGTGGACGACGACGTCGGGGTATTGGCTCCGGCGTGATGGTGGGGGGCGGTGATGACCCACAAGTATATGGGGTCAACTGTAGCCTTATTGATAGGTAAGAGTGTCAAACCCAATGAGGAGCCGATGGAAATGACAAGTGGTTTTTCAGTAAGGTAATGTCTGATAGTGCTAAAATTGTAAGTAGCAGAGTAGTTTGATAGCAGATAATTTGTAACGAGCAAGTAACGATAGTGGTAACAAAAGTGCAGCAAGGTAGCCCAATCCTTTTGAGGCAAAGGACAGGCCAAAACAGTCTCTTATGATAAGCAAAGCGTTCTTGAGGGTACACATGAATTTCATCTAGTCACTTTCATCATGTTGGCTTAATTCGTGTTCACTACTTTGATAATTTGATATATGGGTGGACTGATGCTTAGGTGATATTCTTACTTGAACAAACCTCCTACTTATGATTAACCCTCTCGCAAGCATCCGCAACTACGAGAAAGGTATTAAGAATAAATTCTAACCATAACATTAAACTTTTGGATCCAATCAGTCCCTTACCGAATAGCGCATAAACTGGGGTTTAAGCTTCTGTCACTCTTGCAACCCATCATCTAATAACTACTCCACAATGCATTCCCTTAGGCACAAATATGGTGAAGTGTCATGTAGTTGACGTTCATATGCCACCACTAAGGGAATCATAACATACATATCATCAAAATATCAAACACATATCAAATTCACATGATTACTTGCAACATGATTTCTCCCGTGACCTCAAGAACAAAAGTAACTACTCACAGATGATAATCATGCTCAAGATCAAAGGGGTATTAAATAGAATAATGGTGAACATATAATCTTCCACCAAATAAACCATACAGTAATCAACTACAAGATGTAATCAACACTACTAGTCACCCACAAGCACCAATCTATAGTTCCCGTACAAAGATTGAACACAAGAGATGAACTAGGGTTTGAGAGGAGTTGGTGCTGTTGAAGATGTTGATGAAGATAGTCCTCCCCAAGATGGGAGAGTTATTGGTGATGATGATGACGATGATTTTCCCCTCCGGGAGGGAAGTTCCCCCGGCGGAATCGCTTCGCGGGAGGGCAAAAGTGCTCCTGCCCAAGTTCCGCCTCGAGACGGCGGCGCTTTATCCAGAAAGTCCTCACCTTATTTTTTCTAGGTCAAAATGACTTATACCAGAAGGGGGGCACTAGAGGTGGGCCTAGGTGAGCACAATCCACCAGGGCGTGCCTGGGCTCCCTAGAGCGCCCAAGTGGGTTGTGTCCACCTGGTGGGCCCCCTCTGGTACTTATTGACTCCAAAAATTATTATTTATTCCACAAAAAATCCTCATGAAGTTTCAGCTCATTTGGAGTTGTGCAGAGTAGGTAGCTTGACGTAGCCTTTTCAGGTCCAGATTTCCAGCTGCCAGAATTCTCCCCCTTTGTGTATACCTTGCATATTATGAGAGAAAAGGCATTAGAATTACTCCAAAAAGCATTATTATACAATAAAACAACATAAATAATAGTAGGAAAACATGATGCAAAATGGACGTATTAACTCCCCCAAGCTTAGACCTCGCTTGTCCTCAAGCGAAATCCAAAATCGAAAAACATGTCCACATGCTTAGAGAGAGAGGTTGTCGGTGTCAAAACCGGCGGATCTCGGGTTGGGGTCCCGATCTGTGCGTCTTAGGCTGATGGTAACAGGAAGCAAGGGACACAATGTTTAGCCAGGTTCGGGCCCTCTCGATGGAGGTAAAACCCTACTTCCTGCTTGATTAATATTGAAGATATGAGTAGTACAAGAGTAGATATACCACGAGATCGTAGAGGCTAAACCCTAGGAGCTAGCCTATAATGGTATGATTGTAATTGTGATCGGCCTTCTAAGGACCATCCTCTCTGGTTTATATAGACACCGGAGAGAGCTAGGGTTTACATGGAGTCGGTTACAAGGAAGGAGATACAATATCCGGATCGCCAACCTTGTCTTCCACGCAAAGGAGAGTCCCATCCGGACACGGGTCGTAGTCTTGAGTCTTGTATCTTCACGCTCCAATAGTCCGGACGATGCATATAGTCCGGGTGTCCGGATACCCCCTAATCCAGGACTCCCTCAGTAGCCCCTGAACCAGGCTTCAATGACGATGAGTTCGGCGCGCAGTCTTGTCTTCGGCATTGCAAGGCGGGTTCCTTCTCCGAATACTCCAAGGTTATTATCGAACACGTGGACCGTGTCCGGATCTGCAAAAATGATCTTTACATACCACCATAGAGAGAATGATACTTTAGCTAACAACTTTTTAGACGACGTGATATGTCATTACAGTCGGGTCATTATTCGAACCGTTTTCCCACAACCAGCCACAACGCATATTGCGAGGCGGTTTCCTTGACACGTCTTGTCAAAGCAGAGATCGTGTCCCCTCATCACGGGATTCTCATCAATACAGGTATGGGTAATCCCACCGTGACATCAATTGTGGCGCTTGGGAAGTAAGCGATTCTCAACAGGCAAGTGGGGAGGCGCACCACTTTCATCGTCTCTATAAAGGGATAAAGGACCCTCATTTTCACCCACGCCCTCCTCCTCCTTTGCTCATCCTTGCCTCCCCGAGCTCCAGCGCCCTAGTCCAAGTCTTCTCCGCACAGCTAAACATGTCTGGAGCAGGAGGCAAGTGGGTGGCCTCCACCGTGAAGGAGAAGCACATCGTGAATCTTCGAGCGGCCGAATACTTGGCCGCAGACATAGCGCACCGGTACCGGACGACGGGCAGGTCACTCCAACTTTGGGACCCCACGAGAGGGTCGTGTTTCTCGCCCACTTCGTCCATGGACTGGAGTTTCCACTTCACCCCTTCGTCCGCGGGCTCATGTTCTACTATCGGCTAGATTTCCATGATCTAGCCCCGAACTTCGTCCTCAACATCTCGTCGTTCATCGTCGTATGCGAGGCCTTCCTCCGCATAAAGCCTCATTTCGGCTTGTGGCTGCAAATCTTTTGCGTGAAGCCGAAGATCGTGAGCGGCCAGCAAGCGGAGTGCAGAGGAGCCATGGTGGGCAAGATGCCTAACGTCACCTGGCTTGACGGATCCTTTGCGGAAACCGTGAACGGGTGGCAATCGGGGTGGTTCTACATCACCAAGCCGCACGGCACCAACTGGGCGGCGGCCCCCGAGTTCCGATACGGAACCCCCATGCGGCTCACCTCCTGGGAAAAGAAGGGCCTGTCCTGGGGCGAATCTACAAAGCTGACTGGGCTCCAAAGCTGCATCAAGAGCATGAAAGACAAGAACATCAAACTTGTCAACGTGATCCAGGTCATGCTCGTTCGTCGGATTCTGCCGTGCCAAAGACGGGCATTCAATCTGTGGGAGTTTGTTCCGGCCAAACACCAGACGCTTTAGAGGCTCTACAGCATGAAGCACAAAGACGCGTGGAAGGCGTTGTTCAAGGCCTCCGAAGTACCTCCTCCCACATCCGAGGACCGTGGGCTCCACGCCGCGCGACCTCCTAGTCAGGTGAGTTTTCAGGCTACCACCGGATTCAGTTCTTCGCAATATATTCATGAGGGAGCCTTAAGTAATTGTGCATATTTGTTCAGGATTATGTGGAGATAGCGGAGCAGATTGACTATCCGGCTCCGCTGCCAGGAGACTCGGATGGTGCTCTCCTGACGGAGATGCTGGTCCCGGCGCCCTACAAGGTGCTGGAGAAGAAGGCCGGAAAGAAGGCCCCGGGGATCCGAAAGGGTCTCCGGTGTAAGGTCGCGCCGGAATCCTTGTCTGAAGACGAAGAGGCACACTCCTCCCGCGAAGGGGAAGGAGAAGAAGAAGAGGAGGCCGCCCCATCCGGAGAGGATGGGGGGCCTGAGATGGCGGACCAGGGGGCCAGGAGAGGCCCCCGGCGCAAGGCCGTCATACCCTCGTCGTCCGATGACGATGAGGCAGATTCCTCCCGCGGAGGCGGGGGAAAACAAGAAGAAAATCCACCTCCCCGTACTGGGGGAGAGGGGAGAGAAAAAGAGAAAGGCCGTCCCGGAGGGGGAGGCTGGGACGTCCAAGAAGGGAAAGGCGTCCCTTCCGGACTACTCCGCCACCGCCGCCGATAGCGAGGAGGGATGGCTACCCAGGAAGAAGCTCTTAGTGCGATCGTAAGTATCCGCACTCTATAGTAATTTTGCTTCATAGTTTTGTTGTAACGCCGAACTTGTATGTAGTCCGGCCAGGGTCCATCCCGAGGTGTCGTCTTTGGACGGGTCCTTGAGCGATTCGGCGATGAATTCGCTCCCGACGGCCACTACTCCTCAGCCTGCAGATGACATGGAGGTGTTGTACCAAAGGCTCCCAAAGCGGGGGGAGGTGGCTCTGGAGGCGCTCCAAGGCGGCATTTCAGACGTCGGACACGCAGGGTTCAAGATCCCCGCGGATCATGTTGATGAGAGCCATAGTAAGCCGGACTCTCAGCCGAACACTGTTCCGGAACCTCCCATGGTTCCGGACTCAGGCGGACAACCCCTCGTTAAGGAGGGAGAGCCGTCTGTGCCGAGGACTTCCGCTACGCCCGAGGCGTCGGATTGTCTGCTAGAAGGGCTTCGTGGCGCTTCCATGCATGAAGAGCACCGTACTCTTATGAGTGCGGTGATTCAGAAGGTTTCATCCTCCAAGAGCGGACTAACCGAAGCTTGCACCAGCCTCCTGACAGGCTTTGAGGTAAGTAATAAAAATGTGTGAAATTACCACCCGATAAGTAGTAGCCCCTGATACTCTGTTTGGTGTTCGGATGGAAAAACCAAACGGAGGGTCAAATATAATCCGCAGGAGTCTAATAATAAGTGTGAATGTGAATAAGCAGGCTGTGCTACTTGCTGTTGCTGTCAGCACAGCCGAGATAGCCGGACTAAAATGGGATCTGGAGCAAGCGTAGGGAGAGCTCGACCTCACGAAGAGACAGCTCGAAGAGAGCAGAGGTGAATGATTCCCCTCTCTCACATAATGAAGGGTATATAACATTAGTTATGCTAACGACGAAACGTCATGATTTTGTAACAGGGGCCACCATCGAAGTGACGTCTCTGAAGAAAGCGTTGTCCGAGGCCGAACACAAGGCGGCCTTGGAACGCATAGAGCGCGAGAAGCAAGATGCCCGAGTGGGCGAGGTACAACAAGAGCTCCAGGAGCTCGGCAAAAAGTTCGAGTCCGTGGAGCATGAGCTTAAGGCGAAAGAGGCCGAGCTTGCGAAGGCCCTTGCAAGTATAAAAGACGCCAAGGCCGAAGCCGAGAAGGCACAACAGGAAATCCAGGAGGCCAAAAAGATAGCGGCGGGTAAGAAATTCTTTATGCAAAGCAAACATGTGGAGGAGGCGTTTCTTTTACTTACCCGAGTTCGGAGCTCTCCAGGGGCATTCGCAGATCTGCCACGCAGCGTATCAGATGCCGCGGAGTTCTACCGTGCCCAGGAGGGGAGCTCAACGGAGAAGCTGTTCTGGTCCCAGTATGCTGGGGCCGAACATCCAACGCCTCTGAGTGACCAACTGAAGCAGTTGGTTGAACTCCACAGGGCGGCCGAAGTGGCTATGAAGGATTTCATAGTCCGGATGTGGCCCGGCGAGCCCCTGCCCGCCAGCTACTTCGGCCTGATCAAGCGGATGGTAAATGCATGTCCGCGGCTTGAAGTGATCAACCGATTCGTTTGCATTGAGGGTGCCCGCCGGGCCTTTGCATGTGCGAAGGTGCATTGGGGAAAGCTGGATGCGGAGAAGCTGGTGAAGGACGGGCCACCGGAGGGCAAGGCGCATCGCTATCCCGAGAAATATTATGAAGGCATTATGAAGGGCGCTCGTCTCGTGGCCGATGAATGTACCAAGGACACAATTTTAGAATGAATTCACTTATGTCATGTTTGTAATATAAGGACAAAGTTACTTGCGATATATAGCGCTTTTTGATTTAAAATATTACCTTCTGTGCGGCTGTTTATAAAATGCTGAAAGTAGGCTAGTCGTCGGCTTCCGCCCCCACGCAACTAGTACTGGGGTGTTCGTGGAAAACCTAGACACTCTTTATCCAAATGTTTGGTCCCTTAAGGAGGTGTCCGGCACAGCAAACAAGGCAATCGGACTATGCGGCTTTATAACTTTCACTTAGCCATAGAAGTCTACAATTTTAAATTTCGGCGAAGCCCCTAGTATCCGGAAGGCCGAATTGGGGCGCTATATATGCCTAGATCGGACGAAGCCGATTTATCGCCTAAAGCGAAAAAATATTTAAGGATTTTAAGACCTCTTGAACAGCAACCAGCTCTCGCCACATCATGCGGGTCAGTTTTCGGCTTTCTCTACTGAGGTGCTCGTCCTGAAGAACCGGGACACAATCGCAGTAGTTCTCCCTGCGCTACCTTGAACGTAAGGTACCAAAACAAGGGAGCCGAGCTAACCCAATTGTAGACCCAAGACATGATTCGGAGCTGATGCATATAGTGCTATAAGTTCGGGGTGCCGCACTGTTGAAAGTGTTCGGACTTGTCTTGCCATATTATGGGGCGCCATAAGAAGCCCCTGGCAAACTGAATGTACCAAGGTGTACGGATGCAATATCAAATAAACATTTATAAGAAAAAATGCTCAAATAATAATAATAAGCTGACTCTATATATGATCTCCCATTGATGAATAATACGTTTAAGCGTATGTTTACAATGAATGCATTAAGCGGAGATAAATAGGATTATTTGACATATCCTATCCAGGGGCAAGCTACGTACATATAGATAAAACAGGTATAACGATCGTAAATAGATTCCACCTGGGTATTTCCTTCTGTGCGCAAAGCCTGTTGCCTCCTTGGTTTTCTCTCCTATGTAAGTCCGACAATCCGGCTCTTCTGAAGAGGCTGCACTAAAGCAATGTCCTGAAAGGTAAAAGGAAAGGTTATGAAGGTATGTTGCGGTGATACCACACTGTTGACTGAGCCACTGCTGCGCCTCCGCCTGTGCCGATGGTATTTTGAGTGCGTAATTGTGTACGCGTGGCACAAATGCTGCTTTGATGGGATTTGAGCGAAGGCCGGACTGCTAGTCGCGCTCTTGGCGTGCCTGGTCATCCTGTTGCGGGGTGCTCCGGACTCGCTTGACGGTGCTTGAGGTTGTCGTCGCCGGATTGGTGGTTTGCCGAAGGAGGCCGCATTGTACTTCTGCCGCGAGGGCTGCAGTATGCTCTTCTGTACAGAGAGAGCGGTCCATGTTCCCGTTGACTGTTATGACCCCGCGCGGGCCTGACATCTTGAGCTTGAGGTATGCATAGTGTGGTACCGCATTGAATCTAGCGAATGCGGTTCGTCCGAGCAGTGCGTGATAACCACTACGGAAAGGGACCATATCGAAGATTAACTCTTCGCTTGGAAGTTGTCCGGAGATCCGAAGACCACTTCCAATGTTATGGAGCCCGTACAACGGGCCTATACTCCAGGAATTACACCTTTAAAGGTGGTTTTGGTGGGCTTGATCCTTGAAGGATCGATGCCCATTTTGCGCACTGTGTCCTGGTAAAGCAGGTTCAGGCTGCTGCCGCCGTCCATAAGGACTCGTGTGAGGTGGAATCCATCGATGATTGGGTCTAAGACCAATGCGGCTGAGCCGCCGTGACGGATGCTAGTAGGATGATCCCTACGATCAAAGGTGATCGGACAAGCAGACCATGGGTTGAATTTGGGGACGACTGGCTCCATCGCGAAGACGTCCCGTAGTGCTCGCTTCCGTTCCCGCTTGGGGATGTGAGTGGCGTAGATCATGTTGACCGTTTTCACCTGGGGGGAAATCTCTTTTGTCCCCCCGTGTACGGACGCCGGGGCTCCTCGTCATCGTCGCTGTGCAGCCCCCTGTCCTTATTTTCGGTGTTTATTTTGCCGGCATGTTTAAATACCCAGCAGTCTCTATTGGTGTGGTTGGCTGGCTTGTTCGGGGTGCCATGAATTTGGCACGAGCACTCCAATATACGATCCAGACTGGACGGTCCCTAATTGTTTCTTTTGAACGGCTTCTTCCGCTGACCGGACTTGGATCCACTCAATCCGGCGTTTACTGCCGTTTCTTCAGTGTTGTCGCCGTTGTTCCGTCGCTTATGTCTGTTGCATCGTAGCTTGCCATTGTTGTCACGGACGTCTGAAGTGCTAGAATGTGGCGTAGTGCTGCTGCGGGCCAACCAGCTATCCTCGCCCGCGCAAAAGCGGGTCATTAGTGTTGTGAGGGCTGCCGTGGACTTGGGTTTTTCCTGGCCGAGGTGTCGAGCGAGCCACTCGTCGCGGATATTATGCTTAAAAGCCACCAGGGCTTCGACATCCGGACAGTCAACTATTTGGTTCTTTTTAGTTAGGAACCAGGTCCAGAATTTCCTGGCTGACTCTCAAGGCTGTTGAGTAATGTGACTCAAATCATCTGCGTCCGATGGTCGCACATATGTGCCCTGGAAGTTGTCAAGGAATGCGTCTTCCAGGTTTTCCCAACTGCCACTGGAATTTGCTGGCAGGCTCTTTAGCCAGTGCCGGGCTGGTCCTTTGAGCTTAAGGGGAAGATACTTGATGGCGTGTAGATCGTCTCCGCGGGCCATGTGAATGTGGAGAAGGAAATCTTCGATCCATACTGCGGGGTCTGTTGTGCCATCGTATGATTCGATGTTTACGGCTTTGAACCCTTCTGGGAATTCATGATCCATCACTTCGTCAGTGAAGCAGAGGGGGTGTGTGGCGCCTCTGTGCTGGGCTATGTGGCTACGCAGTTCGAATTGGTCTGGGTTGCTGTATTCGGCCCGGCCAGACTTGTTAATAATGTGTCCGGCGTGACGTTCATCATCGCGCGCTGGGGCGCGCCCCCGCAATCCGTAGATCGATCTTGGCTATCCTGCTTTGTTTTCTAGTATGTCTTGCAGGTCTTGCCTATTGCCCCGGGCTGTAGTGTATTGGCGTGGGGGTGCAGGCTGGTATTCAGGCTGGTATCCCATTTTATCCCGGCCACGGGGTGGCCGGTCAGCCGTTTGGCGCTCGAGTCCGTATTCCTCGGCTGCCAGGACTTCAGTCCATCTATCTGTGAGCATGTCTTGATCAGCCTGGAGTTGCTGTTGCTTCTTCTTCAGGCTCCTCGCGGTGGCAATAAGCCGGTGCTTGAAGCGCTCCTGCTCCACGAGATCCTTGGGTACGCCAAACTCGTCGTCGCCAAGGCTAATCTCGTCTTCGGAGGGCGGCATGTAGTTGTCCTCCTCCGGATACCCGTCCGTCGCCTGTTCATCTGGGCTATCCTACCCATCTTCTTGCTCGGCCTGCTCGAAGGTGGGCTGATCGGGGTTGTATTCATCTTCGGCACCGTCCAGATTGTTTTCTCCGGTGCCGGTATTGCCATGGCGGGGCTTGGAGTGGCGCCGACGGTGCCCATGCTTTGCTTTTCTCCCTGAGGGATTATCCTCCGTTGCCTCATCACCATTGGTTTCCTTCGTAGTGTCCACCATATATATATATCGTATGAAGAGGTGGCTGTCCACCGCCCTGTGGGCGGTGGCTCCTGTACTTCTCCTGCATCGTCGTCCATACCGTCGATGTCTTCGAAGTCGAAGTCAAGAACGTCGGTTAAATCATCAACCGTGGCAATGAAGTGGGTGGTGGGTGGGCAGTGAATTCCTTCGTCGCCTTCTTCCCACTCAAGCCGGACATAGTTCGGCTCCGAGCCTCCTGCCAAAGGGAGAGACTTCAATGAGTTCAGCATGTTGCCAAAGGGCGAGTGCTGGAAGATATCCGCAGCGGTAAACTCCTTTACCGGGCCCAACCTGGCTCGACTGGCTCGAGGGAGTGTGGACCGGAACCAACTGTCGGATACGAGTCCGGGGGTCCGGAGTTACAGGCTTCCTCAGAAGTGAGGCCTGTGTTCGGTTCTACCGCCGATGAGTGTGCAGCCTGCCGGGCAGGGTTCATCCACCCGTCCTTGGGCCACGCAGTCTACTCCGGATTTAGGTCCGGGGCCACTGCAGGGGTAATATCCCGAGCATTGTCCGACAGCAGGTCTAGGCCGTGCTCATCGTGACTGTCCGGCGCTCCTGGCACAGGCCAGATTTCGTCGAAGATCAAGTCTCCGCGGATATCGGCCGTGTAGTTCAGGTTTCCGAACCTGACCTGGTGGCCGGGGGCATAGCTATCGATCTGCTCCAGATGGCCAAGCGAATTGGCCCGCAGTGCGAAGCCGCCGAACACAAAGATCTGTCCGGGGAGAAAAGTCTCGCCCTGGACCATGCTGTTGACGATTGAAGGCGCCATCAAGCCTCGAAGTGACGACACAGAGGAACTCTCAATGAAAGCACCAATGTTGGTGTCAAAACCTGCGGATCTCGGGTAGGGGGTCCTGATCTGTGCGTCTTAGGCTGATGGTAACAGGAAGCAAGGGACACAATGTTTACCCAGGTTCGGGCCCTCTCGATGGAGGTAAAACCCTACTTCCTGCTTGATTAATATTGAAGATATGAGTAGTACAAGAGTAGATCTACCACGAGATCATAGAGGCTAAACCCTAGGAGCTAGCCTATAATGGTATGATTATAATTGTGATCGGCCTTCTAAGGACCATCCTCTCTGGTTTATATAGACACCAGAGAGAGTTAGGGTTTACATGGAGTCGGTTACAAGGAAGGAAATACAATATCCGGATCGCCAAGCTTGTCTTCCACGCAAAGGAGAGTCCCATCCGGACACAGGTCGTAGTCTTGAGTCTTGTATCTTCATGCTCCAATAGTCCGGACGATGCATATAGTCCGGCTGTCTGGATACCCCCTAATCCAGGACTCCCTCAGAGGTGTCGATAAAAACAAAAATACGGACATAGCAACATCATGTAACTTATCATGACAGCAACAAACTTTAACTTTAAACTTTTATCATAGAACTTTCATCATAGACTTCTCATGAACAAGTGACAATTCATCACAACATCAAAGTATAAAGCATAAACCTTATTGGAAACCAACAAACTATGTTCTCAATCAACTTTGCAACTACAATTCATCATCTTTTCAGGAAGGGTCACGTATCGGAGCCTTTAGGCAAGTCCACATACTCAACCATCATTTAGTCTTCTATGATTGCTAACACTGACCGCGTACACATGGGCAAAACATTTCAACCGGACACATAGAAAGATAGGGGCTTATAGTTTTGCATCCCAACGCATTCACCTCAAGGGTGATGTCAACAATAATAACTCATGCTACCCATATTCAACTGGATATATGTGCCTAGATCTTTCCTCGCCACATGATTCTTGCCGAAGGAGAAAATGAAAAGGAATAGAAAGAAGAATTTTGACTCCTGTAGGAAAGTAAATACGTGAAAGTAAAAGATAGGCCCTTCGCAGAGGGAAGCAGAGGTTTCCATGCGCTTTTTGTTTGTATGCTCAACCCCTTAGTGCAAGAGAACGTCACATTATATTTCCCCTTGTGATGGCAATCTTTATTATGCAGTCTGCCGCTTTTATTCTTCACCATCACAAGTTCGTACAACGCTCAATTTTCCCTTACACTAAATGAGCTCACACTTCTAGAAGCAAATTTTATTTCCCTTTTTGCACCGATGACAACTTACTTGAATGATCTTACTCAATACATAGGTAGGTATGGTGGACTCTCAGATAAAATTTGGGTTTAAGGGTTTTGGATGCACAAGTAGTATCTCTACTTAGTGCAGAATTGTTGGCTAGCAAAGATAGGGGCAAGCACCACATGTTGAAGGATCTATGACAATATAACTTCTTTGTGAATGTGAACAAACATAAATCATTATGTTGTCTTCCTTGTCCAACGTCAACAATTTTGGCATATAATATTTTGATGGGTGCTCACAACACAAAAGATTTCCAGGATAGTGTATTTGTATGTGAACGTTCTCTTCCCTTATTAATTCTTTCATGAGTTGCATCATTGACCATTGCTATGTTTGTCAATCTACAATAAAATTTTCTACTTATACTTTTCCTTGTGTAATGTCATCACTTACCATGAGATTAACATCTGATCTTTTTTCATTTATTTCTTTTCCTTTTATTGAAACAAGAGAATAAAGAAGGCAAAACTCAAACTAAACTTTATTATATATCTCGCACACGGTTACGAAGATTGATCACTAAGAAAACTGTCGAAAAGAAGGATCGAACTAAATTTCTATTCATCTAATAGCAAAACATAACCATTGAACGAACTGAGAAAGTAAAGGCAAAAGATAGTGGAGATGATACGATAATGGGGCACCTCCCCCAAGCTTGGGGAAAGCCAAGGGGAGTGCCCATACCCGATACTTGATACGTCTCCAACGTATCTATAATTTTTTATTGTTCCATGCTATTATATTACCCGTTTTGGATGTCTATGGGCTTTACTTTACACTTTTATATCATTTTTGGGACTAACCTACAAACTGGAGGCCCAGCCCGAATTGCTGTTTTTTGCCTATTTCAGTGTTTCGAAGGAAAGGAATATCAAACGAAGTCCAAACGGAATGACACCTTTGGGAGCGATCTTTTTGGAACAAATGTGATCCAGGGGACTTGGAGTGGACGTCAAGCAACAGAGGAGGTGGCCACAAGGGTGCCCGGTGCCTCCCGTAGGGCTGGGCGTGCCCCCCACCCTCGTGGGCCCCTCGAGTGTCCACCGACCTACTTCTTCCTCCTATATATACCCATGTACCCTGAAACCATCGTGGAGCACCACGAAAAACTATTTCCACTACCGCAACCTTCTGTATCCGCGAGATCCCATCTTGGAGCCTTTGTCGGCGCTCCGCCGGAGGGGGAATCGACCATGGAGGGCCTCTACATCATCTCCAAGGCCCTTCCGATGAGTTGTGAGTAGTTTACCACAGACCTTCAGGTCCATAGTAATTAGCTAGATGGCTTCTTCTCTCCCTTTGAATCTCAATACAAAGTTCTCCTCGATCTTCTTGGAGATCTATTCGATGTAACTCTTTTTGCGATGTGTTTGTCGAGATTCGATGTACTGTGGGTTTATGATCAAGTTTATCTATGAGAAATATTTGAATCTCCTCTGAATTCTTTTATGTGTGATTAAGTTATCTTTGCAAGTCTCTTTGAATTACCAGTTTGGTTTGGCCTACTAGATTGATCTTTCTTGCAATGGGAGAAGTGCTTAGCTTTGGGTTCAATCTTGCGGTGTCCTTTCCCAGTGACAGCAGGGGCAGCAAGGCACGTATTGTATTGTTGCCATCGAGGATAAAGATGGGGTTTATATCATATTGCATGAGTTTATCACTCTACATCATGTCATCTTTATTAATGCGTTACTCTATTCTTTATGAACTAAATACTGTAGATGCAGGCAGGAGTCGGTCAATGTGTGGAGTAATAGTAGTAGATGCAGGCAGAAGTCGGTCTACTTGTCACGGACGTGATGCCTATATACATGATCATGCCTAGATAATCTCATAACTATGCGCTTTTCTATCAATTGCTCGACAGTAATTTGTTCACCCACCGTAATACTTATGCTATCTTGAGAGAAGCCACTAGTGAAACCTATGGCCCCCGGGTCTATCTTTTATCCTATAAGTTTTCCATCTACTTTTATTTGCATCTTTACGTTTCCAATCTATATCATAAAAACACCAAAAATATTTATCTTATCATATTATCTCTATCAGATCTCACTTTCGCAAGTGGCCGTGAAGGGATTAACAACCCCTTTATTGCGTTGGTTGCGAGGTTCTTGTTTGTTTGTGTAGGTACGTGGGACTTTTGAGGAGCCTCCTACTGGATTGATACCTTGGTTCTCAAAAACTGAGGGAAATACTTACGCTACTTTGTTGCATCACCCTTTCCTCTTTAAGGAAAACCAATGCAAGCTCAAGACGTAGCAAGAAGGATTCTGGCGCCGTTGCCGCGGAGGATTTCTGGCGCCGTTGCTGGGGAGGTCTTCGCTCAAGTCAAGACATACCAAGTACCCATCACGAACTCATCTCCCTCGCATTACATTATTTGCCATTTGCCTCTCGTTTTCCTCTCCCCCACTTCACCCTTGCCGGGTTTTTCGCCCTCTCTTTCCCAATCTCTCCTCTCTTTTTCGCTTGTCTTTTTTTTGCTGGTCATCATGGCTAGCCCTCCTATCCTCGTTATTACTCCCGAACATGAAATTCTTAATTTTAAGCAAAGGGAGGGAGAAAATCTAAAAGATGCTTGGCATAGAATTTGCAATGCTCAAAATAGATCTACTAGGAAGCTTTCTACTTCCGTACTTCTTTGCAATTTTTATGTAGGCATTACTCATTGGAATAGATGCATTCTTAATACCATTACTGGAGGGAATTTTTTGGATAGCCATACCTTTGATGCTTATAATGCTATGTTAGATTTGTTTGGTCCTCCTCCTCTCTTGGTAAATGGGACTATTTTGACTCTAGAACATGTGATGCACAGGCTTGAAATTATTGAAAATAAAGTTGCCACTGTTGAGTTAATTGAAAATTTAGATAAAATGATTCATAACCAAATTACCCAATATGGATCTAGGGTTGGAGTTACTTTGAATTTTTTTAAAGAGAAAGAACCTATAGTTAATGAAAGAATAGATCTAGATTCTACGAGAATCGGTAAACTTGAGGATATTATTACCAACTTAGGGTCGACCTTTTTATACGTGAAACAAAATGCAAATCCCCCTACCAAAACTGCCAAATTTATTTATGTTCCTAAAAATAAGGGTGAATCTTCTAATAAGGGAAATGTGGATCTCAAATCAATAAGTGTTCATCCCAATTGTCTCTCTATCATTAAGGAACCTTTTGCTACAAATGATTTTCTTGAATTCTTGCATAGGGCCTTAATCATTGCTAAAAAGGGAGAAACCCCTAAAGATTATAAGTGCTCTATTGAGGAATTAGATGCCAAAGATGGCACTACATAGATCTATCCTCGCTTTTATGCCTAGCTAGGGGCGTTAAATGATAGCGCTAGTTGGAAGGCAACCCAATTTTATTTTTGTTTCTTGCTTTTTGCTTCTGTTTAGTAATAAATATTTCATCTAGCTTCTGTTTAGATGTGTTTTCATGTTTTAATTAGTGTTTGTGCCAAGTAGAACCTATAGGATAACGTATGGTGATAGTTAATTTGATTCTGCTGAAAAACAGAAACTTTGCACGCACGAAAATAATTTTAGTAATTCTGAGAAACGTGATTTTGCGTTGATTCGTTTTGCTGTAGGTCAATAGACAAATTTCCCAGGACTTCCTATTTTGTTAGGATTTTTAGAGTTCCATAACTATTCGAGAGTTACAGATTTCTACAGACTGTTCTGTTTTTGACAGATTCTGTTTTTCGTGTGTTGTTTGCTTATTTTGATGCATCTATGGCTAGTATCAAGGGGTATGAACCATAGAGAAGTTGGAATACAGCAGGTTTAACACAAATATAAATAAAGAATGAGTTCATTATAGTACCTTATGTGGTGGTTTTTCTTTCTTGCACTAACGGAGCTTATGAGATTTCCTGTTGAGTTTTGTGTTGTGAAGTTTTCAAGTTTTGGGTAAAGATTTGATGGATTATGGAATAAGGAGTAAGAGCCTAAGTTTCGGGATGCCCATGGCACCCCAAGATATTCAAGCATAACCAAAAACCTAAGCTTGGGGACGCCCCGGAAGGCATCCCCTCTTTCGTCTTCGTCTATCGGTAACTTTACTTGGAGCTATATTTTTATTTGCCACATGATATGTGTTTTGCTTGGAGCGTCTTGTATGATATTAGTCTTTGCTTTTTAGTTTACCACAATCATCCTTTCTGTACACACCTTTTGGGAGAAACCCACTTGTTTGGAATTTATTAGAATACTCTATGTGCTTCACTTATATCTTTTGAGCTAGATAGTTTTGCTCTAGCGCTTCACTTAAATCTTTTAGAGCACGACGGTGGCTTGATTTTGTAGAAATTGTTGATCTCTCATGCTTCACTTATATTATTTTGAGAGTCTCTTAGAACAGCATGGTATTTGCTATGGTTATAAAATTGGTCCTAGAATGATGGGCATCCAAGTTGGGTATAATAAAAACTATCATAGGAAGTTAATTGGATGTTATGATCAATTTGATACTTGATAATTGTTTTGAGATATGGAGGTGGTGATATTAGAGTCATGCTAGTTGGGTAATTGTGAATTTAAAGAATGCTTGTGTTTAAGTTGGCAAGTCCAGTAGCATGAACGTATGGTAACCGTTGTGTAAGAAATTTGAAATATGAGGTGTTCTTAGATTGTCATCCTTATGAGTGGCGGTCAGGGATGAGCGATGGTCTTTTCCTACCAATCTATCCCCCTAGGAGCATGCTTGTAGTGCTTGGTTTTTTATGACTTGTAGATTTTTGCAATAATTATATGAGTTCTTTATGACTAATGTTGATTCCATGGATTATACGCACTCTTACCCTTCCATCATTGCTAGCCTCTTCGGTACCGTGCATTGCCCTTTCTCACCTTGAGAGTTCGTGCAAACTTCGCCGGTGCATCCAAACCCTGTGATACGATACGCTCTATCACACATAAACCTCCTTATATCTTCCTCAAAATAGCCACCATACCTACCTATTATGGAATTTCCATATCCATTCCGAGATATATTGCCATGCAACTTTCACTGTTCCGTTTATCATGACACGCATCATCATTGTCATATTGCCTTGCATGATCATGTAGTTGACATTGTATTTGTGGCAAAGACACCATGCATAATTTTTCATACATGTCACTCTTGATTCACTGCCCATCCCGGTACACCGCCGGAGGCATTCATATAGAGTCATATCTTGTTCTAGTTTTGAGTTGTAATTCATGAGTTGTAAATAAATAGAAGTGTGATGATCATCATTATTAGAGAATTGTCCCTAATAAAAAAGGCCAAAAAGAAAAGAAAAAAGAAAGGCCAAAGAAAAAAAAGTCCCAAAAAGAAAAAAAAGAAAAAAGAAAAAAAGGGGGCAATGTTACTATCCTTTTCCACACTTATGCTTCAAAGTAGCACCATGTTCTTCATATAGAAAGTCTTTTATGTTGTCACTTTCATATACTAGTGGGAATTTTTCATTACACAACTTGGCTTGTATATTCCTATGATGGGCTTCCTCAAAATTCCCTAGGTCTTCGTGAGCAAGCAAGTTGGATGCACACCCACTAGTTTCTTTTGTTGAGCTTTCATACATTTATAGCTCTAGTGCATCCGTTGCATGGCAATCCGTACTCCTCATGTTGACATCAATTGATGGGCATCTCCATAGCCCGTTGATTAGCCTCATTAACATGAGACTTTCTTCCTTTTTTGTCTTCTCCACACAACCTCCATCATCATATTCTATTCCACCCATAGTGCTATATCCATGGCTCACGCTCATGTATTGCGTGAAAGTTGAAAAAAGATTGAGATTGCTAAATTATGAAACAATTGCTTGGCTTGTCATCGGGGGTGTGCAAGATGAGAGCATTCTTGTGTGAAGAAAATGGAGCATAACCAAACTATATGATTTTGTAGGGATGAACTTTCTTTAGCCATGTTATTTTGAGAAGACATGATTGCTTAGTTAGTATGCTTGAAGTATTACTATTTCTTATGTCAATATGAACTTTTATTTTGAATCATTTGGATCTGAACATTCAAGCCACAATAAAGAAAATTACATTGAGAATTATGCTAGGTAGCATTCCACATCAAAAATTCTGTTTTTATCATTTACCTACTCGAGGACGAGCAGGAATTAAGCTTGGGGATGCTTGATACGTCTCCAACGTATCTATAATTTTTTATTGTTCCATGCTAATATATTACGCGTTTTGGATGTTTATGGGCCTTACTTTGCACTTTTATATCATTTTTGGGACTAACCTACTAACCGGAGGCCCAGCCCGAATTGTTGTTTTTTTCCTATTTCAGTGTTTCGAAGGAAAGGAATATCAAACTGAGTCCAAATGGAATGAAACCCTCGGGAGCAATCTTTCTGGAACAAACTTGATACAGGGGACTTGGAGTGGATGTCAAGCAACAGAGGAGGCGGCCATGAGGGTGCCCGGCGCGCCCCCTAGGGCTGGGCGCCCCCCCTAGGGCTGGGCGCGCCCCCCACCCTCGTGGGCCCCTCAAGCATCCACCGGCCTACTTCTTCCTCCTATATATACCCACATACCCTGAAACCATCGTGGAGCACCACGAAAAACTACTTCCACCGCCGCAACCTTCTGTATCCGCGAGATCCCATCTTGGAGCCTTTGTCGGCGCTCCGCTGGAGGGGGAATCGACCACGGAGGGCCTCTACATCATCTCCAAGGCCCTTTCGATGAGTTGTGAGTAGTTTAGCACAGACCTTTGGGTCCATAGTTATTAGCTAGATGGCTTCTTCTCTCTCTTTGAATCTCAATACAAAGTTCTCCTCAATCTTCTTCGAGATCTATTCGATGTAACTCTTTTTGCAGTGTGTTTGTCGAGATCCGATGAATTGTGGGTTTATGATCGAGTTTATCAATGAGAAATATTTGAATCTCCTCTGAATTATTTTATGTGTGATTAAGTTATCTTTGCAAGTCTCTTCGAATTATCAGTTTGGTTTGGCCTACTAGATTGATCTTTCTTGGAATGGGAGAAGTGCTTAGCTTTGGGTTCAATCTTGCGGTGTCCTTTCCCAGTGACAGCAGGGGCAGCAAGGCACGTATTGTATTGTTGCCATCGAGGATAAAAAGATGGGGTTTATATCATATTGCATGAGTTTATCCCTCTACATCATGTCGTCTTTCTTAATGCGTTACTCTATTCTTTATGAACTTAATACTCTACATGCAGGCAGGAGTCGGTCGATGTGTGGAGTAATAGTAGTAGATGCAGGCACGAGTCAGTCTACTTGTCACGGACGTGATGCCTATATACATGATCATTCCTAGATAATCTCATAACTATGCGCTTTTCTATCAATTGCTCGACAGTAATTTGTTCACCAACCATAATACTTATGCTATCTTGAGAGAAGCCACTAGTGAAACCTATGGCCCCGGGTCTATCTTTTATCATATAAGTTTCCCATCTACTTTTATTTGCATCTTTACTTTTCCAATCTATATCATAAAAACACCGAAAATATTTATCTTATCATATTATCTCTATAAGATCTCACTTTCGCAAGTAGCCGTGAAGGGATTGACAACCCCTTTATTGCGTTGGTTGTGAGGTTCTTGTTTGTTTGTGTAGGTGCGTGGGACTTTTGAGGAGCCTCCTACTGGATTGATACCTTGGTTCTCAAAAACCGAGGGAAATACTTACGCTACTTTGCTGCATCACCCTTTCCTCTTCAAGGAAAACCAACGCAAGCTCAAGACGTAACAATACTCAGTTTTCTTTTGGTGGTGAAGAAGGAGGTGGTGGTGATGAAGTAGAAGTGATCTTGTCCAATATATCCCTGAGTGTATCTCTCAAGTTGTGAATCTCCGGAAGAGCTTGATGAAGCAGCTTAGTTTTCTTCTCTACTTCAGCCATGATATGTTTATTTTCCGGGCCCCAAGAGTTTGTCCCTACATCACTTTCTCTTGGACGAGATATGTCCCAATTGGACGGTATATGCACACGAGGAGTGTTTTCGAACCCTTAATTATGAATCAGATTGTGAAAATTGTTTTGGTGTAACCTGTGTAGAGGTCTCCT
Source organism: Triticum dicoccoides (assembly GCF_002162155.2). Taxonomy (NCBI): domain Eukaryota; kingdom Viridiplantae; phylum Streptophyta; class Magnoliopsida; order Poales; family Poaceae; genus Triticum; species Triticum dicoccoides. Next base: position 218,268,949 of record NC_041393.1, on the reverse strand, counting down.
TTTAGGGAGTTCCTCCTGATCTCTTGGGCCCTCTTGATTGTTTATGGTCCTCATGGCTTGATGGGGGTCAGGATGGGTGGAGATGCCAGCCAGAGTGCCTCTCTTAGAGGTCGGGGGTGAATTTCAAATGAGTCCCCCTCATCTTCCTCCATAACAACCTCTTCAAATCCCTCTCCTCTGGACTCTACCTGAAGCAACCAAGCGTCGCCTTCTTCAGTGTTGGAGGAGGGAGAAGACATGATGCCTGGCTCAACAGATCTGACAGAAAACATGTAACGCCCCGGATTCGATGCGCCAGGTGTCTGCCAGTTATTCACTGTCATTGCCGTGTCATTTGCTTGCGTGTTGCATTTTGCCATGTCATCATGTGCATCTCTTTTTGCATACGTGTTCGTCTCATGCATCCGAGCATTTTCCCCGTTGTCCGTTTTGCAATACGACACTCCTATGTCCTCCGGCGTCCCCCTTTTGTCTCTTGTTGTGAGCGAGTGCTAAACATTCTCGGAATGGACCGAGGTTTGCCAAGCGGTCTTGGTATACCACCGGTAGACCGCCTGTCAAGTTTCGTGCCATTTGGAGTCCGTTTGATACTCCAACGGTTAACCGGGGAACCGTAAAGGCCTATTTTGTGTGCAGCCCAACACCCCTCCAAAGTGGCCCATTGACCCATCCAAACCCCCTCCATGCTCTCCGCCGTTCGATCACGATCGTGTGGGAGAAAACCGCACCTCATTTGGACTCTTCTAGCTCGTTCTACCTATATATTTGCACCTCCCCCCGAAATTCGTGGATGAAACCCTAGTCTCCTTTCTCCTCGCGCCGCCGGACTTTGCTTCCTCCGCGCCGGACATGTCCACCTCCACCTCTACAGCCAACCCGGTGCCGCTACGTGTCCCTGCCGCCGTCGTTCCCACCGCACGCCGCCGCGGTCCTGCGATCCCACATCCGGCCCGTGGGGCCCGAGCCGCCGCCCGAGGGAGCCCGCGCCTCGCCCTGCGCGTGCCGCCCCGCGCTCGCGCCTGACCCCGCCGCCGCACGTCCAGCCCCGCCGCCGGTTGCCGCCCCGCCGCCGTTCTTCCTTGCCGGCGCCGCCCGAGCGTCCCTCCGTCGCGCGCCGTCGCCCCGGCCTTCCCCGCCGCCGACCGAGCGCAGCCCGGGCCTCCCGCCGGCAGCTCGCCGCCGCCCGACCAGCTCCCTCCGCCGCCGACCCACCTCCGCCGCCCGTCGCCGCTGGCACCTCGTCCGGTGCCGCCACTCGCCGGCCCCGCCGCCTCCACGTCGCGACCGCGCCTCCCCGTCGTCCCCATCATCGCCGGAGCTCGTGGGAGCTCGCCGGAGCTCCACTCCGGCTGGATCCGACCGCCGGGATCAGATCCACCAAGAGACAAAGCAAACGGCATCCCCGCGTCCCGGATATCTCCGTCCCGAGTTGACTTTTCCGGAGGTTGATTTTCTCTAAGTCCCTGGATCTGTGACATTTTCATGCCCTGTTCATCATGCCATAACTCCATGCTCGCTATTTCGATCTGTGCATATAGTATATCAAAATGTTCACCATGAGATGCTCTTCATTTCATTCCATCGTGCCATGCTTGTTTGGGTCCATCTTGATGCCATTATCATCGTTGCAAGAGTGCTATATGATGTTAACCTGCTGAAACTGTTATAACTTGCTGTTTTGTCTTTTTCATTTTATTTTGTGTGTGCATCCTATGAGCTTGATGTATACATGCGTTTTGAACTACATCATGTCATCTTTAGAGGGGTGCTTGTCTTGTATTTTTGTGAGTCTTTTAGTGAGTGCATCGAGCTCGTGAAGTTGGGTACCTGCTGTTGCTGTTTTGTTAGTCTGAATCTGCTATATCATGATGCTATGTAAACCTGCTGCTACAAGTTATTCCATGCATAATCTGGAGATGTTCACTAAGGATGTTTTGTTATACATGTCATGCTATATCCATCCATTCCCCTTGTTGCATTTATAGCCTGCTGTAGCTTGTTGTAATCTGTTGATCCTTGGAATTAGTTAAGTAAGGGAGTTTTGTTTTTTGTCTTTAGTACTATCATTCCATGCCTTTATTTGCCATGATATGTTCCTGTAGCATGTTGTTTGATAGCTCTAAACATTGCAACCTGATGTTATGTCTACCATGTCCAGTGATTTCTGCTAAGTCTGTGAGCTGTTATTATTTGCAATCTTGCCATGTTCTTTTGAGCATGTTCTAGTGTTTTCTGGAGATAGCTCAGTGTTCATGTTTTGTCGTGCTTTACCTGTACTTCATGCCCATGCCTTTTTTTCACGTTGGGATGTTGTAGCATATTTTTTTGATGCTTGCTAGATGCCTAGTTGCTGTTTTGGACAGCTTGTCCTTTAAACTTGTATAGAGTGTATGTGTTGAACCGTTGCTCCGTTTTGAGTGTGCTCTACATGAAACTTGCTTAGATTTGCATGTAGTTTCATATTATCATGTTGCATCCATGTTTTGAGAGTGTTTGCTTGATGTTTGTATGCATTTTGCATCAATGCCATGTTTAACTTGTTTTGCTCATATCTTGTAGGTCGTAGCTCCGAACTAATTGAACTTTATATGTAACTTGACTAGAATTTCATGTAAATCATCTTGGTGCATCTTAACTTGCTATTTAACAACTTGAACATAAGGTTTATTCAGATCTGTACCAATTTTGAAACTTGCATATGAGGACCTACCGGATTTGTTATATGTTATTTCCGGCCTCATTTAAACTTGATTTGATGTGTTGCTCTTGTTTGCATCATCTCTTGCCATGAGTAGCCTCATATAGCTTTGTCATGCATCATGCTTGGTTGTGCATCATGTCTTGGTTATGTGTTGTGTGTTTACCTTGTTGTTTGCTTCTTTCCGGTTGTGCTCCTTCTCGTTAGTTCCTGTTTCGTTGCGATCGTGAGGATTCGTTCGTCTACGCTTGGTTCATCTTCGTGGCTTCATCTTCTTCATGGACTTTTTCTTCTTCCTAGAGGGATTTCAGGCAAGATGACCGCTACCCTGGATCTCACTACTATCATTGCTATGCTAGTTGCTTCGTTCTATCGCTTTGCTGCGCTACCTATCACTTGCTCTTCGAGCCTCCCCAAATTGCCATGTCAGCCTCTAACCTTTTCACCCTTCCTAGCAAACCGTTGCTTGGCTATGTTACCGCTTTGCTCAGCCCCTCTTATAGCGTTGTTAGTTGTAGGTGAAGTTGAAGATTGCTCCATGGTGGACAGGATTATGTTGGGATATCACAATATCTCTTATTTAATTAATGCATCTATATACTTGGTAAAGGGTGGAAGGCTCGGCCTTATGCCTGGTGTTTTGTTCCACTCTTGCCGCCCTAGTTTCCGTCATACTGGTGTTATGTTCCTTGATTTTGCGTTCCTTACGCGGTTGGGTGATTTATGGGACCCCCTTGACAGTTCTCTTTGAATAAAACTCCTCCAGCAAGGCCCAACCTTGGTTTACCATTTGCCTCACCACCACCTACTTTTCCCTTGGGAGTCGCGCTCTCAAGGGTCATCTTTATTTAGCCCTCCCCCCCGGGGCGAGTGCTTCTCTAAGTGCTGGTCCGAACCAGAGCCACTTGCAGCGCCACCTTGGGGAAACTTGAGGGCTGGTTTTAGTTGTACGTAGTGTTCATCCGGTGTTGCCCTGAGAACGAGATATGTGCAGCTCCTATCGGGATGTCGGCGCATCGGGCGGTCTTGCTGGTCTTGTTTTACCATTGTCGAAATGTCTTGTAAACCGGGATTCCGAGACTGATCGGGTCTTCCTGGGAGAAGGAATATCCTTTGTTGACTATGAGAGCTTGTGATGGGCTAAGTTGGGATACCCCTGCAGGGTATAAACTTTCGAGATCCGTGCCCGCGGTTATGTGGAAGATGGGAATTTGTTAATGTCCAGTTGTAGATAACTTGACACTTGACTTAATTAAAATGCATCAACCATGTGTGTAGCCGTGGTGGTCTCTTTTCGGCGGGGTCCGGGAAGTGAAAACGGTTTTGGGTTATGTTTGACGTAAGTAGGAGTTCAGGATCACCTCTTGATCATTGCTAGCTTCACGACCGTTCTATTTGCTCTCTTCTCGCTCTTATTTGCATATGTTAGCCACCATATATGCTTAGTCGCTGCTGGAACCTCACCACTTTACCCCTTCCTTTCCCATTAAGCTTTGCTAGTCTTGATACCCATGGTAATGGGATTGCTGAGTCCTGGTGGCTCACAGATTACTACAACAACAGTTGCAGGTATAGGTTTATGCGATGATCATGATGCGAGAGCGATGTTACTTGTTTTGTAGTTCTTCTCCTGCTTCTTCTTCGATCAGGGGATAGGTTCCAGGTCGGCAGCCTGGGCTAGCAGGGTGGATGTCGTTTGGGTTTCTGTTTGTGTTTCATCCGTAGTCGGATGGTGCTCTTATGTAAGATGATGTTGTATTCGTGTGGCATTGGATGCCTTTTGTATGTATCCCCATCTATTATGTAATGTTGATGTAATGATATCCACCTTGCAAAAGCGTATCAATATGCGGTTCTATCCTTGGTGGGACCTTCGAGTCTCTTTAGGATAGTATCGCATATTGGGCGTGACAAAACGGCAAGAAAAGAAAACAAGAGATTTCTCCGTGATATAGAGGTCAACAGGTTCGGGAGGTATATAAAGATTTTTTATTTTGGGGAACAAACAGAACAGAAGAAAAATAGATTCCGTTTACTTACCGTATCACGTACCTCCCTTTTTTCATGATTCTGGAGTGTGCCGGAAGGTTTCCTTTATGTGTTCTTCCGGTGTCAAAGTTTGGATGATATTACTTTCAACATTAATGGGAGTACCTGAGATATAGTGTTTTATTCGTTGCCCATTGACAACCTTCAGATTAGTACCTTCGACATTTTTTAGTTTGATAGCTCCAGATCGATAGACCTCCTAGATGACATAGGGTCCTTCCCATTTGGAGAGGAGTTTTCCTGCAAAGAATCTGAAACGAGAGTTGTACAAAATAACATATTCTCCAACCTTGAACTCACACTTTTGGATTCTTTTGTCATGCCAGCTTTTGACTTTTCTTTGAATAACTTTGCATTTTCATAAGCCTGGGTTCTCCATTCATCTAATGAGCTAATATCAAATAACCTCTTTTCACCAGCAAGTTTGAAATCATAGTTGAGTTCTTTAATTGCCCAATATGCTTTATTTTCTAACTCAAGAGGCAAATGACAAGCTTTTCCATAAACCATTTTATAAGGAGACATACCCATAGGGTTTTTATATGTTGTTCTATAAGCCCAAAGTGCATCATCTAGTTTCTTAGACCAATTCTTCTGGGACCTATTGACAATCTTTTGTAAGATTAGTTTTATTTCTCTATTGCTAAGTTCAACTTGACAACTAGACTGAGGATGATAAGGTGATGCAATTCTATGGTTAACATCATACTTAGCAAGCATTTTACGGAAAGCACCATGAATAAAGTGTGAACCACCAACAGTCATTAAATATCTAGGGACTCCAAACCTTGGAATAATAACCTCCTTAAGAATTTTAATAGAGGTGTTGTGATCAGCACTACTGGTTGGAATAGCTTCTACCCACTTAGTAACATAATCAACAACAACCAAAATATGTGTATACCCATTAGAGGAAGGAAAAGGTCCCATGAAATCAAATCCCCAAACATCAAATGGTTCAACAACAAGTGAATAATTCATAGGCATTTCTTGATGGTTACCGATATTACCTATTCTTTGACATTCATCACTAGACGAGACAAACTTACGGGCATCCTTGAAGAGAGTAGGCCAATGAAAACCAGATTGCAATACCTTATGAGCAGTTATGTCTCCCGCGTGATGTCCTCCATAAGCTTCAGAGTGACATTTCCATAGGATTTGTTCCTATTCATGCTCAGGTACACAATGTCTAGTAATACCATCTACTCCTTATTTATAAAGATGTGGGTCATCCCAAAGTAATGTCTTAAATCAAAGAAGAATTTTTTCTTTTGTTGGTATGTAAAACTAGGTGGTATGTATTTAGCAACAATATAATAAGCATAGTCAGCATACCAAGGTGTACTATTAGAAACATTTATTGCAGCTAATTGTTCATCAGGAAAGCTCTCATTAATAGGTTGTGGGTCATCAAGAATATTTTCAAGCCGAGACAAGTTATCAGCTACGGGGTTCTCTGCTCCTTTCCTATCAATGATATGCAAATCAAATTCTTGTAGCAGCAGAACCCACCTAATGAGTCTATGATTAGCATTTTTCTTTTCCATAAGATATTTTATAGCAGCATGATCAGTGTGAACAATCACTTTAGAATCAACAATGTAAGATCTGAATTTATCACAAGCAAACACCACTTGTAAAAATTCTTTTTCAGTAGTAGCATAATTTTGTTGAGCACTGTCTAGAGTTTTACTAGCATAGTGGATAAATTCAGTTTCTTATCAACTCTTTGTCCTAGAACAGCACCAACAACATAATCACTAGCATCACACATAATCTCAAAAGGGAAGTTCCAATCAGGTGGTTGAACAATAGGTGCAGTAATTAAGGCTTTCTTTAGTGTTTCAAAGGCTTCCAAGCAATCATCATCAAACACAAAGGGAATATCCTTTTGCAAAAGATTCGTAAGAGGCCTAGAAAGTTTAGAAAAGTCTTTGATAAACCTCCTATAGAAACCAGCATGACCAAGGAAACTAAAAATACCTTTGATATCTTTAGCACATGGCATTTTCTCAATTGCACCAACCTTGGCTTTGTCCACCTCAATGCCTCTTTCAGAAATTTTATGGCCTAAAACAATACCTTTGTTAACCATAAAGTGGCACTTCTCCCAATTCAAGACAAGGTTTGTTATTCACATCTCTGCAAAACTCGATCAAGATTGCTTAAACAATCATCAAAAGACTTCCCATAAACAGAAAAGTCATCCATGAAGACCTCAATGATATTTTCACAAAAATCAGAGAATATAGCAGTCATACATCCTTGAAAGGTAGCAGGTGCATTACATAAACCAAAAGGCATATGTCTATAAGCATAAGTTCCAAAAGGACAAGTAAAAGTGGTCTTTTCTTGATCAGGTTGTGAAAACAGGTATTTGTGAAAAAACCAGAATATCCATCAAGGAAGCAAAAATGTGTGTGCTTAGATAATCTTTCTAACATTTGATCGATAAAAGGCAGAGGGTAATGATCTTTTCTAGTTGCTTTGTTTAATTTTCTATAATCAATTACCATCCTATAGCCTGTGATAATTTTTTGTGGAATAAGCTCATTCTTATCATTAGGAACAACAGTAATACCTCCCTTTTTAGGGACACAATGAACATGACTGACCCATCTACTATCAGCTATAGGATAGATTATACCCGCTTCCAGAAGTTTCAATATTTACGTTCTTACCACTTCTTTCATCTTCGGGTTTAACCATAGTTGATGATCAACAACGGGTTTAGCATCAGGTTCCATATTAATCTTATGTTGAGATAGAGTGGGACTAATGCCCTTAAGATCATCAAGAGTATATCTGATAGCAGCTCTGTGCTTCCTTAGAACTTTCAATAACCTTTCTTCTTCATGTTCTGAAAGGTTATCACTAATAATAATCGGATATATCCTTTTCTCATCAAGATAAGCATACTTCAAAGTGACTGGCAATTGTTTTAATTCAAACCCACGATCACCTTTAGGTGGAGGAGGACCTCCTAGAGTTTCAATAGGCAAATTGTGTTTAAGCAGAGGTTGTTGTTCGAAAAAGATTCTATCTATTTCTTTTCTTTCACGCATATGCAAATCATTTACATGGGCTAGCAAATATTGTTCCAAAGGATCAGTAGGAGGTACATCAATAGAAGCAAGACCGATAATTTCATCCTTACTAGGCAAGTATTTCTTATGAGGTTGTCTACTAAACTTGGAAAAATTAAATTAGATTCATCAGCAAAGCTAACACCAACAGTTTGTTTCTTACAATCTATTTTGGCATTGACGTTGTTCAAGAAAGGTCTACCAAAGATAATGGGATAAAAGTCATCTTGTGGGGAGCCAAGAACAAGAAAATCAATAGGGTATTTTATTTTCCCACACAAGACTTCAACATCTCTAAGAATCCCAATTGGTGATATAGTATCTCTATTGGCAAGTGTAATAGTGACATCTATGTCTTCTATTTCAGCAGGTGCTATTTCATTGTTAATTTCTTCATATAATGAAAAAGGAATAACACTCACACTAGCACCTAGGTCACATAACCCATGATAACAGTGATCTCCTACCTTAACTGAGACAACAGGCATGCCAACAACTAATCTATGTTTATCCTTTTTACCAGGTTTGGCAATTCTAGAAACTTCATCACAGAAGTAAATAACATTCCCATCAATATTATCAACTAAGAGATCTTTAATCATAGCAACACTAGGTTCAACTCCGATTTGTTCAGCTGGTTTGGGTGTTCTAACGTAACTTTTGTTAACCACAGTTGAAGCTTTAGCATGTTCCTTCATTCTAACAGGGAAAGGTGGTTTTTCAATATAAGCAGTGGGAACAACTGGATCAACATTGTAAATGATAGTTTCTTATTTAGCTTTTACCGATTCTTTAACTTCTTCTTTAATAGGTGGGTGATATTTAAATCACTTCTCCTTAGGCAGATCAACATGAGTATCAAAAGATTCACAAAAGTAAGCTACTATCTCAGAGTCAAGTCCATATTTAGTGCTAAACTTTTGAAAAACATTGGTATTCATAAAAGATTTAACACAATCGAACTTAGGTTCAATACCTGACTCTTTACCTTCATCGAGTTTCCAATCTTCAGAGTTGCGTTTAATTCTTTATAAAAAATCCCACCGGAATTCAATAGTCTTCTTCATAAAAGAACCAGTACAAGAAGTATCGAGCATGGATTGATCATTACGAGAAAGCCGAGCATAAAAATTCTGAAAAATAATTTCTCTTGAGAGCTCATGATCGGGGCATGAATATAACATTGACTTAAGCCTCCCCCAAGATAGATCTATACTTTCTCCTTCATGACGCCAAAAATTGTATATATAATTTTGATCACGATGAACTAGATGCATAGGATAATTTTTTTGATGAAATTCCAATTTCAACCGATTCCAGTTCAAAGATCCAATATCATCGCATAGCATATACCATGTAAATGCTTTTCTCTTCAAGATAAAGGGAAAACCTTCTTATTAGCTTCATCTCTGGGTAAACCTAGAAGCTTAAACAATCCACAAATTTCATCCACATATATCAAGTGCATATCAGGATGTTTGGTTCCATCTCCTGCATAAGGATTAGCTAGCAATTGTTCTACCATACCCGAAGGAATTTCATATGAATATTTTCAGTAGGTGCAGTAGGTTGAGGGGTAACTAATTTTGGTTCCGATAGAGGTGAATATACCCCGAACAAACCCCTCAAAGGATTGTTTTCCATAGTAGCAAGTGACAATAAATTTCAGCACGTAGTAATAATGTTTCCTTACCAATTTCCACTTACCAAGAGCGCTTCACTCCCCGGCAACGGTGCCAGAAAATAGCCTTGATGAACCACAAGTATATGGGGTCAATTATAGCCTTTTCAATAAGAAAGAGTGTCGAACCCAATGAGGGGCAGAAGGAAATGACAAGTGGATTTCAGCAAGGTAATGTCTGCAAGTGCTAAAATTGTAAGTAGCGGAGTAGTTTGATAGCAAGATAATTTGTAACGAGCAAGTAACGTTAGTGGTAACAAAAGTGCAGCAAGGTATCCCAATCCTTTTGAGGCAAAGGATAGGCCAAAATGGTCTCTTATGATAAGCAAAGTGTTCTTGAGGGTACACGGGAATTTCATCTAGTCACTTTCATCATGTTGGCTTAATTCCTGTTCGCTACTTTGATAATTTGATATGTGGATGAACCGGTGCTTAGGTTTTATTCTTAATTGAAAAAACCTCCTACTGATGTTTAACCCTCTCGCAAGCATCCGCAACTATGATAAAATTATTAAGAATAAATTCTAACCATAGCATTAAACTTTTGGATCCAATCCGTCCCTTACGGAATAGCACATAAACTGGGGTTTAAGCTTCTGTCACCCTCGCAACCTATCATCTAACAACTACTCCACAATGCATTCCCTTAGGCCCAAATATGGTGAAGTTTCATGTAGTCTACGTTCACATGTCGCCACTAAGGGAATCACAACATACATATCATCAAAATATTGAACACATATCAAGTTCACATGATTACTTGCAACATGATTTCTCCCGTGACCTCAAGAACAAAAGTAACTACTCACAAATGATAATCATGCTCAAGATCAGAGAGGTATTAAATAGCATAATGGATCTGAACATACAATCTTCCACCAAATAAACCATATACTAATCAACTACAAGATGTAATCAACACTACTAGTCACCCACAAGCACCAATCTATAGTTCTGGTACAAATATTAAACACAAAAGATGAACTAGGGTTTGAGAGGAGTTGGTGTTGTTGAAGATGTTGATGAAGTTAGCCCTCCCCAAGATGGGAGAGTTGTTGGTGATGATGATGACGATGATTTCCCCCTCCGGGAGGGATGTTCCCCCGGCGGAATCATTCCGCAAGAGGGCAAAAGTGCTCCTGCCAAAGTTCCGCCTTGAGACAGCTGCGCTTCGTCCCAAATGTCCTATCCTTATTTTTTTTCTAGGTCAAAATGACTTATATATACCAGAAGAGGGGCATTGGATGTGGGCCTGGGTGAGCACAACCCATCAGGGCGCGCCTGGGCTCCCTGGCGTGCCTAGGTGGGTTGTGCCCACCTCGTGGGCCCCCTCTCATACTTATTGACTCCAAAAAATCTTATTTATTCCATAAAAAATCCTCGTGAAGTTTCAGCTCATTTGGAGTTGTGCAGAATAGGTAGCTTGACGTAGCCTTTTCAGGTCCAGATTCCCAGCTGCCAGAATTCTCCCGCTTTGTGTATACCTTGCATATTATGAGAAAAAGGCATTAGAATTACTCCAAAAAGCATTATTATACAATAAAACAACATAAATAATAGTAGGAAAACATGATGCAAAATGGACGTATCAGGCAGCGGTTGGTGGGTGGGATGGGGTGGCGGACGAAGAATGTCGGGGTTTCGCGGCTGGTGGAGAGGTAGTTTTGGCGCCCATGGAGTACGAATGGGGAATCAGACAGGGGTGGGGGAGCTAAGGGGGTACCATGTTTCAGTCTGGGATGCGCTTGTTTTTTTAACAGATGGGACGTGCTTGTTTGAAATTTGGGGAAAGTACAAACTTTGCCCCCCTCTTAAATTTCGGACCTACGGCGGGTCGGGGATAGGACGGTAATACCATGTGTCCCAAATAGTGGGCAGGAGCGACTTCGGCTGAGTGCAAGTGTGTTTAGGTGGAAATGGTGTATGAATGTTTTTCGGAGGCGGTTGTGTGGCGTCTAGATGAAGTTACAAACCTACCCCTATTTAGACCTTTGGACGTCGGGCCGATAGGTTTCATGGGTCGGAGTTAGAAAAGTAATTTCCTTCTACCAAACATTGGTCTCACGCGGTTTTGAGCGAGTAGAGGCTCTTTTGGCGCTTTGTTTGAAATTTTGAAACAGAAGCATTCACGTTTAGAGTACTCTTGAACTTTGAGGATTGACCTAAATAGACAACGTTAAATTTGACCTTGTATGTTTGAAAACCTCATTAAATTATGCGCTTCTTTTTGAAAATTTTTGACTCTTGAAAATCCTATAACTACGATTATTTTGGAATGTAGGAGGTAAATTTGAATCTATTTTGTATACGACTATATATACTATTATGTAAAAAAGTAGAGCAAAGATTGGTGCCCCCATAATTTAGGCATGATTTACAAATGCTATGATATCAAATTCAAATAATTGAATGGACTTCATGTTGAACTCAAATTTTCTAAACCACCTTAAGTTGAATTCAAATGTATGCTAGTTCCTAGCTAGCTTTTTAGAATGTTCATTGTCTAACTTCTGTATGTATAATGTGCTTTACACACACAACATGAACCATACTCATGTTTATATTCGAATTGCTAAAGCGATGCATTGTCTGGAGTTCAAAATACTGACTCTATGGATCAATTATGTCGAATAATAACATAGACATGCTCAAATTCAATACAATATAGATGTTTGAGGGATCAATGATCGTTCCTTATGTGAATTGCAAATATCATGATCCCATCTTAATATTGGATACAATTCATATTTTTAATCAATGTGTACATCAGTCTTTTACGTCTGGTTTCACTCTCCATGGGCCCCTCCTCACACACGCACTAACTTTCTCTCTCACACATACTCGCACATTGTGTATATCCATCGGGGGTCTCTCACACATGCTCACACACACTCTCCCGAGGTGTCTTTCTCGCACACATGCTCTCGATATCACCCTCCCTCCCTCTCACAACCATTTACGACTGTTTTCACTAACCTTTATCACAAGCACTCTTCCTCTCACATTCATATGCATGCACGATCCCCATCGACCCATTCTCTGTACATACCTGCCTACATGTCTCCTGCATGCACATTATCTTTAGGCCTATCTCGCACGCATTGTCTCCACCTCTCTTCCTAATTGAAGAATATGATTCCAGCAGAGCATTCTGTAGGATGCCCTTTAAAGTTAGGTTGGATGAATGGTAATATCATAGACAAGGGGTTACCTTAGCCCAGGGTCCTAGGGTTACAAATCCTAGCCGTCTTTATCAGTGGACACAGAGTCCTTCACGACTCTGGTATCTTTGTCTTGTACGACTAGTCCTCCATGGGTCTCCCTGAATGCGTCACAGGCCGACCAATGTAGCACAGGATGGAACCGACCCAAGGTACTCACCTCAGCCCACCATACCTCACACGGTGGCACACCCTCTGCCCCTAGGTCTCGTTATCTTCTCACACCCACACATACCAACACAGATACCACACAAACTATTTCTCCTCATGCCTCTATCCCCTCCCCCCTTGCATGTACACACTCAAGGGAATCTCTCACCGTGACATCATATTCATCTCTATCTCTTGACCTCTCCCATTTCTCGTGATATCTC
>NC_041393.1:218187720-218255679 GCF_002162155.2 Triticum dicoccoides | reverse complement strand
GCCTCTCTCGAATACGTACACATACCCTCTCTAGGCCCTACCAAATACGTCAACTACACATTCACACATGTTAAATCTTATCACGTACCCCATTGATCTAAAAATCCCTCTCTTCATGTTTACTTCGCATCCAACATTCCTTTTGAATAAAATCACACAAAGTGTGGCTAAAAAATTATTTTAAAATTTCTACATATATACAACATTACAAAGTTATATGGAGTATGAAAGTTAATTTGCATTGCATGGTGCACCCAATGATACTTATTCTGCACTATGAATTTTTATATTTTTATACTATATATAAAGTTACTCATAATAAAGAGAAATGAAGAGCATCTCTCTCTCCATCGCACACACACCCCCTCTATGCCCCTTTCACGTACGTACAGAAACTATCTCTAGGTCCTCTAAAAGTATGCCCCCAGCACATTCATGCATGTTCATCTTTCTCTCGCGATATATACATCGAAAATCACTGTATTTGAAGCGAAAGCACGATAGTACATTGGACTTCAGAATCCACTCATTACGGTTACCATTTATGTTTTGTGGTTATTATACAGTCACGGGCTCACCGTACAGCTCTATATTTGTTCAAGACATGACTAGTTTACTAGTTAAACGCTCAACATATTATCTCACTACCATTGGGTACACATATCGGCATTTATAAGAATGAGAACAAATGATAAAAATATATTGGACGGTGGGTATTCAAAGTCATGACCGCAGGCACAGCGGACAAGGTGGCCTTGTATTCTAATGCTGAGCCATTTGTTTTAACACACATGAGCTAGTGTGGTGGTTACAGACACACACACACACGCATGCACATGAACTACATGCATGCAACACTCACATGTACACACGTAGCCATGCAATACTCACACGCACACACGCACGCACGCAACACTCACACGCACGCACACACGCATGCATGCACACACCACATGACCAACACACACGCTCACACTCAAGTGTTCAACCTACACGTGCATGCGTACACATCAGGCCCTGACAGACAGATACACAACCAGGTAGTTCCTGCGCATGGGTTGGAGGCTTGTCGCGCTGGTGTAAATCTGTATTTATCTTACTTTTTTCCTCTGCGAACTGACAGGTGGGACCCACAAGGAACATGGTCAATTTAACCAGTCAACATAGTGCCATGCAGACTCTTTGGCCGGTCAACAGAGTGCAATCCGATGCTGAACAGTGAGCAAGTGACCGTATAATCACCGTAAAACATATATAATGACTGTAATGAGAGTATTCTGAAGTTCGGTGACCGTATTACGCTTTTTGCTTGAAATACACTGATCGCTAGTGTATTTATCTCTTCTCTCGCTCTCTCTGTGGAGTCGAGTAGGCCAACGTGCCAGAGCCTAAATTGGCGCACACCACCCCATTATTGCTCTACTAGTTTCGTAAGAGCGAACAAGCATTGACGTCTACCATACAAACTGTAGATATGAGTTACAAATGCTATGAAGACGAATACAAATATTTGAATCCACCTTATGCCCAATTTCTCTCTGTAGGACCTCCAAAATTACGTCTCTACACGTTCTCGCATGTTACATCTAACAACTATGTAGTACTGCACTACTACACTCTAACACAATAAATCATATGTGTTTTTAGTTTTACAAGATCTCATATTGTTACTTAATTATTTAGTTTTCATACATTAAAATTGCCTTTGAAATGTATGGCTGGTATCATCTAGTGATATGAAAGGTCAGACTACACACACACACGCACGCATGCACACACACACACACACACACACACACACACACACACACACACACAAGGGCCCGTTACACATTCAAGCATTTCACCTATTTCTCTTGCTCTCTGTGTCAAATTGACTATGCCAAACTACCTCGTCTACCACGCGGGAAAACTCACGCCCTCACCTGTTTAATCGGGTTTGTATCGATGGATCATGCGAAACAGCAAAACTATAGTAGTACTATAGTACAAGTAACCGTTCACTTGGCCACCGTGTCGTGCACTCCTCCATCCTAAGAGTGGAGCATTCACTTTCATAAATGTACTAGTACCTTTTGCCGACATATGGGACATCAAGCAACCGGGTCCATGTGGCATACCGAAATAACAGTGCAGAGCAGCAGTGGTCAATTACCCCGGTCATGGTGCCGGCGTAGTAATGAGCAATGAGGCATCAAATCACAAAGTTACACCTTTCCTGCAGTTAAGTTGGAGGCACGAAGTGATGCTCAAAAATGGTTGGAGGGACGAAGCAACCATGATTTCACTCTTTGCTGAATCCGCTTCTCCCTCATCTACTTCAAGTTAACCACATGTTTCTTCTACCATTTGTCGTGGGAGAACTGGTGGTCCATGAACACCTATGGGACCGGCGGACCGAGCCCCTTTCGGTTCGGCGGGGGGCGGAGATCGCACAAAGAGCAGATCGAGGCGAAGCGCACGAGCGGATTTTACCCAGCTTCGGAGCTCTCCAGAGAGATAACACTCCTACTGCTGCATGTCTGAGTGTATTCAGTTCTTGCTCGAGACCGAGCGTGAGTGTTTTCTGCCTTCCAGGTTCCGAACCCCCTCTACGTTGCGCATGGGCCTACTTTTATATGCTCAAGGGGTCACCGACAGGTGGCAACGTAGACAAGGGCAAAAATGGAAAATGGAGTTGCGGTTGGTACAACTACCTGTATAGAGTATCCTACCTAACCCTGACGGCAGGGGACAAAGGCATTAAATGCCCGTCTGCGTCGCCCAAATAGTGCAAAAGGGACCGTCAGTGTCACATCCCTAGTCTGGTATGACTTAGACTAGCTAGCCATTTGTGCATCATATTTAAATTTCATTTAAAATTGAAATGAGGATTGGTGGAACCCTCAGAATCATTTTTGAAAATGACCCAAATAAAAATTTCTCCAAAAGGGTCCAAGAAAATGCTCATGTTGCCCTCTGAAAATATTGGACAGAGACAAAAATCAAACCAATATTTTAGGAGCTCATGGATATTTAATTTTGGCCATTTGGATTAATCCGATAATTATTTTCTTTCGATATATATTGTTATATATATGAAATATGGTCCAAAAATTATGCCACCTGTTGGGGAGCTCTGGAATAATATATCTAGCTCCTGCAAAAATTGGCATAAGGTAATAAATTGATTTAGTATTTTATTAAATCAAAAACAAATGTCAGAAAATTTAGAAAAAGAAATAAAACAGGAAAACCTTACCTGGGCTTCTGCCTGGCGCCTCTGGCCCAGCAGCAGCAGGCCGGCCCAGCCAGCAGGCGGCCCAGCCCGCCTCCTCCTCTGTCGTCTTCGTCCTCGATAGAGGGAGGGGAGCGTGCCCGGCGCGCGCGCGCGCCACCGCGCCACGCCACCAGCTCGCCTGCCTGCCTGCCCTGCCAGCGCGACGCCGCGTTGCTTCTTCTCGGTGCCGCCCCGAACCCCTGGCCTCACCCCCTCTCTCCCGTGCTTTTCCCCTTCTCCCTCGCTCTCTCTCTCTCTCGTGTCCGAATGCGTCGGTCGCCGCCGTTCGCCATAGCCGCCGCCACCGGCCTCCCCTCGCCTCCCCGACACGTGCAGGAGCTCCGCTCCCTCGCCCTGAAGCTCTCCGTCAAGCCGTGCCCCTCCGGACGCCCCGTGGAGCCGCCGCCGTCGTCTTTTCCATCGCCGGCCGCCGTGGATCCCCATCGACGCTCCGGCCGCATCAGTGCGTCCCCGAGCCCACTTCGACTGCCGCTGCAACCGCGGTGAGCTCCGCCACCGTTTCCCCCTCTCCGTTTAACTACCCGCGCACCGTAGCACCGTTCCCCACCACGGCCGAAGTCTCTCGCCGCCGTCCATGTCGCCGTCGCCGTCTCGGCCCGCCTCCGCCCAAACCGAGCCTTCCATTGCGCTCCCAGTGCCACGAGGGTGCCGCCGAGCCCCTCAGGTGGCCTCCCCGTGCCCCGCATCCCGTTCCCGCTCGAAGCCGAGCTCCGACCGCCGCTGCGAGCTTTTCTCCGGCGAGCTCCGGCTTCCCCCGCTCCTTCCACCTGCCCCACCAGATGCGCGAGAGCCCGGGCTACGCCCCGGTGCTCTCCGACGCCGCCCCCGTGGCCTGTTTCGCGGACGCCGCCGCGTCCAGAGGTCGCCGCCGACGACCTCGCCGGCCTGACGAGTGGGCCCCGTCGGCAGGTGATTAGCTTAGTGCTAATCACTGTTAACTAACCCCCCCTGCGGCTGACAGTGGGCCCCAGCGCCACTAACTTTTAATTAGAACTAAATTAACCCCTGTTTAACCCCCCTGTCACTTACGTGTGGGCCCCACACGTCAGGTTTGACCCGGACCAGCCCAGTTGACCGCTGACGTCGTGCTGACGTCATGCTGGCGCAATAATATGATTTCTGGATTTAAATTAAATCAGAAATTCCAGAAATTGTTTTAAACTTCAAAAATTCATAACAATTCAACCGCAGCTCAGATTAAAATAATTTATATATGAAAAATTATCAGAAAAATGCAATCTTTCCATCTGTACTAGTTTCATGCATGACAAACCAACTTATACATGCTGAATATGAGAAAACACATTATGGCATATATAGGAGCTTAATTTGGAGATGCATTTGAACCTTTGGTTCAAATGGACTTCAAACCAAATAATTACTAGTTGCATTAGCTCAAACAGCATCACATCTACATGCCATGTTCATGCATCATATTGTTGCATATGATTGTGTTTTGATTGCCGACACTGTTCCTTCTCGATAGGTCCTGCTCCGGAGTCTGTTCCAGAGTGCCTATCTAAGAAGCAGTGCCTTCCTTGCTGATCTGCCAGGCAAGCAAACCCCCCCTTGTTCATTTCGATAAAACCCTACTCTCTCGCTCCTGCTCTCAGTTATTGCATTAGGACAACAACGGTTCATCTGCTACTTTGTGCTGCGGTAGTTGAACCCATTCCTCTGCATGACCTGTCATTGCCACAGTAAATAGTTGAAACCCACTAGCATGTGTAGGAGTTGATTGAAGCCATTGTTGTGTTCCTACCATGCTATGCCTGCTATTGCTTAGAGTTGTGTCAGGTCTGGTTCATTGGGAATGAATTGGAGTGTTACGATATGTTCTGATGCTGAGAGTGAAGTGTGTGTGAACACGATTTGGTAAAGGTAGCGGTGAGAGGCCATGTAGGAGTACATGGTGGGTTGTCTCACTGGAACCGTCCTTAAGCACTGAGTTCTATGTATGTTGTCCAATGACTCGATACTACCACACATTGGGTTCCGGTAACTCGACCCCTCTCGACTTATTAACCAACTTGGTCTCTGTCCAGGAGTCGCAACTAGTTTCTGGTGTTTGTAGGTAGTGCTATTTTTCTACCAAGTGGCACCCGGCAGGGTGGGCTTGGGACAGACTAGGCACACGTGGCCTGGTGTACCGAGTGGCACCCGGATGGTGGGCTCGGGAACCCTGTACACATCATTTGGGGCCGTAAGCGACACCCCGGCCGGATCTCCTTGCGGATGGAACCCGAATAGGCGATAAACCTGGGCTAGAGTCTTGTGTGGTTAGTCAGGTCGTGGCCGACACCCTCGCCAGGCTTCCGCTTGAAGGTTGCCGAGATACATGACGTGTACATGGCGGTAAGTGGCGAGAGCGTGTGTGAAGAAGTACACCCCTGCAGGGTTAACATGATCTATTCGAATAGCCGGGTCCGCGGTTATGGACTTCTTGGATGCTTACATGGTACATAGACAACTTGAAGTGGATACTCTAAAATGCTCAAGACAAGTGTGAGTGCTATGGATGGCCTTCTCGTAGGGAGACGGGGATGAATCCATAGTAGTGTATTGAATGGTGATTAGTGGACTCGTGTACGTTGTCTCACCTCCAGAGTTTCTGGTAGTCGTAGAACAGGATAGCCACAGAGTCAAAGCTGGCTTGCTGCAACTAAACCCCACATTACCCTCTTGATACAAATGCATGTATGATAGGATCTGATGTAAGTCTTGCTGAGTACCTTTGTACTCATGTTGCTTCATTTATGTTTTTGCAGCAGAGACTTCGGTCTTACTAGGGTTCTCATGGACTTCGACTAGTAGCTAGTACCTCAGCTACGATCTTGATCGGATGTTGTAGATAGTCAGGCTCTTCAGCCTTTTTCATTTGTAGATGTCTGTACCCAGACATGTAATGCTTCCGCTTGTTGCTTGTATGCTCTGTATGATGGGTTTTGTGACCCCTGTTTGCAGTAAATGCTATGCTGGCTCTTCTGAGCCTTTATCTATATGATTGTTGAGTTATGCTGTGATGCCATGTTGTACAGCACATACTTGCATGTTATGCGTACGTGTAATGTGTATTGCTATGTGTGGGATCTGACTATCTAGTTGTTTATTCTTAGTAGCCTCTCTTACCGGGAAATGTCTCCTAGTGCTTCCACTGAGCCCTGGTAGCTTGCTACTGCTCCGGAACACTTAGGCAGGCCGGCATGTGTCCTTCTTCGATCCTGTGTCTGTCCCTTCGGGGAAATGTCACGCGGTGAATACCGGAGTCCTGCTAGCCCGCTACAGCCCGGTTCACCGGAGTCCTGTTAGCCCAATGCTACAGCCTGGATTCACTCGTTGATGACCGACACGTTCCATGCTGGGTCATGGATGCCTGTCCCTGTAAGTTAGTGCCACTTTGGGTTTCCGACTAGCCATGTCAGCCCGGGCTCTTTATCATATGGATGCTAGCGACACCATCATATACGTGTGCCAAAATGCACAAACGGTCCCGTGCAAAGGTAAGGCGACACCCGTGGGGATACCGTGCGTGAGGCCGCAAAGTGATATGAGGTGTTACATGCTAGATCGATGTGGCATTGAGTCGGGGTCCTGACAGCGCTGGTATCAGAGCCTGACTGCCTGTAGGATTACCAAGCCAAACCGGTCGAAGTTGAGTCTAGAAAATCTTTAGTTAGGTAAGGGAATTGATTGTGGGTTGGAACGTAAGGCTCTTTTTACTCCTTATATCTCATGACCTTCTGATCTGAGTCATCCTATCTTTCCGACGGGATTAAGGAACTAGGCTTCTCTTCCGTCTATCAGGATCACGTGTTACTATTCCGTAGTCCCATAGGATTGGTTGATCAGAGTCATACCCTAGTTTTGAGTATTTCCGGTGTAGTATGTTTAGTATGATCTCAGAACCTTGAGTAATGTTGATGAGTATGTTACCGCCCCATTTTTAGTAGGATGTCTCATTCTGAGCATTTTACCGCCGTTATGCTGCCGGAATTTCCCTAAGAGTTCGAGAGATACTAATTCCTTGTCCTACATTCTACAGTCCATAGTTGATGCTAACTCCGTCCTTGGTTCGTCTCTCAGGATGTCATCAGCTAAGCGAAGTTCCGTTGCTCGTAGCCAGAACCACGGAGATGGTAGGGATGAGGATCCTCCCGACCAGCCTTCGTTGACAGAGTTCATGCTAGAGATGGAGAGGAACAAGCGTGAGTCTAACCGTTTGTTGGCACGTATCGAGGAGAACACTGCACATCAGTTCAAAGGGTCTGCTACCATTCATGATTTCATTCGTTTGCATCCCCCCACCTTTCATCATTCCATCGAGCCACTCGATGCAGATGACTGGCTCCGTAGCATCACTCATAAGCTGCGTTCTGCGAACGTAGCTGAAGATGACAAGGTCACTTATGCCACATACCACCTGGAAGGTCCTGCTAGTCTTTGGTGGCAGAACTATGAGGCTATGCTTCCAGCTAGCCAGATTCCTACCTGGAAGGATTTCACTGAGTCTTTTCGCGAGCATCACATTCCCCAGGCCCTCCTTGATCGCAAGAGAGAAGAGTTCTGTAGTCTCACCCAGAATAAGATGGCTGTTGATGCTTACAGCCGAGAGTTTGAGAACCTCGCCCGCTATGCCACAGAAGAAGTGTCCACGGACGCTAAGAAGCAGGCTAGGTTCCGGAAGGGTCTCAACCCCAAGTTGCGTCGTGATCTCCACCTGCATCATTGTGATACATTCCAAGCCCTTGTGAACAAGGCCATCAATGCAGAGACAGCTCAGCTCACTTACGAGGAGTCTCGTAAGCACAACCGTGATTTGGGATCCTCCTCTGGCTCTAGTTCTCAGAAGCACCGGATTTGGGTTCCAAACTCTGCTCTTCCTTCCGGATATACACCGAGGCCATCCTATGTGGTGCCTCCTCCAGCTCAGTCATATGTTCCACCCATGCCTACTGGTAGACCGTTTGTCAGTGCGGGTCCACGTCCAACCTCAGGGACTTGCTTCACATGCGGGAAGCCAGGACACTATGCACGTGATTGCTCTCAGACTAGTTATGCTCCACCCCAGCCCGAGAAGACTGTTGGCTGTATTAAGCCATCACGCAAGATGATCAGTGTCAAGTCAGTTCCCACTGAACGTGGACGTGTGCATCACGTCTCAGCTAAAGACGCTCATGATGATCCAGATGTGGTTCTTGGTACACTCCTTGTCAATTGTCACCCAGCATCAGTTCTATTCGATACTGGGGCATCTCACTCCTTCATTCTGAAGGCTATGCTCGTTTGCACGACATGTCATTTTGCGATATGCCAACTCCGCTTGAAATCCAAACCCCAGGGTCTAGATGGCAGACCACCAGAATCAGCCATGGTAACGAAATCCTTGTTGATAGACTTGTATTCCTTGCATCACTTGTAGCCCTCAAGTCCTCAGATATTAACATCATCTTGGGTATGGACTGGATGACAGCTCATCATGCCAAGATTGATTGTTACATCAGATCTGTTCAGCTTACACACCCATCTGGCAAGATAGTCACCGTCTCCACTAGAGTTGCAAAGCGTCAGCTCTATTCTCTTAATGCTAGCCCTCTTCCAGACCTTGAAGATATCCCGGTAGTCCGTGACTTTCCGGATGTCTTTCCAGAGGAATTGCCAGGTGTTCCACCTGACAGAGATGTAGAGTTCGTCATAGATCTTATCCCAGGAACAGCTCCAATCTCCCGGAGACCTTACAAGATGGCACCCTTAGAACTAGCCGAGCTTAAGAAACAACTTGATGAGTCCTTGCAAAAGGGTTTCATCCGTCCTAGTTCTTCTCCTTGGGCTTGCCCCGTCCTCTTTGTTAAGAAGAAAAACGGTACGGACCGGATGGTTGTAGATTATCATCCCATTAATTTGGTCACGATAAAGAACAAGTATCTGCTCCCCAGGATCAACGACCTGTATGATCAGCTCGCTGGATCCTCAGTCTTCTCCAAGATGGATTTGAGGTTAGGATACCACCAAATCAAAATCAGAAATGGGGACATTCCCAAGACAGCTTTTGTTACTCGTTATGGCCAGTACGAGTACACCGTCATGTCCTTTGGCCTAACCAACGCCCCAGCCACTTTCTCCCGCTTGATGAACTCGATCTTCATGGAGTACTTAGATAAGTTCGTCGTGGTTTACCTCGATGACATTCTTATTTACTCGAAGAACGAGGAAGAGCATGCCGAACATCTTAGAGTTGTGTTAGAAAAACTCAGAGAGCACCGCCTTTATGCCAAGTTCTCCAAGTGTGAATTTTGGTTGCCAGAAGTGACCTACCTAGGCCACGTAATCTCGGGTAAGGGCATTGCTGTCAATCCCGAGAGAGTTCAGGCTGTTCTCGATTGGACTCCACCTGAAACCGTTAAACAAGTTAGGAGTTTCCTTGGGCTAGCCAGTTATTGTCGCCGCTTTGTTGAAAACTTCTCCAAAATAGCCAAACCCCTCACGGAACTTCTCAAGAAAGAGAAAAAGTTCGAGTGGTCCCCACCGTGTGAGTACAGTTTTCAGGAACTGAAAAGGCGCCTGACTTCTGCTCCCATACTTGTGCCACCGGATTTCACTAAAGACTTTATTATTTACTGCGACGCCTCACGACAGGGACTAGGTTGCATTCTTATGTAGGATCGTCATGTGATTGCCTATGCATCTCGACAGTTGCATCCACATGAGGAGAATTATCCTACACATGATCTAGAGCTTGCAGCCGTAGTCTATGCACTCAAGACCTGGCGACATTACCTTCTTGGTAAACGTTGCGAGATCTACACCGATCACCAGAGTCTCAAGTATATCTTCACCCAACCGGATCTGAACCTTAGGCAAAGACGTTGGTTGGAGTTGATCACAGATTATGATCTAGGGATTACCTACACCCCAGGCAAAGCCAATGTCATGGCTGATGCTCTAAGCCGTAAATCTTATTGCAACAATCTCATGTTTCAGCAAGGCCAACCACTTCTCCATGAGGAATTCGGTAAGCTTAATCTTCACATAGCTCCTCGCGGATTTCTTTCTACCTTGGTGGATGTTTCTCTATGGATGATCGAGGTGTTGTTTTCTTTGGGAACCGCCTGGTGGTCCCCAAGAAGCAACATCTTCGACAATTGATTCTTAAGGAGGCGCATGAATCTCCTTTCACGATTCATCCCGGTAGTACTAAGATGTATCAGGACCTACGCCAGAGGTTCTGGTGGACTAGGATGAAGAGAGAAATCGCTCAGTTTATTGCTAACTGTGACGTTTGTCGTCGCGTTAAGGCAGAGCATCAGAGACCTGCTGGCACCCTTCAGCCTTTAGCTATTCCTGAGTGGAAATGGGATAAAGTTGGTATGGACTTCATCACCGGCTTTCCCAGGACCAAGAAAGGGAATAACGCTATCTTCGTAGTCGTTGATCGTCTTTCCAAAGTGGCTCACTTCCTTCCTGTTCGAGAGAGTATCACTGCTAGTCAGCTTGCTGACCTATACATTTCTCGAATAGTGTCACTTCATGGTGTTCCACTAGAGATCAATTCAGACCGTGGCAGTCTTTTCACTTCTCATTTCTGGGAGAGTTTCCTAACTGCCATGGGAACCCATCTTTCCTTCAGTACCGCTTTCCACCCTCAGTCGAGTGGTCAGGTGGAACGGGTCAATCAAATTCTCGAAGACATGCTCAGAGCTTGCGTTATCTCATTCGGTATGGATTGGGAGAAATGTCTTCCTTTCGCCGAGTTTGCTTATAACAATAGCTACCAATCCAGCCTCAAGAAAGCTCCTTTTGAGGTTCTCTATGGACGAAGATGTCGAACACCTTTGAACTGGTCAGAAACCGGTGAAAGACAATTCTTTGGACCGGACATGATCCAGGAGGCAGAAGAGCAAGTTCGCATCATTCGTGAGAATTTGAAAACAGCCCAGTCTCGTCAAAAGAGTCAGTATGATCGTCATCATAAGGATATGACTTATGAAGTTGGCGAAAAGGCCTACCTTCGGGTTACTCCCTTGAAGGATACCCATCGTTTCGGTATCAAGGGCAAGTTGGCTCCTCGTTACATTGGTCCTTTTCGCATTCTCGCTAAACGAGGAGAGGTTGCCTACCAATTGGAACTACCCCCACATCTTTCTCGAGTTCATGATGTCTTCCACGTCTCTCAACTCAGGCGTTGCTTCTCGGATCCTATCCGTGGAGTGGACCACGAAACGCTTGATCTCCAAGATAACCTCACATACCGAGAGTACCCGGTTCGCATCCTTGATCAAGCCGAGCGTGTTACCCGACGTCAAAACATCAAGTTTCTCAAAGTTCAGTGGTCTCATCATTCTGAGAGAGAAGCTACTTGGGAGCGAGAAGATCGTCTTCGACTGGAGTACCCCGCTTTCTTTCCGTCAACCCTTGAATCTCGGGACGAGATTTTTTCAAGTGGGGGCGAGTTGTCACATCCCTAGTCTGGTATGACTTAGACTAGCTAGCCATTTGTGCATCATATTTAAATTTCATTTAAAATTGAAATGAGGATTGGTGGAACCCTCAGAATCATTTTTGAAAATGACCCAAAAAAAAATTCTCCAAAAGGGTCCAAGAAAATGCTCATGTTGCCCTCTGAAAATATTGGACAGAGACAAAAATCAAACCAATATTTTAGGAGCTCATGGATATTTAATTTTGGCCATTTGGATTAATCCGATAATTATTTGCTTTGGATATATATTGTTATATATATGAAATATGGTCCAAAAATTATGCCACCTGTTGGGGAGCTCTGGAATAATATATCTAGCTCCTGCAAAAATTGGCATAAGGTAATAAATTGATTTAGTATTTTATTAAATCAAAAACAAATGTCAGAAAATTTAGAAAAAGAAATAAAACAGGAAAACCTTACCTGGGCTTCTGCCTGGCGCCTCTGGCCCAGCAGCAGCAGGCCGGCCCAGCCAGCAGGCGGCCCAGCCCGCCTCCTCCTCTATCGTCTTCGTCCTCGACAGAGGGAGGGGAGCGTGCCCGGCGCGCGCGCGCCACCGCGCCACGCCACCAGCTCGCCTGCCTGCCTGCCCTGCCAGCGCGACGCCGCGTTGCTTCTTCTCGGTGCCGCCCCGAACCCCTGGCCTCACCCCCCTCTCTCCCGTGCTTTTCCCCTTCTCCCTCGCTCTCTCTCTCTCTCGTGTCCGAACGCGTTGGTCACCGCCG
Source organism: Triticum dicoccoides (assembly GCF_002162155.2). Lineage (NCBI taxonomy): Eukaryota > Viridiplantae > Streptophyta > Magnoliopsida > Poales > Poaceae > Triticum > Triticum dicoccoides. Next base: position 218,243,198 of record NC_041393.1, on the reverse strand, counting down.
TTCGCCATAGCCGCCGCCACCGGCCTCCCCTCGCCTCCCCGACACGCGCAGGAGCTCCGCTCCCTCGCCCTGAAGCTCTCCGTCAAGCCGTGCCCCTCCGGACGCCCCGTGGAGCCGCCGCCGTCGTCTTTTCCATCGCCAGCCGCCGTGGATCCCCATCGACGCTCCGGCCGCATCAGTGCGTCCCCGAGCCCACTTCGACTGCCGCTGCAACCGCGGTGAGCTCCGCCACCGTTTCCCCCTCTCCGTTTAACTGCCCGCGCGCTGTAGCACCATTCCCCACCACGGCCGAAGTCTCTCGCCGCCGTCCATGTCGCCGTCGCCGTCTCGGCCCGCCTCCGCCCAAACCGAGCCTTCCATTGCGCTCCCAGTGCCATGAGGGTGCCGCCGAGCCCCTCAGGTGCCCTCCCCGTGCCCCGCAGCCCATTCCCGCTCGAAGCCGAGCTCCGGCCGCCGCCGCGAGCTTTGCTCCGGCGAGCTCCGGCTTCCCCCGCTCCTTCCACCTGCCCCACCAGATGCGCGAGAGCCCGGGCTACGCCCCGGTGCTCTCCGACGCCGCCCCCGTGGCCTGTTTCGCGGACGCCGCCGCGTCCAGAGGTCGCCGCCGACGACCTCGCCGGCCTGACGAGTGGGCCCCGTCGGCAGGTGATTAGCTTAGTGCTAATCACCATTAACTAATCCCCCCCTGCGGCTGACAGTGGGCCCCAGCGCCACTAACTTTTAATTAGAACTAAATTAATCCCTGTTTAACCCCCCTGTCACTGACGTGTGGGCCCCACACATCAGGTTTGACCCGGACCAGCCCAGTTGACCGCTGACGTCGTGCTGACGTCATGCTGGCGCAATAATATGATTTGTGGATTTAAATTAAATCAGAAATTCCAGAAATTGTTTTAAACTTCAAAAATTCATAACAATTCAACCGCAGCTCAGATTAAAATAATTTATATATGAAAAATTATCAAAAAAATGCAATCTTTCCATCTGTACTAGTTTCATGCATGATAAACCAACTTATACATGCTGAATATGAGAAAACACATTATGGCATATATAGGAGCTTAATTTGGAGATGCATTTGAACCTTTGGTTCAAATGGACTTCAAACCAAATGATTACTAGTTGCATTAGCTCAAACAGCATCACATCTACATGCCATGTTCATGCATCATATTGTTGCATATGATTGTGTTTTGATTGCCGACACTGTTCCTTCTCGATAGGTCCTGCTCCGGAGTCTGTTCCAGAGTGCCTATCTATGAAGCAGTGCCTTCCTTGCTGATCTACCAGGCAAGCAAACCCCCCCTTGTTCATTTCGATAAAACCCTACTCTCTCGCTCCTGCTCTCAGTTATTGCATTAGGACAACAACGGTTCATCTGCTACTTTGTGCTGCGGTAGTTGAACCCATTCCTCTGCATGACCTGTCATTGCCACAGTAAATAGTTGAAACCCACTAGCATGTGTAGGAGTTGATTGAAGCCATTGTTGTGTTCCTACCATGCTATGCCTGCTATTGCTTAGAGTTGTGTCAGGTCTGGTTCATTGGGAATGAATTGGAGTGTTACGATATGTTCTGATGCTGAGAGTGAAGCGTGTGTGAACACGATTTGGTAAAGGTAGCGGTGAGAGGCCATGTAGGAGTACATGGTGGGTTGTCTCACTGGAACCGTCCTTAAGCACTGAGTTCTATGTATGTTGTCCAATGACTCGATACTACCACACATTGGGTTCCGGTAACTCGACCCCTCTCGACTTATTAACCAACTTGGTCTCTGTCCAGGAGTCGCAACTAGTTTCTGGTGTTTGTAGGTAGTGCTATTTTTCTACCAAGTGGCACCCGGCAGGGTGGGCTTGGGACAGACTAGGCACACGTGGCCTGGTGTACCGAGTGGCACCCGGATGGTGGGCTCGGGAACCCTGTACACATCGTTTGGGGCCGTAAGCGACACCACGGCCGGATCTCCTTGCGGATGGAACCCGAATAGGCGATAAACCTGGGCTAGAGTCTTGTGTGGTTAGTCAGGTCGTGGTCGACACCCTCGCCAGGCTTCCGCTTGAAGGTTGCCGAGATACATGACGTGTACATGGCGGTAAGTGGCGAGAGTGTGTGTGAAGAAGTACACCCCTGCAGGGTTAACATGATCTATTCGAATAGCCGGGTCCGCGGTTATGGACTTCTTGGATGCTTACATGGTACATAGACAACTTGAAGTGGATACTCTAAAATGCTCAAGACAAGTGTGAGTGCTATGGATGGCCTTCTCGTAGGGAGACGGGGATGAATCCATAGTAGTGTATTGAATGGTGATTAGTGGACTCGTGTACGTTGTCTCACCTCCAGAGTTTCTGGTAGTCGTAGAACAGGATAGCCACAGAGTCAAAGCTGGCTTGCTGCAACTAAACCCCACATTACCCTCTTGATACAAATGCATGTATGACAGGATCTGATGTAAGTCTTGCTGAGTACCTTTGTACTCATGTTGCTTCATTTATGTTTTTGCAGCAGAGACTTCGGTCTTACTAGGGTTCTCATGGACTTCGACTAGTAGCTAGTACCTCAGCTACGATCTTGATCGGATGTTGTAGATAGTCAGGCTCTTCAGCCTTTTTCATTTGTAGATGTCTGTACCCAGACATGTAATGCTTCCGCTTGTTGCTTGTATGCTCTGTATGATGGGTTTTGTGACCCCTGTTTGCAGTAAATGCTATGCTGGCTCTTCTGATGCCATGTTGTACAACACATACTTGCATGTTATGCGTACGTGTAATGTGTATTGCTATGTGTGGGATCTGACTATCTAGTTGTTTATTCTTAGTAGCCTCTCTTACCGGGAAATGTCTCCTAGTGCTTCCACTGAGCCCTGGTAGCTTGCTACTGCTCCGGAACACTTAGGCAGGCCGGCATGTGTCCTTCTTCGATCCTGTGTCTGTCCCTTCGGGGAAATGTCACGCGGTGAATACCGGAGTCCTGCTAGCCCGCTACAGCCCGGTTCACCGGAGTCCTGTTAGCCCAGTGCTACAGCCTGGATTCACTCGTTGATGACCGACACGTTCGATGCTGGGTCATGGATGCCTGTCCCTGTAAGTTAGTGCCACTTTGGGTTTACGACTAGCCATGTCAGCCCGGGCTCTTTATCATATGGATGCTAGCGACACCATCATATATGTGTGCCAAAATGCGCAAACGGTCCCGGGCAAAGGTAAGGCGACACCCGTGGGGATACCGTGCGTGAGGCCGCAAAGTGATATGAGGTGTTACATGCTAGATCGATGTGGCATTGAGTCGGGGTCCTGACAGTCAGGGACACCACCGCTTGCCACAATGGTAATCTTGCATGCCACCGCGCGCCGCTGGCTGCACAGCCTCCCGCCACGCGCGCCTGGAAAGGCCCCAGGGCAACACATTGGTGGACGCGCTGGAGCGTGGGTACAGGGTGGTTAGCTTGCCGCGGAAAGCGCCTTGCCGCGGTCGTCGTCTTGCCGCGCCCGGAAGCTTGTCGCTCACCGGGCCTTGCCGGGACGCGTGGCGCGTCGCGGCAAGTTCCTTGAGATGCCTTGGTTGGCCTTCCCGGCAAGCTCCTCTTGCTGGGGCCTTGTCTCCTTGACTTGAATATTTTGTTCCTGAATGGCCGGTTGGCCTTCCCGGCAAGCTCCTCTTGCCGGGGCCTTGTGTTCTTGAATGGCTCCAAAGGGAACCACGGAGGACCTTGGCGGTCACCCGGCAAGCCTTGCCGCGGGGTGCTGCAACTGCCCGTGCACAAGTTCAGGATACTAGGGTACCCCAACTCTAGTACACCGACAGGAGCCCCCGGGGCCACACACGGTGCCGAGCGCTGTTGGGCCAGGCCCAAAATAGGGCACGGGCACGCGCGGCCTGGGTTACACCGTAACTCACTCCGCCCCCCCGCGCCCTCCCCAACGGCACGCATCGAATGCGGCGTCGTGGGAGAGATCGTGGGGGGGTTTCTTTATTCGGAAGGATGAAACGCCCGTCCCCTCCCTCTTTATAAGCAGGGGAAACAGGGGCAGTTCGTCCATCTCGCCAGTCGCCGCTTCCAATCTCGAAAAACTCCGCCGCTCTCCCCTTCTTCCCAAAGCCGAAAGAGAGCAGCACTCCGCCCCCCCATCGCCACCGTTCGCCACCCATGCCGTCGATCCCCCTCACCACCTCCGCCATGGCTCCGAAAGCCGACAAGGGGAAGGGCGTGAAATCGGTCGAGGCGCAGCGGCTCGCGGCGCTGCGAAAGGAGCGGGTCATCTTCCCCCCTCAGCTTGCCGCGAAGGAGCTGAGGGAGTACTACTACCTTTTCTGGTCGACGGAGACGCGAGCGCATCCGCGCACGAAGGTACTCCCGGCCGCCGCATCGGAACTGGCTCCAAACGGGTACCCCTTCTTCGCGCTGTTCTTCTACTGCCGGCTCTGCCCGCCTTTTTCTGAATTCTTCTGTGACATCATGAATACCTACGGGTTTCGCCTCCTTGACTTCACCCCCAATGTTGTCCTGACCATGGCCATTTTCGCACATCTCTGCGAAAACTTTGTCGGAGTCCATCCCAACGTAGCCCTTTTCCGCCACTTCTTTATGCCTCGGGTAGAGAGAGGAGAGCCTCTTGCCGGTGGGATCGCTTGGATCTCGAGAGTCGGCAAGAAGGAAGCATATCTGGAGGGTGAGCTCCGCAGCAAGTGGGAGGAGTGGAGAGCAGAGTGGTGCTGGATCGTCGAGGAGAACCCGCAGCCATTCACTGCCCTGCGCCAAGCCCCAATAGTACATGGTAACGATTGGAGCAACGTGGCCCCGGAAGACGATAGGCTGAAGATCGCCGTCACCCGGATCCTTCGCCTCAGGCTTGCCGGGCTCACCGTAGGCGCCGTTTTTGCAGATTTTCTTCGCCGCTGCATCGCCCCCCTGCAGGAGAGGGTGAGACCTGCCTGGGAGTTCAAGAACTTGGCGGATATCATGAGGCTGCGCCCGGGCCTCAACTTCAACTTCACCATCCTAGAGCTGGATGCGATGCTCCTGGAGCTGTTCAAGCGTGATCCCCAACACACATTCACGTTGCCGCGGGGTGTCGTTCCGTTGTGCAACAATTCTTCGCTCAACCGGATCCGCGCAATGATGTCGTTGTGCGATTCGCACGGAATTGCCCCAACTTGGCAAGAACCTGCGGATGACGTCGTGCGGGCATTCTTCGACAACTTGGAAGAAGTGCCGGTCCGCGCCGACGAACAGAAGAGCCTCACCCGCGACACCACCGATGCGGAGATGCAGCGCATCGCCACTAGGGTGGAAGAGGCGGCGGCAGCCGCTGCCGCGGGTGAGTTTGGCTTCACTGTGGAGGAGGCAGAGGCAGTAGAGGCAGCAAGCCTTGTCGAGCGAGAGGAGTTCGCCGGCGAGGAAGAGCTTGGCGGGCCTGAAGCTGAGTCGAGCGAGCCCGCCGAGGGCGTGAGTGACTCGGCGGAGATCGGCTCCTCCTCCTTCCCGCCTTCAGCTAACTTGCCGCAAGCGGAGCCCCCAGCTCCACCAAGAAAGCGCCTCCGCAGGGCTGGGGACGCAGCAGGGCGGCAGACGGGTCAACAGCCGAAGCACCGCGCGACGCGCTCGACCGCGGCAAGCATTGTTGCCGTGGGAGCACCTCACGCTGCTGCAGCAACTGGAGCGGGGCCCTCCCGGACCACCGCTTCTGATCCCGCCAAGCGGCCCAGGGAACCTACTCCTCCGCCTCGCCGCGCCGAAGGTGGGCCGGACTTCGACCTCTCCGCGCTGAGCTCCGACGAGGAAGAGGAAGAGTAAGTTTCTTCACTGCACTTGTAATTCTTCAATTATTGATGTTTTGTCCTGTATCTGACTTGCTTTACTCCGAATCTATTCCTTTTCAGGACCCTGACCCAGAGAGCAGCGAAGAGGGCCAAGGTCCCGGTCATTGTCATCGAGGACGAGCCCACCGCGACAGCAGGAGATGACTCCGAGGCCACCTTGTCAGACCCGACAACCATTCCTCAGAGCAGCCCCCAGCGCAGCCCCCAGCGTAAGTATATAGTTTACTCCTTGCTGTTAGGCGCGCATGGATGCTCTCTCTTTGCTGATATCTGTCTGTTGGTTTGTGCAGGAGCAGAGCAGCCTCACCAGGAGGGCCCGGATGCCGCTCCCGAAATGCCTTCTGCTTCGACCACGCCGCCAAGGGAGGATTCCCCGGCAAGGGAGCGTTGTCCGGCAAGGGAGAATTCTTCGGCAAGGGACAGCACAGGTAATCCTCTTGCCTCTAACTTCCCTTGGGTTCTTCTTTTTCTGACTTTCTTTTTGAACATATGTTTGACTGTTCTCCCTTTTCCGGTCATCAGATCCATCTGCCACGGAGCCGATGGAGACCGAGGACGCCGGCGAGGAGAACGCGCGCGGCAACACCGATGACACCGTTGTCATTGAAGAAGAGGCCGGCGCTGACGATCCCGCCGGCGAGGAGGCCGCCAAGGCTTCCGCCGCAGAAGCAGGCGAGGGGTCTGGCGATCGCACTGACGGCCCCGAGGCCGCAGGAGCGCCAGGCGCTGCACCGACCGCCGATCCCTCTGCCGCTGCTGCAGCATCAGGCTCCGAAGAGCCCCAGCCCGGCGCTTATCTGAAGGCCGGTGATGGGATCTTCATCAAGCTCCCCTGGGCGTCAAGCTCTAGGGCGCCGGTCAAAGGAGAGATCTTGGATGGAGAAGTGCTCGCCTCCGCTGGGCTGTCGCTGGTCGACACGCCAAGCAGCAGTGACGAGCCCGAGGAGGAGCGGCTGCTGCGGAGGCTGATGTCGCTCTACCACGCCCGGCAGGCCAAGCTGGCATCCCGGGAAGCGCTCGCCGTGAAGGCGGGAGCGGACATCGAGAAGCGCGCGGAGGAGCTCCGGGGCCTCAACCAGGAAGCTCTCCGGTCCCTGGCATAGGAGCGGGAGTAGCTTGCCGAGGAGCGCACAGCCTTCCTCCTCGAGAACGCTGAGGCTGAAGAGCAACAACGGCTTGCCGCCGAGAAGCAGTCCGCGCGGGAAGGTGAGTTGGTGCAGCGGAAGGCCCACCTCGACAGCCACGAGGAGGAGCTTGTCGCGCGCGAGCAAACACTTGGCGGGGCTCTCAAGGAAGCAAAGGATGATGCCGCAGCTGCCGAGGCCGCCAAGAAGGAGCTGGAGATGAAGGTGGCGCAACTGGAGGCCGATCTCGTGGCGAGCGACGAGGAGCTTGCCGCGCTCAAGCATGAGCGCGAGAAGGACGCCGCTGCTCATGGCGAGCTGCAGGGTCGTCTCGCTGAGAGGAGCAGGGAGCTCAGCGCCGCCAAGGATTCCAATGCCGATCTCGAGTTGAAGCTGGCCACTTTGACTCAGACGCTGGACGGCGCCAGGGAGCGGGAGGTGGCCTTGTCGGAGAAGATCAAGGCCGACGAGGCGCTGCTGGCGAGTGCCGCTGCCGCCCAGGACACCTTTAGGGAGACCGTGGAGCATTGGACCGAGGGTCTGGTGAATGTTGCTGCAGCCATCGACAGGGAGCTGGCGCAGCTAGGGATGGAAGACTTCGGGTACTCCTCCGACGAGCACCTCCAACCCAGCGCCAAGCTCAGCCTGTTCTTCAAGGGCGTGGCGACGGCCCTCCAGCGGCTCCGGGAGAAGATCCCAAAGCAGCTGGCCGACGAGTCGCTCCAGATCTGCACAGGAGCTCTTCAGAAGGTGTTGGTGAAGGTGGCCTTCCGCAACCCAGGCCTCAACCTCACCAACGTCCTCAAGTCCTTGCCACCGGACGCCGATCTGGAAGCGCTCAAGGCCCTTGTCGCACCCATTGTGGACAAGGTGAGCGGGATCAAGAGGGTCAAGGGCGATCGCGTAGATTAGGCCGCCCGTTTTATCTTTGTCTTGTCGCTGCTGATCATGTCATGGGAACAATCTATTAGAGCTGCGACAAGTTATCTTGTAATACGACTCTATTTTGGGTATCAATAGCAATGTTATTTCCTGTACTTGATTCCTTCCTTTGTATGTTTTTGCCCTACGCTTTTAGGGAACTTGTCGGCGCAGGCACCTGAGCCGCGAGCGCTGAGTGCGGAACGTCAGCAGCCTGCTGGCGGTGCCGCTACCAACAAGAAACCTTGTCACAACTAGGTGCAGCTCACTTAAGTTGTTGAGCGGACTCGAAACAAAGTAAGGGCGCGACTAGCTACGAGTTGGTTCCTCCGCGCACAGGTTTTCCATACAAAGGACGATCGTTCGAGGAAGATAACTTGAAAATTTTAAAACTGATTGCTCAAACTTTGGCAACTTAGCTTTTCTGTCGTTTGCTTCCCGGCAAGGCAAAACTTCCTTGAACGAGGCCCAGTCCACACCATTATCTTCTCCTCCCCCCCGGCAAACTTGTGTGCGAGGGAACCTTCCTTTCCTTGAGAAAGAGAAAGAAGAGAAAATAAAGATATGGAGCCTTATGGCTCGTTATTGCTTACCGGGGGCAGGTGCTGCACAAAGTGTCAGATAACATATGCAAAGTAGAAAGCATAAAATTGACCAGATGTGCGGAGCACATGAGCTTTTATGCACGGGGTCTGCGCCCGGCTTTGTACAAAGGATTACATGCAACATCGGCAAGACTTGTACAAAAGGTGGTTGCCGGAACGGGTTCCGACAACCGCGCCCTACGTGTAAAACTTACGAAGATGCTCAATGTTCCAGGAGTTGCTCACCGGAATACCATCTTCGGTCTCAAGGCGGACAGCGCCAGGCCTAGTGACTCGTTTCACCCGGTAAGGGCCTTCCCACTTCGGCGTCAACTTGTTGGAATTCTTGGCGGACTGAACGCGTCGAAGAACAAGGTCGCCTTCCTCGAGACTTCTGGCATTAACTTTGCGGCTATGGTAGCGGCGCAAAGCTTGCTGGTATCGATCAGCTCATACAGCAGCCTGAAGACGGTCCTCCTCAAGGAGAAGGGCGTCATCTTGTCGCAGCTGCTCTTGCTCAAGCTCATCATAAGCGAGCACTCGAGGTGATCCGTATACGAGTTCCGTGGGGAGAACTGCCTCTGCTCCATAGACTAGAGCGAAAGGTGTCTGGCCAGTGACTCAATTTGGCGTCGTTCTGATCGACCAAAGAACCACCGGCAGCTCCTCAATCCAGTTCTTTCCGCACCTGCGTAGCCTGTCGAAAGTCCTGGTCTTGAGCCCGCGTAGCACTTCAGCATTTGCCCTCTCCGCTTGACCGTTGCTTCTCGGATGAGCAACAGAAGCGAAGCAGACCTTGGCACCAAGATCATGGACGTACTGCATGAAGGTGCGGCTCGTGAATTGTGTGCCGTTGTCGGTGATGATCCTGTTAGGGATCCCGAAACGGCAAACAATCGACCTGAAGAACTTGACTGCTGACTGTGCTGTCACCTTCCTCACTGCTTCCACTTCCGGCCACTTTGTGAACTTGTCGATTGCAACGTACAAGTACTCAAAGCACCCGACAGCTCGGGGGAAGGGGCCGAGGATGTCAAGCCCCCAGACCGAAAATGGCCAGGATAGAGGGATCGTCTGGAGAGCTTGAGCTGGCTGGTGTATCTGCTTGGAATGGAACTGGCACGCTTCACACTTGGTTACTTGTGCAGTTGCATCCTGGAGGGCTGTCGGCCAGAAGAAACCTTGCCGGAACGCTTTGCCGGCAAGTGCTCTCGCGCCAATGTGGTGACCACATATGCCTCCATGTATCTGTGCCAACAGCTTTTGTCCGTCTTCCCGGCGAATACACTTCAATTTCACACCGTTGAGTCTTCTTCTGTACAGTGTGCCGTCGACAAACTGGTACATACTTGACTGCCGGCCTACTCTTTCCGCTTCTTCTTGCTCTTCGGGGAGTTCTCCTGTCTGAAGGAAACGGACAATCTGTTGTGCCCATGCTGGAGCTTGCGGCTCCACAACAAGGACTAAAGGCATATCTGCTGCTGCGAGAACATCCGCTTCAACGGCGAGAACCTGCGGCTGAGCCGGAGCTTGACATTCCCCGGCAAGCTTGCCGGAGCAAAACTTGTCAGGAGCGTCTGCTTCAACGAAACAAACCCTAGGGCTTGTCGGAGCAGACTGCTCCTCAGCACCCTTGGTGTCGATCTTGGGGACCTTCTTGGCGGCGGCTTCGGGGAGCTCTGCCGGAAAGTAGTCACCGGAGATTGACTTCCTCTTCTTGCTCTGTCCAGTTGATGGTGTTACAGATGGTTGAGTCAGCTTGAGCACGAAAATCCCTGGTTCCACAGGTAACTTAAGTGCAGCGCACTTTGACAGGCCATCAGCAATGTCGTTCTGAGCTCTTGGAACATGTTCCATCTGTAGGCCATCAAAGTGCTCCTCTAGCTTTCTCACTTCATCAACGTAAGCTTCCATCAACGGACTCTGATAATTCTTGTTCACTTGTCGGACGACAAGCTGCGAGTCACCCCTGACAATGAGCTTCTTGATCCCAAGGTCAGCTGCGATCCTAAGACCGGCAAGCAAACCTTCATACTCTGCAGTATTGTTCGTTGCTTGCTCCTTGGGAAAGTGCATCTGGACCACGTACTTGAGGTGCTCTCTGGTGGGTGCGACAAGTAGCACGCCCGCACCGGCGCCTTGCAGCGAGAAGGCACCATCAAATTACATCAGCCACTCTTTGCTCACTTCCTTGACGGGGATGCTCGTTTCTGGAATTTCTTCATCTTGTGTTGGCGTCCATTCTGCTATGAATTCGGCCAATGCTCTGCTTTGGATAGTTGAGGTGCTCTCAAACTTGAGGCCAAAGCTTGACAGTTCCAGCGCCCACTCGACAATCCTGCCTGTTGCTTCTGGATTTTGCAGTATCCTCTTCAGCGGAAAACGAGTGACGACTTTGATCTCATGTGCTTGAAAGTAATGGCGCAGCTTTCTCGAGGCCATGAGAAGGCCGAAAAGCAATTTCTGCACACCAGAGTACCTTGACCTAGCCCCCTGCAGAAGGGAACTGACAAAGTAAACTGGGCACTGCACCATCCTTTTCTGCATCTTCTCACACGCCTGCACAGATCCATCCTTGTCGGGACCAGAGCTTGTTGGTGAAGCCCCTTGCTTGTCGCTGGATGCATCTGCCGTGGTTGCTGGCTCATCATCCGCCTCCCTCTCCGCTACTAGCACAACACTAACCACTTGATTGGTTGCCGCTATATACAGCAGCAACTTCTCTTGTGGCTTAGGTGCGACAAGTGTTGGGGTAGAGGACAGGTATCTCTTTAAATCCTGCAGCGCAGCCTCCGCTTCCGGAGTCCATTTCATTGGACCTGCCTTTTTCAAAATTTTGAAAAATGGCAGGGCGCGCTCAGCAGACCTAGAGATAAACCTGCTGAGAGCAGCCACGCAACCGACAAGTTGTCGTACATCCTTGACGCGCTTTGGTGCTTCAATCTGCTCAATGGCCTTGATCTTGTCGGGATTGGCTTCGATTCCCCGCTGAGACACGAAGAACCCGAGAAGCTTGCCGGAAGGGACTCCAAACACGCACTTCTCGGGGTTGAGCTTGAGGTTGATCTTGCGCAGATTTGCAAAGGTCTCGTCTAAATCTTGAATCAGAGTCGCCTTGTCCTTGCTCTTGACCACTATGTCATCCATGTAGGCTTCCACATTTCTATGTATTTGTGGCTCAAAAGCGTGATGGACTACCCTTGCAAATGTTGAACCAGCATTCTTTAAACCGAAAGGCATCCGTACGAAACAGTATGTGCCGCACGGGGTGATGAATGCGGTCTTCTCTTCATCCTCTTCTGCCATGAAGATCTGATGGTATCCTGAGTATGCATCAAGAAATGAAAGCAAGTCACATCCGGCCGTGGAGTCAACAATCTGGTCGATGCGCGGCAAGGGAAATGGGTCTTTGGGACAAGCTTTATTGACATCGGTGAAGTCTATACAAAGCCTCCATTTCCCGTTCGCCTTGCGCACGACTACAGGGTTGGCCAGCCACGTAGGATGGAGCACTCCTCTGACAAGGCCTGCTGCTTCCAATTTCTTGATTTCTTCTGCGATGAATTCTTGGCGCTCCACTGCCTGTTTCCTGACTTTCTGCTTGACGGGCCGCGCATGAGGACAGACGGCAAGATGGTGCTCGATTACTTTCCTGGGAACACCGGGGATGTCAGACAGTTGCCACGCAAACACGTCGACATTCGCCCGCAGGAAAGCAACGAGCGCGCTTTCCTATTTAGGGTCGAGAGTGGCACTGATGGTGAAGGTACCACCAGTGCCGTCCTCCCTGGCGGACACCTTCTTGGTCTTTGGTGGAGCTGCCATTGTCTTCTTACACTCGCCGGTGGAGCTCGATGGTGCGTCCTCGACGGTAGCGCAGCACTCCGAAGAGGTGCGCTTGCCGGAGTAGGCATCAGAGCTCTTGCCGGACTTGGTCTTCTTCGCCCTAGGAGCTTCAGCGGCAAGTGACTTGCGATCTGCTGCGGCTGCTGCTTCCCGGTAGATCTTGTCAGCGCAGATAAGAGCATCCTTCTTGTCCCCAGGGACAGAGATGACACTTATCGGGCCTGGCATCTTCAGCATGTTGTATGCATAGTGAGAGGCCGCCATGAATTTGGCGAGTGCTAGACGGCCAAGGATCCCATTGTAAGGCAATGGAAAGTCAGCAACGTCAAAAGTGACCCTCTCAGTCCTGAAGTTTAACTCGCTGCCAAATGTTACCGGCAACGTGATCTTTCCCTTCGGCTTGCTCCTTCCCGGGTTGATTCCTTGGAATGTGCCGGTCTCTTCGAGCTCGCTGTCAGGGATCTGGAGTTTCTGGAGTACCGCGTAGGAGATCAGGTTCAAGCCGGCCCCACCGTCAACTAGCATCTTAGTGACCTTGAGGTTGCGGATAGTTGGTGAAACCAACATCGGCAAGCACCCGACCGCAGTTATGTGATCGGGGTGGTCCTCAATATCAAAGATGATAGGCGTGCTGGACCATTTCAGAGGCCTGCGTGACTCGACGGGTGGTTCTGCCGCATTGACTTCCCGCACCCACTGTTTGAGCTGGCGGTGTGAAGTATGCAGAGAAGCACCACCGTCAACGCATAGGACCTCTATGGCTTTCTGAAACTCCTGCTCATCGGCCTCATCATCATCCATATCTTCATCGTCGTTGTCATCTTCATCCTTGTCGCGGCCGCGGGGAGGTCTGTCTCCTTGCCGCTGCTTGGCCTTGCCGCGGCGTCCCCCTCGGCCGGGACGTTTCTTGCCATCTCCTCCAGCACCTTCCTGGGCCCTCTCCTTGTCGCGTCGCTCGTACTCAGCCTTTTGCTGCTCGACGAGCTGCTCGACCTTCTTGCAACTCTGAAGATCATGGCCCTTGGTGCGGTGGATATTGCAATACTGCTTGTCGTTGCCGCCCTGCTTGTCGGCGACCGCCACAGCCTGGTTGCCGGAGCTGCCAACTTTGGCTTCCTTGGCGCCACCTCCGCTGCCGGACTGCTCAACGACTAGCACATCTTTGCCTTTCTTCTTCCTGTTTTCCGCCGCCGGTTTTTCTTTGCCCGGGTGACACCCTCATTGTCAGATCCTGCTGCTTCTGTATTCTCTTTGAGGAGTCTCCTCCCTTCCTCAGCACGCGCACACTTGTCGGCCAGGGCATATAGCTCACTGACGTCCCTGATCCTGCACATCGCCATCTCCTCCCGCATCCCGCGGTTTTGCACGTTTTGATGGAACACGCTGATCACCGCAGTAGGGTGGACATCTGGGATGTTTTGCTGTACGCGACTGAATCTCTGAATGTACTTGCGCAGGGGCTCTCCTTCCTTCTGGGCGAGCAGATGAAGGTCACTCTCTTGGCCATGAGGCTTGTGGCCGCCTGTAAAGGCGCCGACAAACTGATGGCAGAGATCTGCCCAAGAGGATATGGAGTTGTCCGGCAAGTGCATGAGCCAGGATCTGACATTGGGCTTGAGTACCAGAGGGAAGTAGTTGGCCAGGATCTTGTCGTCCCGCCCCCCGGCAGCCTGCACCGCGATGGTGTAGATGCTGAGGAACTCCGACGGATGCGTCTGGCCGTCATACTTCTCTGGTACATCTGGCTTGAAATTCTTCATGCTGGGCCACTGGACTTGCCGCAGCTCACGAGTGAACGCAGGGCAACCTACCGCGTACGGCAAGTCGCCTGGTTCCCCTGGCGCATGCACGTCGACAGAGGGCCCAGCGCGCTGGTCGGATTGACGCAGCGCTTCTCTTCGGCGCTCGATGCGAGTTCGAGCGTCTTCTTGCTGTCGTTCGTGAAGAACTTGGCGCTGATCACGACGAGCTCGTGGATCCGATGACGCGGTGGAGTCGCTGTCGAGGTGGATCCGGCGAGTCGGCGATCTTGGCCTTCGGGGTGGAGAGTGCATGGTGGTTTCACCCCCTCTGGTTTCGTCGCCATCAGCTCGCGCCTGGCAGCCTTGCCGCGGCAGCGACGCACTCGGTTGCCGCGGAGTGTCGCCGTTGGCGAAGCCGATGAGACTCTGAATGGTGGCCCTCCATTCATCGATCTTGTCTGATGTTGGAGGGTAATCCAGGATCAGTTGAGCTCGCGCCAGAGCTTCTGCTCGAGTGGTGGGTGGCAGTGGTGCACGGTGCGAGGAGCGGGATTTGCTCGAACTTCTAACTATGTTAGAAGGAGCAGTATCCCGTCCAGGCGACCGTGTCTCGCTCGTGCCAGCATGTTGGCGCGCATGCTGGTCTTGAGCACCCCGAGACCCACCAGCTTGATCTTGGTCCAACAAACGTATGGTACTGCGAATACCATGACGCTGTTGGTCCTGCGCCTCCTGAGATGGGCGGGTGCATGCACGGACGCTGAGGTCTGCGCAGCCTTGCCCTTGGACTTGGCTGCACCGTGGGCTCCCTCGTCGACGTCCGTTCTTCCGCCGGCGTCTGCCCCACCACCCATTTGCTCCAGTGGTGGTGGGTTCAATGTGGACGGGACTGCTGCCGCCGAGGTCTTCTTCTTCGATGGCATGTCGATGAAGATGATGAAGATCTAGCTCGTGTGAACGCCGGATCAGGTTCACACAACCTCGACGCCCCCTACCTGGCGCGCCAAAGATGTCGTGGGAGAACTGGTGATCCACGAACACCTATGGGACCGGCGGACCGAGCCCCTTTTGGTTCGGCGGGGGGCGGAGATTGCACGAAGAGCAGATCGAGGCGAAGCGCACGAGCGGATTTTACCCAGCTTCGGAGCTCTCCGGAGAGATAACACTCCTACTGCTGCATGTCTGAGTGTATTCAGTTCTTGCTCGAGACAGAGCGTGAGTGTTTTCTGCCTTCCAGGTTCCGAACCCCCTCTACGTTGCGCATGGGCCTCCTTTTATATGCTCAAGGGGTCACCGACAGGTGGCAACGTAGACAAGGGCAAAAATGGAAAAAGGAGTTGCGGTTGGTACAACTACCTGTACAGTGTATCCTACCTAACCCTAACGGCAGGGGACAAAGGCATTAAATGCCCGTCTGCGTCGCCCAAATAGTGCAAAAGGGACCGTCAGGGACACCACCGCTTGCCACGATGGTAATCTTGCATGCCACCGCGCGCCGCTGGCTGCACAACCTCCCGCCACACGCGCCTGGAAAGGCCCCAGGGCGACACATTGGTGGACGCACTAGAGCATGGGTACAGGGTGGTTAGCTTGCCGCGGCAAGCGCCTTGCCGCGGTCGTCGTCTTGCCGCGCCCGGAAGCTTGTCACTCACCGGGCCTTGCCGGGACGCATGGCGCATCGCGGCAAGTTCCTTGAGATGCCTTGGTTGGCCTCCCCGGCAAGCTCCTCTTGCCGGGGCCTTGTCTCCTTGACTTGAATATTTTGTTCCTGAATGGCCGGTTGGCCTTCCCGGCAAGCTCCTCTTGCCGGGGCCTTGTGTTCTTGAATGGCTCCAAAGGGAACCACGGAGGACCTTGGCGGTCACCCGACAAGCCTTGCCGCGGGGTGCTGCAACTGCCCGTGCACAAGTTCGGGATACTAGGGTACCCCTACTCTAGTACACCGACACCATTGTTCTGCCTCATGTGGGACGCGGATCGTCTTGGTAAATCACTGACACGTGGGACCGCGTGTTAGCAAACCGCCAAGCCAACGTCTTCTAAAAATAAGAAACATCCCCCGCCTTCTGTGTGGCAAAATCACCTCCTTTTTACTAATCTTGATATAATTTTTTTAGCTCAATATAATCGAGATTTGTATAGATATCACCAAGGAGCAAAACCAAGTGGTACGCTTAAGGGCATCCAATGTGTAGCCAAATGTGAAAATAGCTTTTGGCATCGATTGGAACCATTGTGGAGGGTGCTGCCAAAGCCAAAAAGAGGGAACCAAACCTCCCTAATGAACTGATTCTTCAAGCAGAGTACATACCCTGGGATTCTTCAAGCCGTTTGTTCACCAGCGTGATATCGGCATCAATAGATCCGATCTGCCTTCTCAGTTCGGCAAATTCAACAGACTGGTCGGCTGTCGGATTCTTGAATACATGCGCACATATACAGCACATCCATTAATGTATGGTCCCCCGTTTGCCGCCTATGGCGGGCAACCAGAGTCTTAGGGGCTACTATCCATAGGGAGCACACCTAGCGCGTGCTTCATAACCAAAAAAAATATAGTGCATTTTTCACTGCATACCTCAAAGCCTTTGAGCAGGCTTGTAAATGCCTCATTCAAACCGCTGGTGGCGGATGAAATCTTCGTGAGCACCGTGCTCATTAAAGAGCGGTGCTCCTCCGAGAGCGCGGCTCACTTCAGAAAGCCTATCAGTACGTCCGGCCGGACATCGAACTGTGCCGGACCCTTCTCATCACCCCCCGTGGGAGCCAAATGCTCCGGGCTCAGGGTGACTGACGTGTTCGCTTCCGGCTTCGGTAGATCCGGACTCCTCCGTGATGACACCTCCGTGTCGCCCGCTTCATGAGGCGGAGAGGTGGGTGGAGTCTCACTCTCCATCATCTCCGGACGAAGGTCCCCCGAAGACGAACTCTGTTGAGAAGAGCTACTCACAGGACTACAAAAGACGAAGTCCCGGTTACGGATCTCGGAGTAATGCCATACCTTTGAATTAATGAATAACTTACAGCTCGGTGGAGGGCTGGCCCGTTGGTGGGGACGACGCGGTAAGGGTGCCCGTCGCAGCAGAGCCCCCTAGTGATACCTTCTTTCCTTGCTTGGGCGTCTCTGCCTCCAAGTCTTCGGGGGCTGCCCTCTTCTTCCCGCGTGCGGAGGAGGCTTTAACCTCCCCTTCCCGGCTATCCTCCATAGTAGAGGTAGCGATTCCTCCGGTCTGGATGCGTAGTGCGGTTTCACTGCCATTTCCTTCACCTTTCCTTGAGGGGATTTTGCTGAGCGCCCGGCCGAGCATCTTTGCAATGGTTGGACCAGGCGAGCCTTCAGGAAGTGGCGCCGGACACCTGATTCTCTCCGCCTTATTGAGCCATTCCTAGCCACGGGGGGATTTTTAGAATTACAATTATGATAAATATAAATAAAGTGTCCGGCTTTAAGGTTACTTACTTGGGCATCTAGGCGATTGCAGCTTAGGCCCGCATCCTCGGTGGTGTCCGGACACTTTACTTGTGGTCTGAAGAATAATTTACACATTCCTTCGAGCTTCAGGCTGAAGAAGTGCTTAATAGTCCGCGGACCCTCTGGGTTAAACTCCCACATCCGGAGAGGCCGACGTTTGCATGGCAGCGTCCACCGGATTAGCATCACTTGCATTATGCTGACAAGATTTATGTATCTCTCTATGAGCTCCCGGATACGATTCTGCAGTTCTGGTACATCGCCAGCAGGCCCATAATTCCATCCTACGTCGGTCCAAGATGCTAACTGTGATGGAGGAACCGAGCAGAACTCGGGGGCGGCTACCCACTTTGTGCCTCTGGGAGCTGTAACATAAAACCACCTCCGTTGCCACACATCGGATACTTCCGGAAAGGACCCCTCTGGCCATGGGGCATCGACATTCTTGCTTATTACGGCACCTCCGCACATCGCATGTCGCCCCTCGATCATCTTCGGCTTCACATTGAAGGTCTTGAGCCATAAGCCAATGTGTGGGTTGACGTGGAGAAAAGCCTCGCACACAATAATGAATGACGAGATGTGGAGGACGGCGTCTGGAGCCAGATCATGGAAATCCAAGCCATAGTAGAACATGAGCCCCCTCACAAAGGGGTCGAGGGTGAGGCCTAGGCCTCGAAGGAAGTGAGGAATGAATACGACGCTCTCATTGGGCTCCGGCGTGGGGATAACTTGCCCTGGAGCAGGAAGCCTGTGCTGGATATTGGCGGTCAGGTATCTGACCTCCCTAAGCTTAGTAATATCCTCCTCTTGGATCGAGGAGGCCACCCACCAGCCTTTTGCGTTGGATCCGGACATACTGGAGGATCTGGGGTGTTGAGGCTTATGTTTTGAGTGCTGGAGCTCGAGGTGCGAGAAGCAGCAGGAGAGGTGGAAAAGAGGTGTAGGCCTCGGCCCCTTTATAAAGAGGATGAATATCAAGAGTCCTCAGCATGACCGCTTGAGACTTATCTAAAATACACGAATTCATACCAACGGTCGCCATGGGGTCACACACGCCCATATTGATGAAAGATCCCTTAATAAGAGGAACATGATCTCTGCTTTGGCAGGACGTGCCGATAAAACCGCCTCGCGACACGAGTCGAGGTGGAGCAGGAAACGCCAGTTCGTGTTGGACCAGGCCACGATACAGGAGCATGACGTACAAAGATTGCCAGCAGAACGAATTGATGCTATGTTCCCTACAATGGTGTATGAATATCATCTTGCAGATCCGGACACAGTCTATGTGTTCGATAATAACCTTGGAGTATTCAGAAAAGGAACCCGCCTTGCAATGCCGAAGACAAGACTGCGCGCCGGACTCATCGTCATTGAATCCTGGTTCAGGGGCTACTGAGGGAGTCCTAGATTATGGGGTATCCGGACAGCCGGACTATATACATCGTCTGGACTATCGAAGCGTGAAGATACAAGACTCAAGACTTCGGCCCGTGTCCGGATGGGACTCTCCTTTGCGTGGAAGACAAGCTTGGCGATCCGGATATTGTATTTCCTTCCTTGTAACCGACTCCATGTAAACCCTAGCCCTCTCCGGTGTCTATATAAACCGGAGAGGATGGTCCTTAGAAGCCCGATCTATTCTTGTACTACTCATATCTTCAATATTAATCAAGCAGGAAGTAGGGTTTTACCTCCATGAGAGGGCCCGAACCTGGGTAAACATTGTGTCCCTTGCTTCCTGTTACCATCAGCCTAAGACGCACAGATTGGGACCCCCTACCTGAGATCACCGGTTTTGACACCGACACATGTGTTCCTAGAAAATATTCACTTATTCGGCTATGACCATGAAGATGAGGGGCCGAATTATGAGCATCTACAGTTGTATATGGTGCCAAAAAATTACTAACATGAGGTGTAGCATATGACGGTTGAGAGTAACTGGCCGAATAGCTAGTAGTAGCATGGCCAATTCTCCCATCCATCGGCAAGGTTGGATTCACATATTGCAAATTAGTTGCCGATGAATAAAAAGGTGAAACACTTTGTTGTATGCTATAGGAAACTTTAACATGAGGTATTTCAAATTGATTAACCAAACCCATCATGTTGTTCATCGGCATATGGATTTGTGGGGTTGCCGATACATGAAAGTTTGGATACATATGTTGTGCGTTGCTAAAATCATAGGAACTTGAAGCATGAAGATTGTTTTGCATCGGCCCATGCACATAATTAGATGCATGATTGATAAAATTAGGGCTAGCCAATACATTAGGCTCATTAGGTGATCCAGCAACAACATATGAATTATTTGCATTTACAAAGGGGAATTGGGTATTCATATTACCTTTATAGATTGTAGCAACTTGATGACGATCCCAGCGGAGTCGCCAAAAAGTGTGTTCGCACAGGAACACGTCACCGTGTACCCTCGATGCTGGGGGTGATGCACCGCAGCTCACTTCGAAGGAGACCCGTCCGGAAGCGCGGTACGCAAGCAATCTGGCAGGCGTTTTTGAAGACCCAAAACCCCACACTCCCGGGAGGGACCCCGTCAGGGCGCGCGGCGGCTATGGGCTGCCCTAGGTCGGCCTGACCGCCCCTAGGGCATCGAGGTTTGCCGCCCTGCAATAAGAAGAACAGACAAAGACCGAGGAGGAAGAAGAACTAGGGTTGACGAGAAAAGATAAAAGATAAAAAGTGGTAGATTAATTGATCGATTGTGTGTTGTTCAATCGGCCGTCACCCATTAGGTACATAAGATGCGGCTGGACTTCCCGTGCAAGGAAAAGGCTTGGATTCGTGTCCAAAACCCTAGTCAAATTCGGATTGGTTTTGTCTGAACTTTCCAAAACTATTCGGTTTAAACTGGCTGCACCTTACGGGTCCTTTTTGTGGTGGTAAACGACCTCGGATGGAAATGAGTCCAAAAGCTATCTTGACCGTTCCAATGAGACAAACAACTTTCGTCTTGAACGTTTTTTGATTAGACGTCATATTGTGGGTCAAATAGCTCACGCAAAACATCTGTTTGCTCGCGCTACCCATCAGACATGGCGTCTAGTGGGGCGTGCCATATTTCGCCTCCTGACAGGGCTGCATTTCGATAGCTCTAAATTTTGCATACGAACTCGGATTGAGATGCTTTTTATATAAAAATCGATTGTCTCGACGAGACGAACACAATTTGCGTAGATCATGTTTCCATACGAGGCAGTCTTGAGGGCGTAATCAGCCGAATAGTGTTCTGGATACAAAATCTCAGTACTTCGAACATAATTTGGCCTTAGAGATATGGCCCAAATATCAAAATGTCTCATTTTGACGATACGGAACTTTGTCACATTGAGCACTTTTCCATTTGAGGTCTTCTTAATTATGCTTTTGACCATGCCAAAATCTGGTGTCAACAGCACCTTAGACGTCTCCACCGGCGAAGTCCGAGCCGCCGTGCTTCATCTTGCCCAAGTCCGACTCGATCCTCTATTCTTCTCCGGTGAGCACAT
Organism: Triticum dicoccoides; assembly: GCF_002162155.2. Lineage (NCBI taxonomy): Eukaryota > Viridiplantae > Streptophyta > Magnoliopsida > Poales > Poaceae > Triticum > Triticum dicoccoides. The sequence goes on along the minus strand of NC_041393.1, from coordinate 218,222,174 downwards.
CTCTCGCCGTCCGATTCAAGTTTGACCGCCCGGATTAAATCCCTATTTCGTTTTCCGGTGAAACGTTTTTCTTTTATAATCCGGTAATCCGTTGTTTAGCCACAACAGCAAACACCCTCCAGCCTATAGTAGCATAACACATGGCAGTTCGCTACCTCTGCAGCAGTAAAAAAAGCCAGAGAGTTCTTTTGTCTTTTTACACCTTTTTCACCTAATTTCAATTAGCTATAAGTTGAGATCCGCAACTCCAAATTCATTGATTCTTCTTCATGTGTACTCGTAGGGACCAGGAAAATACCGTAGTACCAAAATTTCACATTTTTAAACTATTTCAATTTTAATTTGCTCAAATTTGAATTCAAAGTTCCGGAGGCCATATCTTTCAAACCGTTTATCCAATTTAGTTGATTATTTTTGCATTGTGATTATACTAGCATGTAGATAATATATACCTACTGTTATGTTCTGTTAATTAAGTTTTTATTGGAATTCCTTGTTGTTGACTTTATTGTGGTGTTATGTGAGTATGGTTTATTTATCGGTGCCTTCGTTAATCATATAGATTGTCCGGAGTGCGAAGCGGATCGGAGTTAAGCGTTAGAGTACTTCAAACACCGTTCAAGGCAAGTTGCAATTTTGACATGTGTAGTTGTTGTGATATGTTATATGTTTGGTTGATCATTACATTCCGTGTTGTTATGTTTTGGGGTTGACTGTGTTATGTGATGGTGTGAGTAGCTTGCAATGGTAGACGTGGGTATGCGTCGAGTGATTCATCGAAGTGGTGAGTGTTTATAACTGTAGGCTCGGGAATTTTTTTAGGTGAATGTGTTAATGGCTGAGCGCCCTATTGTCCCCAGAGAATGCGCGAGAGCACACTTCAGGTTTCGGGACTTAAATCAGGTGAATGCGTTGATGGTTGAGCGCTCTATTGTCCCTAGAGAATGCGCCACGACTGAGCGCACTTGAGACTTCTTGAAGATCTTTGTCATTCTTTTCTGCGGGTAATTGTTTGTGGTGTGTGAACTTTGATCAGTTAGTGGAGGTAGGTAGAGAACATTTTTCTGCAAACCAACTTGAGTGTTCTGTTGTCGTACATTGCTTGTGGATGTAGGTTTGCTATATCATTATGTTTGATTTGCCAATACATTCAATGTATTGACCCTTGTGGCTACACCTTATCATGTTGCAGGATATTCAGATGATCAGTGATATACAGTAGGATCGCGAGTCTTCACTCAGAATTTTGCCAGTGGGCATTGATGGGACTCATCAATTGTTTATTATGCTACATTTTCTGTAGTTATTATTGAATAGAGCTAGCTATGTGCTACGAGATTGTAATACTTTATAACTTCTGGATCATACGTTATAGTAAATGATGCATTTGTTACTTTTTTATTCATCTATACTGTGTGTGCTAGCGAATTGATCCATGGACTAGCACGGTAAGCTAGAGACATGAATCTAATCAGGTTCGGGTCATTACCAATGGTATCAGAGCAGTGTGTTGACAGTAGGTCGCGACCCTAGAAAATGGACTAGAAAAGCCATAGGAGTGGAAAACTTATTTTACAACTTTTGTCTACTCAGTAGTCTTCTCTACCGTGTTCATATCTTTTGCTAATTACCTTCTCTTTTCAAATATAAATGACCCCTGAAATTATATTAGTGTCATTTAGGGAGTTTTAGTTGACATACCACCATTAATAATTTGTGTCCGATAAATGATTTGCGGTAGTATGATGAAATCATATCTCTTGTGGATATGACCTTACCTGTAGGTTTTGCTTGTGTGGTGTGACTTGTGTGAAATTATTGTTTGGTTTTTTGTTGGAGTTTTTGATGCTAGCATGACCATATGGGTAGTGTTTCCCCCTTAGGTATTTATTCTGTCTATATCCTAATACATGCTGCAACCTAGTGATGAGTTCAATTTTCACCACACGCGCCAAGATCTGACAAGAAGCAAGCAAAATCTTGCTGAATGAAGAAACATGGATGAAGCTACAATTCATCGGCCTATGTTTATAGTAGTTGACGCAAACTTGAGAGTTAAAAGGAACACTAGATTGTTTTATGGGCATGCAACACCAATGGAATTATCCGAACCCAGTTCGTAAATGATACGTCTGCAACGTATCTATAATTTTTTATTGTTCCATGCTGTTATATTATAATTCTTGGATGATTTACAATCATTTTAGAGCAACTTTATATCATTTTTTGGTACTAACCTATTGACATAGTGCCCAGTGCCAGTTGCTATTTTTTTGCTTGTATTTTACTTCGCAGAAAATCAATACCAAACGGAGTCCAAACGTAGCGAAACTTTTTGGAGATTTTTTTTGGACCAGAAGACACAAGTTAGGCCAAGGAAGTAACGGAGTGGGGCTCTGAGGGGAGCACAACGCACCTGGGTGCGCCTGGGGGCCCAGGCGTGCCCTGGTGGGTTGTGCCCACCTCGGCCGCCTCCCACACCACCTCTTTTCTCTTTAAATACCCCGAAAATCCAAAAACTCTAGGGGAGTCGACAAAACACTATTCCAGCCATCGCAAGTTCCAAAAACCATATATCCAATCTAGACACCATCACGGAGGGGCTCATCATCCTCATTGGTGCCCCTCCGATGATGCGTGAGTAGTTCATTGTAGACCTATAGGGTCGTAGTTAGTAGCTAGATGGCTTCCTCTCTCTCTCTCTTGATTCTTGATACATCTCCGTCCTATCTATAATTTTTGATTGTTTCATGCCAATATTATTCAACTTTACATACTTTTGGCAACTTTTTATATGATTTATTTGGACTAACTTACTTATCCAGTGCCCAGTGCAAGTTACTTTTTGTTGCCTGTTTTTGTATCGCAGAAAATCCATATCAAATAGAGTCCAAACGTGATGCAACTCCACAGAGAATTATTTTGGAATATTTGTGATTTTTGGGAGTTTGAATCACCAAAACGGAGGCCCGAGGGCACCACAACCCACTGGGGCACGCCACCAGGCCTAGGCACACCCTGGTGTATTTTGCCCTCCTCGAACGTCGATTGGAGCTATACTTCGAGCGCAAGGAAGCTTATATCCAGAAAAAAATCGTGTAAAAAGATCAGCGCAATAGGAGTTACAGATCTCCGGGAATTTAAGAAACTGTGAATGGCCAGATCTAGGGAGCGTGAAAAAGAAGAGGACAGAGAGACATATCCAATCTTAGAGGGGATCTCGCCCCTCCATAGCCATGGAGGCCATGTACCAGAGGGGGAACCCTCCTCCCATCTAGGGGGAGGCCAAGGAAGAAGAAGAAGGAGGGGGGCTCTCTCCCCCTCTCTCCCGATAGCGCTGGAACGCCGCCGGGGCTAGGATCGTGACGACGATCTACATCAACAACCTTGCTACCGTCAACACCAACTTTCTCCCCCTCTATGCAGTGGTGTAAAACCTCTTCCCCCTGTTGTAATCTCTACTTAAACGGGGTGCTCAACTCCATATATTATTTCCCAATGATCTATGGTTATCCTATGATGTTTGAGTAGATCCATTTTGTCCTATGGGTTAATCTTGATCTTAGTTGGTATGATTATATATTTTATTTATGGTGCTGTCCTACCGTGCCCTCCGTCTCGCGCAAACGTGAGGGCCCCCCGGTTACGGTGGGTTGCGAGAGCGACAGAAACTTAAACCCGAGTAGGTGGGGTATGATGTATGGGAGTAAAGAGGACTTGATACTTAATGCTATGGTTGGCTTTCACGACCTTAATGATCTTTAGTATTTGTGGATGCTTGCTAGAGTTCCAATCATAAGTGCATATGATCCAAGTTGAGAAAGTATGTTAGCTCATGCCTCTCCCTCATATAAAATTCCAAGAATGATTACCGGTACATGTTATCGATTGCCTATGAACAAATGGCTTTCTTGTTGACAAAAGCTATATCCACTTTTATTACCTTGCAATTTATTCGTGGTTTTATTCTCGCAAAGTACTCGTAATTTTATTCTTGCAAAATAGTTTCATACTTGTTTTAGGTAAAGCAAACATCAAGCGTGTGTAGAGTTGTATCGGTGGTCGATAGAACTTGAGGGAATATTTGTTCCACCTTTAGCTCCTCGTTGGGTTCAACACTCTTACTTATCGAAAGAGGCTACAATTGACCCCCTATACTTGTGGGTTATCAAGACCTTTTTCTGGCGCCGTTGCCGGGGAGCAATAGCATGGGGTTAATATTCTCGTGTGTGCTTGTTTGCTTTATCACTAAGTAGTTTTTATTTTCTATTATAAGTTGTTCTCTATCTTTAGTTATGGATATGGAACACAAAACACCAAAAAATTAGTTGTACTTGCTACTCATGGAGATGGGGAACCTCCTAAAACCCTCGATGCTCGTTATGTAAAAGATATTATGCACTACTTTGATAATCTGGAGAAAACCCCATTCAACTATATAATGGGAGTAACGTTGGATCAATGTGAATACTTTAGGGATTATCGCTTGACACAAAAAGGGAAACTTTTATGGGATCAAATTTATATGTTGCATTGGTATGCTCGAGATTTATGCTTGAGATATAATTTTACTTGTTGCTCTAGGATGAATGCTCCACACCTTCCATTTTCATGTGAATTTAATGATAATGAAACCTTGGCTTCTTATGCTAATGGTATTTATGATTACTATGATGTGGAATGAATAGAAGAATTTGTTGCTTTTAAGGGTGCTTATGAAATTGAATCTTTGTTTGAAAAGTTTGAAGATTTTGATGATTTAGTTTATAGACCTGAAAATTTTGCCATCCTTAAATATTGCTATGATAATTACAAATACAATTCCGATATTGGTGCATTTATTGGGAAAGTCTACGCTATCCAAGAAGAGACTAATATTTTGCAGGAGACTATGGAAGAAGGAATTGATGAAACTGTGAGCTAATTGGATGAAAAACATGATGAGGAGAGTGAAGAACAAGTGGAGGAAGAACGGATTAGCTACCCTTGCCTACCTCTAATGAGAGTAATCCTCCAACTCATACATTATTTAATGCACCTTCGTTCTTACCGAAGGATGAATACTGTGATAACTGCTATGATCTTGTTGATTCATTTGAAATATCCCTTTTTGATTAACTTGATGCTTGTTATGCTTGTGGCCAAGATGCCAATATGAACTATGCTTATGGAGATGAACTTGCTATAGTTCCTTATGTTAAGAATGAAATTTTTGCTATTGCACCCACACATGATAGTCCTATTATCTGTTTGAATTCTCCAATCTACACTATATCGAAGAAGTTTGCTCTTATTAAGGATTATGTTGATGGGTTGCATTTTACCATTGCACATGATGATTTTGATGAATGTAATATGCATGTGATTGCTTCTCCTACTTGCAATTATTATGATAGCGGAACTACATATCCGCCTCTTTATGTTTCCAACATGAAAAAATTGCAAGAAACTACTTATGATATGTATTGGCCTTTACTTGATGTTCATGAATTGTTCTTGTATGACATGCCGATGCTTAGGAAGAGTTTTAGACTTTGTCATTGCTTGATATATGTTTCTTTGTGCTCACTACTAAATGCCAAATCATTGTTAATTAAAATTGGCTTTGATATACCTTGGGATCCGGGTGGATCCATTACTTGAGCACTTTATGCCTAGCTTAATGGCTTTAAAGAAAGCACTGCCAGGGAGACAACCCGGAAGTTTTAGAGAGTCATTTATTTCTGTTGAGTGATTTTATATAGTTTAAAAACAAAAAAAATAGAGGGCAAACTTAAAACTTCACTAAAAGAAAAGTGAAAGTGAGAGGGACGAGCATTGTGAAAGTGGGAGCTAGCCTCGAACTTTGTTCATGCCCATGGAAACTTTGTGAATCTCAAATTACAGAAACTTTTCAAAAAAAATAATTATCCCCTTTTACAATTCCATTGTACTATAAAAATAATGTTCCAAGATTTTCCTTTAGGATGGGTAGATTGCTTGTTGGTTTGTGCGGTGCAAAACAGAAATTTTGGCAGTAGTGCGTGGTTTCAAGTTTTTTACTGGAACGTCAAACGGTTCTGAAACCTTCTGCACTGTCTTTCTATACAAAATGTTTAATTTTCATAATTTTCTCATAATTTTTGGAGTACCAGAAGTATGGTAGAGTTCAGATTACTATACACTATCCTGTTTAAGACAGATTCTGTTTTTGATGCATTGTTTTGCTTGTTTCGATGAAACTATCGATTCTACCGGTGGTATAAGCCATGGAAAAATTATATTACAGTAGCTACAATGCAAAACCAAAATATGAATTGGTTTTCAACAGTACTTATAGTAGTGATTTGCTTTATTATACTAACGGATCTTACCGAGCTTTCTGTTGAGTTTTGTGTGGATGAAGTGATCAAAGATCGAGGATGTATCGATATGAGGAGAAGGAGGAGAGGCAAGATCTCAAGCTTGGGGATTCCCAAGGCACCCCAAGTGAATATTCAAGGAGACTCAAGTGCCTAAGCTTGGGGATTCCCCGAAAGGCATCCCATCTTTCTTCAACAAGTATCGGTATGTTTTAGGTTTGGTTTCGTTCGCGTGATATGTGCAAATCTTGGAGCGTCTTTTTCTTTTAGTTTTCATTTTTATTTTATACACCATGCTGGTATGAGGTAGTCCATGGTTGATTTATAGAATGCTCATTGCACTTCACTTATATCTTCTGAGTATGGCTTTATAGAATGCTTCGTGTGCTTCACTTATATCATTTGAAGTGTGGATTGCCTGTTTCTCTTCACATAGAAAACCGATGTTTGTAGAATGCTCTTTTGCTTCACTTATATTTGTTACAGCATGATCTTTTTTAGAAATAATTAAACTCTCGTGCTTCACTTATATGTATTTAGAGAGTCAACATGAATTGGTCAATTGCATGGTTAGTCATAAAATCCTACATAAAACTTATGGATCACTGAATGTGATATGTTTGATTCCTTGCAATAGTTCTGCGATATAGAGATGATAAATATGTGGGAAGTACTAGTAAACGGTTGTGGTTAAGTAAGAATATTGGTGTTAAGGTTTGTGATTCCCAAAGCATGCACGTATAGTCTCTCGTTATGCTATGAAAGTTGGAGCGCAATTTATCCTTGACTGTCTTCCTTATGAGTGGCGGCCGGGGACGAGCGATGGTCTTTTCCTACCAATCTATCCCCCTAGGGGCATGCGTAGTAGTACTTTGCTTCGAGGGCTAATAAACTTTTGCAATAAGTATATGAGTTCTTTATGACTAGTGTGAGTCCATGGATTATACGCACTCTTACCTTTCCGCAATTTGCTAGCCTCTATGGTACCGTGCATTGCCCTTTCTCACCTCGAGACATGGTGCAAACTTCGCCGGGGCATCCAAACCCCATGATATGATACACTCTATCACACATAAGCCTTATTATATCTTCCTCAAAACAACCACCATACCTACCTATTATGGCTTTTCCATGGCCATTCCGAGATATATTGCCATGAAACTTCCACCGCTTCCGTTTGATGACTTGAGCATTCATTGTCATATTACTTTGCATGATCATATAGCTGGCATAGTAGTTGCGGCTCAGCCACCGTGCATCATTTTTATACATGTTATGCTAGATTATCTATCACATGCATTCATATAGAGTCATATTTTGTTATAGGTATCGAGTTGTAATTTTTATTTCTCTTGAGTTATAAGTAAATAGAAGTGTGATGATCATCATTTTTAGAGCAGTGCCCCAGTGAGGAAAGGATGATGGAGACTATGATTCCCCCACAAGTCGGGATGAGACTTCAGACATTGAGAGAAAAAAAGAAAAAAAGAAAAAAAGAAAAAAAAAGAAAAAAAGAAAAGAAAAAAATAAATAAAAGAAATAAAAAAGGGAGAGAAGAGGCATTGTTAGTATCCTTTACCACACTTGTGCTTCAAAGTAGCACCATGTTTTTCATATGGAGAGTCTCCTATGTTGTCACTTTCATATACTAGTGGGAATATTTCACTATAGGATTAGATGCACACCCACTTAGTTTTCATATGGAGCTTTCATACACTTATACCTCTTAGTGCATTCGTTGCATGGCAATCCCTACTCCTCACGTTGATATCAATTGATGGGCATCTCCATAGCCCATTGGTTATCCGCGTCGATGTGAGACTTTCTTACTTTTTTGTCTTCTTTATATTTACCCCTATCATCATACTCTATTCCACCCGTAGTGCTATATGCATGGCTTGCGCTCATGTATTGCGTATGGGTTGAAAAAGCTGAAGCGCGTTCAAAAGTGTGAACCAATTGCTCGGCTTGTCATCGGGGTTGTACATGATTTATACTTTGTGTTAAGAAGACAGAGCATGACAAGACTATAATATTTTGTAGGGATAACTTTCTTTAGCGTTGATATTATGAAAGACATGATATTTTGTTGGGATGCCTGAGTATTGATGTCTTTATGTCAAATTATAGACTATTTCTTTGAATCACTTAGGTATTAATATTCATGCCATTACTAGACATATGATCAAGTTTATGTTAGGTAGCATTCCACATCAAAAATTATCTTTTTTTATCATTTACCTACTCGAGGACAAGCAGGAATTAAGCTTGGGGATGCTGATACGTCTCCATCGTATCTATAATTTTTGATTGTTTCATGCCAATATTATTCAACTTTTACATACTTTTGGCAACTTTTTATATGATTTATTTGGACTAACTTACTTATCCAGTGCCCAGTGCCAGTTCCTGTTTGTTGACTGTTTTTTTATCGCAGAAAATCCATATCAAATGAAGTCTAAACGTGATGCAACTCCACAGAGAATTATTTTGGAATATTTGTGATTTTTGGGAGTTGGAATCACCGCAAATGGAGGCCCGAGGGCACCAAAACCCACCAGGGCGCGCCACCAGGCCCAGGCGCGCCCTTGTGTATCCTGCCCTCCTCGAACGTCAGTTGGAGCTATACTTTGGGGGCAAGGAAGCTTATATCCAGAAAAAAATCGTGTAAAAAGATCAGCGCAATCGGAGTTATGGATCTCCGGGAATTTAAGAAACCGTGAAGGGCCATATCTGGGGAGCGCGAAACAGAAGAGGACAGAGAGACAGATCCAATCTCGGAGGGGCTCTTGCCCCTCCACAACCATGGAGGCCATGAACCAGAAGGGGAACCCTCCTCCCATCTAGGGGTGGGGGCAAATAAGAAGAACAAGGAGGGGGGCTCTCTCCCCCTCTCTCCTGGTGGCGCCGGAACACCACCGGGGCTACGATCGTGATGACAATCTACATCAACAACCTTGCTACCGTCAACACCAACTTTCTCCTCCTCTATGCAGCGGTGTAACACCTCTTCCCCCTTCTGTAATCTCTACTTAAACATGGTGCTCAACTCCATATATTAGTTCCCAATGATCTATGGTTATCCTATGATGTTTGAGTACATTCATTTTGTCATATGGGCTAATCGTGATCTTGGTTGGTATGATTGTATATTTTATTTATGGTGCTGTCCTTCGGTGCCCTCTGTCTCGCGCAAACATGAGGGGCCCCCGCTATAGGGTGTTGCAATATGTTCATGGTTTGCTTATGGTGGGTTGCAAGAGTGACAGAAACTTAAACCCGAGTAGGTGGGGTATAACGTATGGGAGTAAAGACGACTTGATACTTAATACTATGGTTGGGTTTCATGACCTTAATGATCTTTAGTTGTTGCGGATTCTTGCTAGAGTTCCAATCATAAGTGCATATGATCCAAGTAGAGAAAGTACGTTAGCTCATGCCTCTCCCTCATATAAAATTGCAAGAATGATTACCGGTACTTGTTATCGATTTCCTAGGGACAAATGACTTTCTTGTTGACAAAAGCTATCCACATTTATTACCTTGCAATTTATTCGTAGTTTTATTCTCGCAAAGTACTCGTAGTTTTATTATCGCAAAATAGTTTCATACTTGTTTTAGGTAAAGCCAACATCAGGCGTGCCTAGAGTTGTATCGATGGTCGATAGAACTTGAGGGAATATTTGTTCCACCTTTAGCTCCTCGTTGGGTTAGACACTCTTACTTATCGAAAGAGGCTACAATTGATCCCCTATATTGTGGGTTATCAATTCTCAATACAATTGTCTCTTGGAGATCTATTTGATGTAACTCTTTTTGCGGTGTGTTTGTTGGCATCCGATGAACTTTGAGTTTATGATCAGATCTATTTTATCCATGAAAGTTATTCGAGTTTTGATCTCTTATATGCATGATTTCTTATAGCCTCGTATTTCTTCTTTGAATCTTTGGTTTAGTTAGGCCAACTAGATCAATTTTTATTGCCATGGGAAGAGGTGCTTTGTGATGGGTTTGATCTTACGATGCTCAATCCCAGTGACAAAAGGGGACATGACACGTATGTATCATTGCAATTAAGGATAACAAGATGGGGTCTATTCCTACATGAATAGGTTGTGTCTACATCATGTCATCATTCTTATTGCATTACTCCATTTCTCCATAAACTTAATAACTAGATGCATGTTGGATAGCGGTCCATGTGTGGAGTAATAGTAGTAGATGCAGGCAGGAGTCGGTCTACTAATCTTGGACGTGATGCCTATATAATGATCATTGCCTGGATATCGTCATAATTATTTGAGGTTCTATCAATTGCCCAACAGTAATTTGTTTACCCGTCGAATGCTATTTTCCCCGAGAGAAGCCACTAGTGAAATCTATGGCCCCAGGGTCTCTTCTTTATCATTTTTGCCTTCAAGATCTATTTTTATTTGCTTTTATTTTCAGATCTATTAATCCAAAAACCCAGAAATACCTTGCTGCAATTTATTGTTATTTATTTTATCTCGCGTTCCCGCGAGATCTATTTATCCAATCTACTACAATTTTATCTATCATTTTACCTGGGAGGGATTGACAACCCCTCTTTTACGTCAGGTTGCAAGTATTTGTTCTTTGTGTGCAGGTGCCGCTTACATAGTGTTGCGTGGTTCTCCAACTGGTTCGATAACCTTTGTCTCACCATTGAGGGAAATACCTACCGTAGATGTGCTGCATCATCCCTTCCTCTTTGGGGAAATACCGACGTAGTTCAAGCCGCATCAAAAGGAATTTCTGCCGCTGTTGCCGGGGAGACATTGTCAACATCTATCAGGTTCCTAATCACAAATCTCATCTCCTTGCAATTTACATTATTTGCCATTTGCCTCTCGTTTTCATCTCCCCGACTTCACAAAAATTTTCTGTTTTATTCGCCCTCTTTTTCGTTCCACGTTTTCTCGTCAGATCTGTTTTTGTGAGCAATCTTGTTTGCATAGTAAAGATGACTCAAGAGAACACCAAGTTGTGTGATTTTTCCAATACCAATAATAAAGATTTTATTAGCACTCCGATAGCTCATCTCACCACTAGTGCGGAATCTTATGTTATTAATGCCGCTTTGTTGAATCTTGTTATGAAAGATCAATTTTCCGGTATTCCTAATGAGGATGACACGTCCCATCTTAACACATTCGTAGAATTATGCGATGTGCAAAAGAAAAAAGATGTGGGCAATGATATTGTGAAGTTGAAATTATTCCCATTTCTTTGTGAGATCGTGCAAAAATGTGGTTTTCTACTTTACCTCTCAATAGTATCGATTCTAGGCATAGTGCAAGGATGCTTTTATTACTAAATATTTTCCGCCCGCAAAAAATATTTCCCTTAGGACACAAATCATGAATTTAAGCAACTTGCGCATGAAAATGTTGCGCAATCTTGGGAAATAATGAAATTGATGCTAAGAAATTGTCCTACTCATGGTTTAAATCTTTGGATGATCATACAAAAAAATTATGCGGGATTGAATTTTGTTTCTAGAAATCCTTTGGATTCCGCCACGCGTGGTGCCTTTATGGAAATTACTTTGGGTGAAGCTACTAAACTGCTTGATAATATTATGGCTAATTATTCACCATGGCATACCGAAAGAGCTCCTACTAGTAAAAAGGTTAATTCGGTTGAAGAAATAAATTCTTTGAGTGAAAAAATTGATGCTCTTATGAAGTTGGTTTCTAGTAAAAGTGCTCCTATTGATATTAATGATGCACCTTTGTCTACTTTGATTGAGCAAAATAATGATTCCATATATGTGAATTTTGCCTCGCAAAACAATTTTAATAACAATGCTTATAGAGGTAATTTTAATCCTAGACCTTTTTCGGGAAATTCCTCTAATAATTATGGTAATCCTTCTTATAATAATAATAGGAACACCTCTGATCTTGAGAATAATATTAAAGAATTTATCGATGCTCAAAAGAATTTTAATACTATGATAGAAGAAAAGTTGAAGAAGATCCATGATATGTCTAGAAGTATTGATAGAATTTCTCATGATGTATAAAATCTCAAGATGAAAATTTTGGTGCCTAAGGTTGAGGAATCAATTAAACCTCTATATGTTTCTATGAATCAAAGTAAGAAAAGAACCGCTATGCTTAGAGCTAAAAGACAATTTTTAGACAGAGCGTTCTCTAGCGATTGCTTTCATAAAGATGTAGAAGATCTTAAAGTAATTGGTGTTTCTTCTATTGACTCTTTGTTTAGTAAAATTAAAATTGATGAGAAAGGGACTTAAGAAGAGTAAACTTTAGTTAGAAGGCGTCTTGATAATTTGGAGGGTGAAAATCTTGTTGAAAAAATTGATAAAAGTGGGGTTGGAGAGGTCAAAACTTTAACTAGTGATGTGCTCAATCTTTCGGATTACAACGACTTTAATTATGATAATTTCTCTTTGATTGATTGTATTTCCGTGTTGCAATCCATGATAAATTCACCCCATGCTTATGAACAAAATAAAGCTTTTACTAAACATATTGTTGATGCTATCATGAAAGCCTTGGAAGAAAAGTTGGAATTAGATATTTCAATTCCTAAAATATTACATGATGAATTGGAACCTACTGTCAAAGTCAAGATTAAAAATTATGAGTGATTTTCTTTATTTGACTTGGGTGCTAGTGTTCCTACAATTCCGAAATCTCTAAGTGATGTGCTTGGTCTTACCAATATTGAAGAATGTTCTTTAAATTTGCACTTGGTAGATTCTACTATTAAAAAGCCTATGGGAAGAGTTAATGATGTTCTTATTCTTGCAAATAGGATTATGTGCCCGTAGATTTTATTGTTCTTGATATTGATTGTAATCCGTCTTGTCCAATTATACTTGGTAGACCAATTTTACGTACTATTGGTGCTGTGATTGATATGAAAGAAGGGAATATTAAATTTCAATTTCCACTGAGGAAGGGCATGGAACACTTCCCTAGAACAAGAATTAAGACACCATACGAATCAATCACGACGGCATCCTTTGGACCTAGAAATAAAGATGACAACACTTAGATCTATACTTTATGCCTAGCTAGGTGCGTAAAACGATAGAGCTTGTTGGGAGGCAACCCAATGAATAAAATTTCTTTTTTCCTTTTTCTTTCTATTCTTGAGTGTTTACACAATTATTCTATTGTTATGATTGTGTTTTTTATTGTTTAATTGGTGTTTGTGCCAAGCAAAGCCTTTGGGATCATGTTGGGTGATAGTTGATTTGATCTTGTTGGAAAACAGAAACTTTTGCGTCTAGTAATTTGTTTTTGAAAATAACAGAATTGACGAAAGCTTCTGAATTTTTTACAAAATATTGATATAAAAATTGCCTACATCGTCCTAAGTTTTCAGTATTTTTGGAGTTACAGAAGTATACTAAGTTTTTAGATTGCTATAGATTGTTCTGTTTTCGACATATTCTGTTTTCTTTGCGTTGTGTGCTTATTTTGATGAATCTATGGACTCTATCGGGGGCTATGAGACATAGCAAAGTTGGAGTACATTAGATATAATGCAAAAATAAAATATGAATGGGTTTGCAATAGTACTTAGAGTAGTGATTTGCTTTGTTATACTAACGGATCTCACGAAGGTTTTGTTGAGTTTTGTGAGATTGAATTTTTCAAGTTTTGGGTGAGATCACAATGGATGAAGGAATAAGGAGTAAGAAGAGCCTAAGCTTGGGGATGCTCATGGCATCCCAAGATATTATCGAAAGAGAAGCAAGCAACTAAGCTTGGGGATGCCCGAGTGGCATCCACTCTTTCTTGTAACAACCATCGATATTTTACTTGGAACTATATTTTTACTCGTGACATATCATGAGTTTTGCTTGGAGCATCTTGTATGATATAAGTCTTTTCTTGTTTTTCTTTTTACTTTGTGGCATCTATCCTTGCTAAACAGACCTATTTTAGAGAGCCAAAATTATGCTATGATTTGTTAGAATTGCTCTCCATGCTTCACTTAAATCTTTTTGACATGTGGAATTGCTCTAGTGCTTCACTTATATATTTTTGAGCATGGTGTGCTTCAGTATTTTTGAATAAATGCTCTCATGATTCACTTAGATTTATTTGAGAATTAGTAATTTTTGGAGGAATTCTCTCATGCTTCACTTAAATTATTTTGAGAGAAGAAACTTTTTATGCTCATGTTTTTCACTTAGATTTGTTTGAGCTATCAAAAAGAAACATATGAAATTAGTCCCGAAGTGATAGATATTCAAGAAGTATATAATAAAAACTTTCATGAAGATCATTAGACAAAATAAACTTGATTCTTTGTAATAGTTTTGTGATATGATGATATAATATGTGAGTCATGTTGATGAGTAATTATGCTTTAGTAAGAATATTGGTGTTAAGGTTTGTGATTCCCTATGAAAGCACGAAATTCAATAATTATGCATTGAAATTACACCCTACTTGTGCTACATTATTTGGTGTTAGCTATGCTTAATGCTCGTTTATGAGATTTTTCATTTCTTGGTTGGATGCTTCTCAATCTTTTGTTAGCCTTCACTTGTACTAAGTGGGATCACTACTTGTGCATCCAAAATCCTTAAACCCAGTTTTTGCCACATGAGTCCACTATACCTACCTATATGTGGTATTCTTTGGCCGTTCTAAGCAAATTTGTATGTTCCATCTCTAATCTTCAAAATAAATTTCCTTTTTTGTGTGCTCGTACCGCTCATGAAACGGTATGGGGTGGCTGATATTTTCCCATGCTAGATGTGTTATTCTCAAGATGAGTGTGTATGCACTTGTCATTGCACGAGGGTACGACAAAGGTATTAGGGATGCCCAGTCCCCAAATAAAAAATGAATTTACTTTATGTTGTCAAATAATAAATTCCTTGGAAAGTGTTCGTATGGACGGCACCCGTGGATTCAGTTAGCCGTGGAATGTGAAAGTGTGATGGAAAAAGGAATAAACTTTATTTTCTGTTTGGGAACCGCCTATGATATATCTAGCTTGGAAAGTATTGGGAACTACTCGATCGTTTTCATTGACAGGAAAGGCATGCCACCCAAAATGTTTTATCTCTATCTTTTTCGCTTTGAGCTCTAGCACCTCTACAAATCCCTACTTCCCTCTGCGAAGGGCCTTTCTATTTACTTTATGCAATTTTTATTTTTATTTGAGTCGCCATCTTCTCTTATAAGGCATCAACTAAGGGGCACTATGATCGTACTGGAGCATTGGGTGTAGCTAATATGCGAGTGTGTTTCATGAATGGATCAATGATTGAGCATAATGGCTAGGGATAACTTGCTTTAGTATTGATATTTTGAAAGACATGGTTGCTTGTTGATATGCTTGAGTATTAAAATCTTCATGTCGAAACTAGACTGTTGCTTTGAATCATATAAAAGACCAAATGTCCATGCTACAAAAGAAAAGAATATATGATGAACATGTTAGGTAGCATTCCACATGAAAAATTCTGTTTTTATAATTTACCTACTCGAGGACGAGCGGGAATTAAACTTGGGGATGCTGATACGTCTCCAACGTATCTATAATTTTTTATTGTTCCATGATGTCATATTATCATTCTTAGATGTTTTACAATTGTTTATAGCAACTTTATATCATTTTGTGGGACTAACCTATTGACATAGTTCCAGTGTCGGTTGCTATTTTTTGCTTGATTTTTACTTCACAGAAAATCAATACCAAACAGAGTCCAAATGCAACCAAACTTTTTGGAGATTTTTTTTGGACCAGAAGACACAATTTGGGCCAAGGAAGTATGAGAGGGGGCCTTCGAGAGGAGCACAACCCACCTAGGCGCGCCTGGGGACCCAGGCGCGCCCTGGTGAGTTGTGCCCACCTCGCCCGCCTCACGCATCGCCTCTTTTCTCTATAAATACCTCGAAAATCCAAAAACCCTAGGGGAGTCGACGAAACACAATTCTAGCCGCCACAAGTTCCAGAAACCACAGAGTGGTTTATCATCCTCATTGCTGCCTCTCTAATGATGCATGAGTAGTTCATTGTAGACCTACGGGGCCGTAGTTAGTAGCTAGATGGCTTCCTCTCTCTCTTTTGATTCTCAATACAATGGTCTCTTGGAGATCTATTTGATGTAACTCTTTTCACGATGTGTTTGTTGGGATCCGATGAACTTTGATTTTATGATCAGATCTATTTTATCCATGAAAGTTATTTGAGTTTTGATCTCTTATATGCATGATTGCTTATAGCCTCGTATTTCTTCTTCGAATCTTTGGTTTATTTAGGCCAACTAGATCGATTTTTCTTGCCATGGGAAGAGGTGCTTTGTGATGGGTTAGATCTTACGGTGCTCAATCCCAATGACAGAAGCGGACATGACACGTATGTATCGTTGCTATTAAGGATAACAAGATGGGGTCTATTCCTACATGAATAGATCTTGTCTACATCATGTCACCATTCTTATTGCATTACTCGGTTTCTCCATAAACTTAATACACTAGATGCATGCTGGATACCGGTCGATGTGTGGAGTAATAGTAGTAGATGTAGGTAGGAGTCAGTCTACTAATCTTGGACGTGGTGCCTATATAATGATCATTGCCTGGATATCATCATAATTATTTGAAGTTCTATCAATTGCTTAACAGTAATTTGTTTAGCCGTCGTATGCTATTTTTCTCGAGAGAAGCCACCAGTGAAGTCTATGGCCCCCGGGTCTCTTCTTTATCATATTTGCCTTCAAGGTCTATTTTTATTTGCTTTTATTTTCAGATCTATTAATCCAAAAACCCAAAAATACCTTGCTGCAATTTATTGTTATTTATTTTATCTCGCGTTCCCGTGAGATCTATTTATCCAATCTACTAGAATTTTATCTATCTTTTTACCCGGGAGGGATTGACAACCCCTCTTTCACGTCGGGTTGCAAGTATTTGTTCTTTGTGTGCAGGTGCCATTTACATACTGTTGGTTCGATAACCTTCGTATCATCACTGAGGGAGATACCTACCGTAGTTGTGCCGCATCATCCCTTCCTCTTTGGGGAAATACCGACGTATTTCAAGCCGCATCAGTGAACAAGAGAAGTTTCTACAATGCTTGTGAGGATGCCCGCGTGTTAAAATGTGAGATTTTCTAAACCATATACAAGGTAATGATTTGGGTGCGAAATGGATTGATCACCATGCCGACTTACTCTTATTATTTTCTTTGTTATATGTGAAAGCACAAGTGCTCCCTGGTTGGTTTTGGTAATTAATGTCAACACATCTCTTGTTGGACTAACACTTTTACCTAGTATGTTTCACACAAGTTCAACAATGGAGTGGCATGGACTAAAGGATGTGGAATCCCTTCTAGATGCTTGATACGTCTCCAACGTATCCATAATTTATGAAGCATTCATGCTATATTATTATCTATTTTGAATGATTATGGGCTTTATTATACACTTTTATATTACTTTTGGGACTAACCTATTAACCGGAAGCCCAGCCCATATTGCTGTTTTATTGCCTGTTTCAGTATTTCGAAGAAAAGGAATATCAAACAGAGTCCAAACGGAATGAAACCTTCGGCATCATGATTTTTTGGAAGAATATCATCCTGGAGGCTTGGCGATCAAGTCAGAAGATCCTCGAGGAGCCCAGGAGATAAGGGGCGCCACCCCTCCCTACAGGGCGCGGCCCCCTGTCTCGTGGACCCCTCGAGCACCTCCCGACCGACTTATTTCTCCTATATATATTCCCCCATACCCTAAAAACATCGAATACGAAGATAGATCGGGAGTTCCGCCGTCACAAGCCTGTGTAGCCACCAAAAACCTCTCGGGAGTCTGTTTCGGCACCCTGCCGGAGGGGGATCCCATCACCGGTGGCCATCTTCATCATCCCGACGCTCTCCATGATAAGGAGGGAGTAGTTCACCCTCGGGGCTGAGGGTATGTACCAGTAGCTATGTGTTTGATCTCTCTCTCGTGTTCTCTCTCGTGTTCCCTCTATGGCACGATCTTGATGTATCCCGAGCTTTGCTATTGTAGTTGGATCTTATGATGTTTTCTCCCCCTCTACTCTCTTGTGATGAATTGAGTTTCCCCTTTGAAGTTATCTTATCGGATTGAGTCTTTTATGAGAACACTTGATGTATGTCTTGCCGTGCTTATCTGTGGAGACAATGGGATATCATGTGCCACTTGATGTATGTTTTCGTTACCAACTTGTGGGTTCCGCCCATGAACCTATGCATAAGGGTTGGCACACGTTCTTGACTCTCCGATAGAAACTTTGGGGCACTCTTTGAAGTACTTTGTGTTGGTTGGGTGAATCTGAGATTGTGTGATGCATATCGTATAATCATGCCCACGGATACTTGAGGTGACAACGGAGTATCTAGGTGACATTAGGGTTTTGGTTGATTTGTGTCTTAAGGTGTTATTCTAGTACGAACTCTTTAATAGATCGATCCGAAAGAATAACTTTGAGGTGGTTTCGTACCCTACCATAATCTCTATGTTTGTTCTCCTCTATTAGTGGCTTTGGAGTGACTCTTTGTTGCATGTTGAGGGATTGTTATATGATCTATCTATGTTATTATTGTTGAGAGAACTTGCACTAGTGAAAGTATGAACCCTAGGCCTTGTTTCCTATCATTGCAATACCGTTTACGCTCACTTTTACTACTTATTACCTTGCTGTTTTTATTATTTCAGATTACAAATACCTTTATCTACTATCTATTTTGCACTTGTATCACCATCTCTTCGCCGAACTAGTGCACCTATACAATTTACCATTGTATTGGGTGTGTTGGGGACACAAGAGACTCTTTGTTGTTTGGTTGCAGGGTTGTTTGAGAGAGACCATCTTCATCCTATGCCTCCTACGGATTGATAAACCTTAGGTCATCCACTTGAGGGAAATTTGCTACTGTCCTGCAAACCTGTGCACTTGCAGGCCCAACAACGTCTACAAGAAGAAGGTTGTGTAGTAGACATCAAGCTCATTTCTGGCGCCGTTGCCGGGGAGGCTAAGTAAAGGGCACTCACTCACACCCCGTCCACTAAGCTCTTTTCTGGCGCCATTGCCGGGGAGGTGAGTGCTTGAAGCTATATCTTTAGATCTTGCAATCGAATCTTTTTGTTTCTTGTTTTATCACTAGTTTAGTTTATAAAAGAAAATTAAAAAAATGGAGTTAAGTTTGCCTCATACGCTTCGTCTTTTTAATATCTTTCTTGAGTATAATGAAAAGGAAAATTGTGCTCAAGTGCTAGAAGAAGAAATCTATAGAATGTTTGACACTAAATATTTGAATGATGAGCATGATTGCAATGTTGTTAGTATGAATTCCTTGAATATCCATGATGCTAATGATATGCAAAGCCACAAGCTTGGGGAAGCTATGTTTGATGAATATGATATTTTTTGTCCCCCAAGTTTTGATGAGCAAATTTATTATGATGAAAGCATGCCTCCTATTTATGATGATTATATTGATGAAAGTGGGTTTGGAAGAGTGTCAACTTTAGGAAGTAGTGATCCCACTATTTTGGAATATGTTGAATCTTATTGTGATGAATATGAAAGTAGATTTGAAAGAGTGACAACTTTATTTAGTGATTCCACTATCTTGGGAGAGGTTTCAATCGATTATGATGAGAACAAAGTTGCTACTTATGATGATTATTGTGATGAAAATTATGCTATAAAAAGTAGTGATGATTATATTTATAAAACTTGTCATGATTATGATTACCCTTTTTCTGAACATTACTCTTTTAATGTGGAAACAATTTTTAGTGTTCAAGTCTTTTATGATGCTCTCACTATTCCGAATGAGAAGAATTTTGCTTATGTGGAGAATAGTAAATTTTCTATGCTTGTAGATCATGAAAACAATACTTTAGGTGCTGGTTATATTGTTGAATTAATTCATCATGCTACTGAAAATTATTATGAGGGAGGAACTTATGCTTGTAGGAATTGCAATAATGTCAAGTTTCCTCCCTATGTGTTGAAAATCTTGAAGCTATGCTTGTTTTAACTTCCTATGCTAGTTGATTATTGTTCCCATAAGTTGTTTGCTCACAAAATCCCTATGCATAGGAATTTGGTCAGGCTTAAATGTGCTAGTCATATGCTTCATGATGCTCCCGTTATGTTTCAATTCTTATATTTTATGTGAGCATCATTGTCATCATCATGCCTAGCTAGAAAGGCATTAAAGAAAATCGCTTGTTGGGAGACAACCCAATATTCACCCTTACTGTTTTTATGTGTACACATGATTATGCTACTATAGTAATCATGTTTTATAGCTTTTGTTTCAATAAAGTGCCAAGTAGAACCTT
Source organism: Triticum dicoccoides (assembly GCF_002162155.2). Lineage (NCBI taxonomy): Eukaryota > Viridiplantae > Streptophyta > Magnoliopsida > Poales > Poaceae > Triticum > Triticum dicoccoides. Next base: position 218,201,486 of record NC_041393.1, on the reverse strand, counting down.
TGGGAAGACTTGGGTGAAGTTTATGTGATCTTGCTGTAAAAAACAGAAACTTTTGCGCTCACGAGATTAGCTGCCATTTTTTACTGGAGAGTGATTTTAGGTTGATTCTTTTTGCAGATGATTAATAGACAAATCTATCAGCTCCAGAAATTTATTTCATAATTTTTGGGCTTCCAGAAGTATACGTTTGATACAGATTACTACAGACTGTTCTGTTTTTGACAGATTCTGTTTTCATTGTGTTGTTTGCTTATTTTGATGAATCTATGAGTAGTATCGGAGGGTATGAATCATACAGAAGTTATAATACAGTAGATATTAAACCAATATGAATTTATAATGAGTTCATTACAGTACCTAAGTGGTGGTTTTATTTTCTTATACTAACGGAGCTTACGAGTTTTGTTTTGAGTTTTGTATGGTTGAAGTTCTCAAGTTTTGGGTAAAGATTCGATGGAATATGGAATAAGGAGTGGCAAGAGCCTAAGCTTGGGGATGACCAAGGCACCCCAAGGTAATATTCAAGTACAACCAAGAGCCTAAGCTTGGGGATGCCCCGGAAGGCATCCCCTCTTTCATCTTCGTTCATTGGTAACTTTACTTGGAGCTATATTTTTATTCACCACATGATATGTGTTTTGCTTGGAGCATCATTTTATTTTGTTAGTTTTTGCTTGATGTTAGTTAGAATAATTTTTTGCATCTTTAGTTTCAATAAAAATGTCAAGGATAGCCTTTTCCATGCTTTTTTTGCTAGTATACATGTTGCTGTTTGAAAACAGAAAGTTTACCACTGTTGCAAAAATTCCCTAGAAAAGTCAGAGAATGGTATAACGTTGAATCTTTTTGCATATTAAGATATGATAAATTTATTACAGTGGGAATTTTAGTTCATAATTTTTGAAGTTAGGGAAGTATTGATACTCTTGCATTTTTTACAGACTGTGCTGTTTTGGCAGATTGCTGTTATGGTTGCATTGTTTTCATATGTTTGCTTGTTTAATGATTCTATTGAGGATAGGAGTATTAAATATGCAGAGGCATTTAGTATGCAATGTTGAATAATAATTTTAGTGATTTGTTACAGTAGAAAATGATAAGGTTTTGCATTGGTTTATACTAACCTATCTCACGAGTTCTTGTTGAGTTTGTTGTGAATGAAGCTTTTGACAAAAAGAAGAGAAACCATGATATGAGAGGAATTAAGGAGACACAAAAGGTCAAGCTTGGGGATGTCCAAGGCACCCCTAGATAATATTTCAAGAAGTCTCAAGCATCTAAGCTTGGGGATGCCCCGGTAGGCATCCCACCTTTCTTCTTCAACAACTATCGGTTAGTATCGGTTGAGCCTAAGTTTTTGCTTCTTCACTTGAGTTGTGCTATCCTTGCATTGTCATTTTGTTTTGCTTTGCTTGATGTTTGAATAAAATACTAAGATCTGAAATTCTTAAATGAGAGAGAGTCTTCGCATAGTTACATAATTATTTTGCTACTCATTGATCTTCACTTATATCTTTTTGGAGTAGTTTTTCATTTACTCATGTGCTTCACTTATATCCTATGAGTAAATGGTTGAATGAGTTGATTGTCATAAATCTGAAATTATATGTCTCGTTTGCTTATCCCATGGGGAGTAATGACTTCACATCTAAAAAGTGGAGGTTGTAAGTTTATTGAAGGTTAGCAAGCATTGTATTAGTCATTTGAACAATTCATGAAAGAATATTGAAGGAAGAGAGATTTCACATATAAATATATTATCATAGAGATATTTTATAATTGTGAGCCCTCATTATGTATGACATGCTAAAGAGTTGATGTTTGACAAGGAAGACAATGTAATGGGTTATGTTTTCTCACATCTCAGTTAAAGTATATTGTCATGGATCATTCAAACATGTTGAGCTTGCCTTTCCCCCTCATGCTAGCCAAAAATTCCTAGCACTAAGTAGAGATACTACTTGTGCTTCCAAATATCCTTAAACCCAGTCTTTGCATGAGAGTCCACCATACCTACCTATGGATTGAGTAAGATCCTTCAAGTAAGTTGTCATGTGTGCAAGCAATAAAAATTGCTCTCTAAATATGCATGACTTATTAGTGCGGAGAAAATAAGCTTTGTACGAACTTGTTATGGAAGCAATAAAAGCGACGGACTGCATAATAAAGGTCCATATACAAGGGGCAATATAAAGTGACGTTCTTTCGCATTAAGATTTTGTGTATCCAACCCTAAAAGCGCATGACAACCTCTGTTTCCCTCTGCGAAGGGCCTATCTTTTACTTTATGTCTTTTACTTTATGCAAGAGTCAAGGTGATCTTCACCTTTCCCCTTTTCATTTTATCCTTTGGCAAGCACTTTGTGTTAGGGTGATCCTGATATATATATCCAATTGGATGTACGTTAGCATGAACTATTATTGTTGACATCACCCAAAGGTGAATATGGTTGGAGGCAACTTCATAAGCCCCTATCTTTCTCTGTGTCTGATTAAAACTTCATAACCATTAGTATTGTGTGAGTGTTAGCAATTATGGAAGACTATATGATAGTTGAGTATGTGGAGTTTGATATTCCTAAAAATAGGATGAATTGCAATTGTTTGATGACTAAGAATGAAGTTTGCTAGCTTTCAAGAAAGTTTATGGTCTATGCTTTAACATGTGAATTTCTTGTTACTTGATCATTAAAAGTTTTATGAGATGAACTACTGTTATGACATATAAATATGCTAGTTAAGGAGATTGAAATTATCATTGATCAAACTTGTGCACCTCTAGCATTCACACTTCATAAATTCTTTCTTTATCATTTACCTACTCGAGGACGAGTAGGAATTAAGCTTGGGGATGCTGATACGTCTCCAAGGTATCTATAATTTATGAAGCATTCATGCTATATTATTATATGTTTTGAATGATTATGGGCTTTATTATACACTTTTATATTACTTTTGGGACTAACCTATTAACTGGAGCCCAGCCCATATTGATGTTTTATTGCCTGTTTCAGTATTTCGAAGAAAAGGAATATCAAACGGAGTCCAAACGGAACGAAACCTTCGGCATCGTGATTTTTTGGAAGAATATCATCCTGGAGGCTTGGAGATCAAGTCAGAAGATCCTCGAGGAGCCCAGGAGATAGGGGGTGCCCCCCTACAAGGCGCGGTCCCCTGTCTCGTGGACCCCTCAAGCACCTCCCGACCGACTTCTTTCGCCTATATATTCCCCCGTACCCTAAAAACATCGAATACAAAGATAGATCGGGAGTTCCGCCGCCTCAAGCCTCTATAGCCACCAAAAACCTCTCGGCAGTCCGTTCCGGCACCCTGCCGGAGGGGGATCCCATCACCTGTGGCCATCTTCATCATCCAGGCGCTCTCCATGACGAGGAGGGAGTAGTTCACCCTCGGGGCTGAGGGTATGTACCAGTAGCTATGTGTTTGATCTCTCTCTCTCTCTCTCTCATGTTCTATCTCGTGTTGCCTCTATGGCACGATCTTGATGTATCCCGAGCTTTGCTATTGTAGTTGGATCTTATGATGTTTTCTTCCCCTCTACTCTCTTGTGATGAATTGAGTTTCCCCTTTGAAGTTATCTTATCAGATTGAGTCTTTTATGAGAACACTTGATGTATGTCTTGCCGTGCTTATCTGTCCTGACAATGGGAGATCATGTGCCACTTGATGTATGTTTTGGTGACCAACTTGCGGGTTTCTCCCATGAACCTATGCATAAGGGTTGGCACACGTTCTTAACTCTCCGGTAGAAACTTTGGGGCACTCTTTGAAGTACTTTGTGTTGGTTGGATGAATCTGAGATTGTGTGATGCATATCGTATAATCATGCCCATGGATACTTGAGGTGACAATGGAGTATCTAGGTGACATTAGGGTTTTGGTTGATTTGTGTCTTAAGGTGTTATTCTAGTACGAACTCTTTAATAGATCGATCCGAAAGAATAACTTTGAGGTGGTTTCGTACCCTACCATAATCTCTACGTTTGCTCTCCACTATTAGTGGCTTTGGAGTGACTCTTGGTTGCATGTTGAGGGATTGTTATATGATCTATCTATGTTATTATTGTTGAGAGAACTTGCACTAGTGAAAGTATGAACCCTAGGCCTTGTTTCCTATCATTGCAATACCGTTTACGCTCACTTTTACTACTTGTTACCTTGCTGTTTTTATTATTTCAGATTACAAATACCTTTATCTACTATCTATTTTGCACTTGTATCACCATCTCTTCGCCAAACTAGTGCACCTATACAATTTACCATTGTATTGGGTGTGTTGGGGACACAAGAGACTCTTTGTTATTTGGTTGCAGGGTTGTTTGAGAGAGACCATCTTCATCCTACGCCTCCTACGGATTGATAAACCTTAGGTCATCCACTTGAGGGAAAGTTGCTACTGTCCTACAAACATGTGCACTTGCAGGCCCAACAACGTCTACAAGAAGAAGGTTGTGTAGTAAACATCAATGCTAAGGGCAAAGGATTGGCTCAAGCTCCAAGCTCAAGACTCTACATTTTCTATTTTAGTGATCCAAGATCAGATTGAGTCTATAGGAAAAGCCAATACTATCAAGAGGGGATGAGGCGTTGCTTATTGGCTTGCTTGCTCAAAGTGCTTAGTGATATGCTCCAAAGCCCTCAACTACTTTCTCACATCCACATATGTCCTAAACCAAAAGTCTAACTCAGCCCCACCGATTCTTCCTATCCGGCACCACCGAGTTCAGATGTCATAGCCACTGCCACAAACCCTAGCCAAATCGGTCTCACCGATAGGGATCTCGGTCTCACCGAGATGGGATTGTAATCTCTCTGTGTATGTCCATTACCAAAATCGGTCTCGCCGATTTTGAGCAATCGGTACTACCGAGATTACAATGCAAACTCTCTGGTTAGCTTATTACCAAAATCGGTCCCACCGAGTTTGTGTAATCGGTCTCACCAAGTTTGCCTGACCAACTCTCTGGTTAGCTTATTACCAAAATCGGTCTCACCGAGTTTGTGTAATCGGCCTCACCGAGTTTGCCTGACCAACTCTCTGGTTAGCTTATTACCAAAATCGGTCCCACCGAGTTTGTGTAATCGGTCTCACCGAGATTACGTTATGCCCTAACCCTAACCATATTGGTCCTACCGAGTTGCATGTCGGTCCCACCGAAAATCCTAACGGTCACTAGATTTGCTAAATCGGTCTGACCGAGTTTCTCAATTCGGTCCCACCGAGTTTGGTAAGTTGTGGGTAACGGTTAGATTTTTTGTGGAGGCTATATATACCCCTCCACCTCCTCTTCATTCGTGGAGAGAGCTTTTAGAACAAACCTACACTTCCAACTTACGGTTTCTGAGAGAGAACCACCTACTCATGAGTTGAGGCCAAGATATTCCATTCCTACCATATGAATCTTGATCTCTAGCCTTTCCCAAGTTGCTTTCCACTCAAATCTTCTTTCCACCAAATCCAAATCCTGTGAGAGAGAGCTGATTGTTGGGGAGACTATCATTTGAAGCACAAGAGCAAGGAGTTCATCATCAACGCACCATTTGTTACTTCTTGGAGAGTGGTATCTCCTAGATTGGCTAGGTGTCACTTGGGAGCCTCCGACAAGTTTGTGGAGTTGAACCAAGGAGTTTGTAAGGGCAAGGAGATCGCCTACTTCGTGAAGATCTACCGCTAGTGAGGCAAGTCCTTCGTGGGCGACGGCCATGGTGGGATAGAGAAGGTTGCTTCTTCGTGGACCCTTCGTGGGTGGAGCCCTCCGTGGACTCGCGCAACCGTTACCCTTCGTGGGTTGAAGTCTCCATCAACGTGGATGTACGATCGCTCCACCTATCGGAACCACGACAAAAACATCCATGTCTCCAATTGCGTTTGAATCCTCCAAACCCTTCCCTTTACATTCTTGCAAGTTGCATGCTTTACTTTCCGCTGCTCATATACTCTTTGCATGCTTGCTTGTTATGTATTGTGAGTGTTAAACTTGTGCCTAAACTCCACTCCAACTTAAACAAGTAAAAAACTACAACTTTTGGTACTTAGTGTCTAATCACACCCCCCTCTAGACACCTCTTCTCGATCCTTTCAATTGGTATCAGAGCTTTGGTCTCCATTGCTTTGGTTTAAACAGCATTGGAGGAATATGGATGAGTCTACTATTGGGAGTCTTAGACATAGAGTGCCTATACTTGATGGAGAGTACTTTCATGACTGGAAAAATGAGATGCCTGTGATTTTCAATCAATATCATTTGAACAAGTACATTGCTAGCCCTTGTGCACCTCATGTTGATCCTATGCATCCTACCCTTGATGAGTCAATTGACATGATTAGGAATCTTAGAACTGTTAATCTTATCACTAGAGGCTTGCCTAGAAACTTGATTAGAAACTTTCCTACTCTTGAGTGTGCCTACACTATATGGAAATTTCTTGAGGAACGCTTTCCAAATTATTCCTTGAAAAATCTAGATGAAATTCTCCATAAGTCTATTGCCTTGAGTAAGATGAATTCTAGTGATCCTATGTTTGGTGATTGTCTATTTGAGCTTACACACCTTATGCGTCCCAAAGGAGATGTTGGAATTATTAGTGATACTATTTCCAAAGCTATAAAAATTCATAATCAAGATCATTGTCAAACTCACTCTAACGAATCACCATCTCTAGGATTTGATCCACCACATGACGATGTTGAACATGGATACTATGATGAGGATGATGATAGTTTCTTTGATCTTGATGATGCAAGGAGACACTTTGGTCTTATGGCAAACCTTCGGGGATATATGGCAGGAGGAAAGGAATGGGTTCTTGATAGTGGATGTACCGATCACATGACCGGAGATAAAGACATGTTTCGTGGGCTTGCTGAAAACGATGGTCCTCGAAAGTATGTCACTTTCGGTGACAACTCAAAGGGTAAGGTGGTTGGCCTCGGTAAGGTTGCCATATCACATGATAGCTCCATTCAAAATGTTATGCTCGTTGAATCTCTTGGCTACAACTTACTTTCAGTATCTAGACTTGCTGATTTCGGTTTCAATGTCCTATTCACTGAAGTAGATTGCCAAGTGTTTTGTAGAGATAATCATAAAATGGTCTTTACCGGTGTTCGTAGAGGTGATCTATACATTGTTGACTTCACTAAAAAGGCTCAACCTAGAACTTGCTTTATTGCTAAATCTTCTAAAGGTTGGTTATGGCATAGACGATTAGGTCATGTTGGTATGCAAAACCTTAACAAGCTTATTAAGGGAAATCATATCCTTGACGTTAACGATGTCATATTTGATAAGGATAGACTTTGCAGTGCTTGTCAGGCAGGTAAACAGGTTGGAGGAAGGCATCCCGTGAAGAACATCATGACCACAAGGAGGCCACTCGAGCTACTTCACATGGATCGTTTTGGTCCCAACGCTTACAAGAGTCTCGGTGGAAATTCTTTTGGTCTAGTTATAGTTGATGATTTTTCAAGATTTACGTGGGTGTTCTTTCTCGATGACAAATTGCAGGTCCAAAAGATCTTCAAAAACTTTGCTAAGAAGGCCCAAAATCAATTTGAAGTGAAGATCAAGAAGGTTCGCAGCGACAACGGAATGGAGTTCAAGAATGCAAATGTGGACACCTTTCTTGATGAAGAAGGGATTTCACATGAGTTCTCGGCTACGTACACACCTCAACAAAATGGAGTTGTTGAGAGGAATAACCGGACACTCATCAAAATGGCGAGAACGATGCTTGATGAGTACAAGACGCCGAAGCACTTTTGGGCAGAAGCGGTTGACACAGCTTGTCATGCAACAAATTGCTTGTATCTTCACAAGATACTCGGCAAGACGGCATACGAGCTCCTCACCGGTAACAAACCCCAAGTTGGATACTTTCGAGTATTCAGCTCAAAGTGCTACATTCTTGATAAGCATCGTCGTTCTAAATTTGCTCCTAAGTCTCATGAAGATTTCCTACTTGGTTATGTCTCAAACTCTCACACATACCGTGTCTACAACAATTTCACCCGAATTTTTGAAGAAACGGTAGATGTGAAGTTTGATGAATCTAACGGCTCGCAAGTAGAGCAATTGCCAATTGATCTAGGAGACAAAGATCCCTCGGAAGCAATCCAAGACTTGTCTATTGGCAAGATTCGCCCAACGGAGGTGAAGGAGAGTACCTCGTCCGTCCAAGTGGAAGCTTCTACCTCATGACAAGGTGAACCAAGAGTTGATACGGAAGCATCCACAAGTGGGACACACCAAGATGAAGAAAATGAGGAAGTACACCAAGAACATCAACAACCTCCTTCTCCACCATGACAAGAGAACGACAACACCAACAATGAAGAAGGCCAAGAAGAAGAACAAGATGAAGAAGATGTTCAACCAAGACCCAAGCAAAAGCTTTCACGAGTTCGAGCAAGAATTGCTAAAGACCATCCCGTCGAGCAAATCTACAACGATATCCAAACCGGGAGAATCACTCGCTCTAAAACTCGTTTAGCTAACTTTTGTGAACACTATTCATTCATCTCTAGCATTGAACCTATGAAGGTTGAAGAAGCATTGGAAGATCCGGATTGGATAAATGCCATGCATGAAGAGCTACACAACTTTGAGAGAAATCAAGTTTGGACATTGGTTGAGAAGCCTGACAACAACCACAACATCATCGGTACCAAATGGGTGTTTCGCAACAAGCAAGATGAAGATGGACAAGTAGTTCGCAACAAAGCACGTCTCGTCGCCCAAGGCTACACACAAGTCGAAGGTATGGACTATGGTGAGACTTATGCTCCCGTTGCTAGACTTGAGTCCATTCGCATCTTACTTGCCTATGCTAATCACCATGATATCACCTTGTACCAAATGGACATTAAAAGTGCTTTTCTAAATGGTGAAATAGAGGAGGAAGTTTATGTTAAACAACCTCCCGGCTTTATTAATCCTAAGAAACCTAATCATGTTTACAAACTTCACAAAGCTCTTTATGGTCTTAAACAAGCTCCTAGAGCGTGGTATAAATGCTTGACCAAGTTCCTTATTGAAAAAGGCTTTGAAATTGGAAAAATAGATTCTACTCTTTTTACTAAAAGGGTCAATGGAGAACTATTTGTGTGCCAAATCTATGTTGATGATATTATATTTGGTTCTACTAACCCTCATTTTAGTGAAAAGTTTGGGAAGCTAATGTCGGAGAAGTTTTAGATGTCTATGATGAGTGAACTCAAATTCTTTTTTGGTTTGCAAATCAAACAAACTAAGGAAGGTACCTTTGTCTCTCAAACGAAGTACACCAAGGACTTATTCAAGAAGTTCAATATGCAATAATGCAAAGGTATGACTACACCCATGCCTACTAGTGGACATCTTGAATTGACCATAGATGGTGAACCGGTTGATCAAAAGGTTTATCGCTCTATGCTTGGTTCATTGTTATATCTATGTGCTTCACGTCCCGATATCATGCTAAGCGTGTGCATGTGTGCACGATATCAAGATGCTCCTAGAAAATGTCATCTTAAGGCCGTGGAAAGGATAGTGAGGTACTTAATCCATACACCAAATTTTGGCATTTGGTATCCTAAGAGGGCCTCATTCGATCTTGTTGGCTACTCTGACTCGGACTATGCCGGTGACAAGGTTGATAGAAAGTCCACTTCGGGTACTTGTCAATTTCTTGGTAGATCTCTTGTGTCTTGGTCTTCCAAGAAACAAAACTCGGTATCCTTATCCACCGCCGAAGCAGAATACATTGCCGTTGGGTCATGTTGTGCTCAATTACTTTGGATGACCCAAACTCTTAAAGATTATGGTATATATGTGAAACATGTTCCATTACTTTGTGACAATGAAAGTGCTATCAAGATTTCTCACAATCCCGTGCAACACTCTCGAACTAAGCATATTGAAGTTTGTCATCATTTCATTCGAGATCATGTTGCTAAGGGTGACATTAATCTTAAGCATGTTCGCACCAATTAGCGGATATTTTCACTAAACCACTTGATGAGAAAGTGTTTTTCAGGTTAAGAGGTGAATTGAACATCATTGATGCTTCAAACTTGGAGTAGAAACTCCATTGGATACATGCAAGACATGAGCTTATGACTAATTCTTGATATTTCCCTTATAATGATAATCTTATGTCTTGGATATATTTGCACCTTGCATGTTATCTAACCCATGTAGGTACTTGGTTGAATCGAATTCCGTGATATTGTAACCTACTCATATCTTGAGCAATCTCTACATCACCAAGTCTCTACACAATGGTGGTTGAAGATAAGGAAGCATGGAACCATTCAAACATATCCTTTGACAAATTCTATGTTAAGCTTCATGATTGGCATTCTGGATACACAAGTGCTCTTCCTTGCAAAATCTAACCCATGTAGGAACATGAACTAAAATTCTGAGTGGTGCTCCCAACTCTTGATGAGCTACATCAGCCTTGAGCAGCCCACACAAGTTCAACAACATGATCATGATCAACACCACCACCCAAGGTATGTTATTCCATCTTAGAGAAGCTTTACTCCAAGTCATGAGTCAAAGCAACTCGACAAGATGTGAATACATCAAGATGCTTAAACGATAAATGGTAACCCCATTTTGAGCTTAAACGATGAGTATGACCTATGATCAAGTGATCTCACTTGACTCCTAAGACAATATACTCTAACATAGGTGACCTTGTTGCCGACCATCTCTAGATGAAGTTTACTTGTGTTCTTTTCTGTGCTCTTGCATTTGTCTCATGCATGTTTGTTTCCCCTTTCAAAAGAAACTTCATCTAGATTTCTTTCTTTTCTATTTGTTCTGCATTCCCTACATCCAATTCATTGCAAATCTTTCTGTTAATTCCTAGCAAATCCTTGTGAGATCTACCTTGTCTAGTGATCTGAGGTGAAAAATGTTTTCTCTATGATGAACTCGGTCTCACCGGTTTGTTGTTTTTGGTCCAATCGAATCCTTTCGGTGCAACCGAAGCAAACCACTCGGTGCCACCGATTTCACTACAGGAAAAACATTTTGCCACTTGTTCCTACTTTACTTTTGATCCAGCTCCACTCAATGAATCATGTCCTCTACAAGCATCACACTTTTATCAGTGCTTTGTGCTATGACTCAAGGACCAAACTCATTCACGACAAATTCCAGAAGGCCCTTCTTGGAAATTGATGTCAAAGGGGGAGAGAGAGATCACATCAAAGCTTATCACTTCCACAGGGGGAGAGAGAGATCTCCAAGGGGAGAGAATACTTAAGAAGAGAGTAATCCTCAAGGATCCCAGATGCTTGGTGTTCAAGAGGAGAGATGCCACATGTCTTCTTGAGGGGAAAGACATGTTCATATGTGCCTATTTGCATTATCTCTGATTTTCCATTTTGCTCTGTTTTTCTGTTCCCTATCTTCTCCCAGTGTCCCATGCTAGATTCAGGGGGAGCAAGACATCTAAGGGAAAGAAATTCCTTAAATTCATTGCACATCTTTACCTTTGGGGACATGTCTATGTGGTACTTAGTACTCACTCTCTACATGTCATCCCAGTCTTGGTATTCTTGTGGTTTCTTCTGTTTGCTCTGGCTAATAGGTGTATCTGTGTTATCTAACCTTGTTTACGCAGGTTCATTCCATCCTAAGCCAACTCAAGACCACAAGGTAAGTATATGCATCACAGTCATGTGTATGAGGAATTCTTGCTGATGTACATATTGTTTGCAAGAAGGACTAATGAGCATGAAGGTACATTTCCCACATACACATCTGTTGCTATCTTTTGCTCTGATGCATACGGCCAAGATACATGTAACACATTGCTTACTCTATCATGTTCATGCATTCACATGCTTCTATATTCCATATTCACATGATTGCATACATGTAGGGGGAGCCTATGCTTGTTACATGTCTTTCCAAAGCTTTACTTGCTATTCTCTATATCTTTATCTAAAGCTTTGATGTATGTTGTCATCAATTACCAAAAAGGGGGAGATTGAAAGCACAAGTGCTCCCTGGGTGGTTTGGTAATTAATGTCAACATATCTCTTGTTGGACTAACACTTTTACCTAGTATGTTTCAGACAAGTTCAACAATGGAGTGGCATGGACTAAAGGATGTGGAATCCCTTCTAGATGCTAAGGACAAAGGATTGGCTCAAGCTCCAAGCTCAAGACTCTACATTTTCTATTTTAGTGATCCAAGATCACATTGAGTCTATAGGAAAAGCCAATACTATCAAGAGGGGATGAGGTGCTGCTTAATGGCTTGCTTGCTCAAAGTGCTCAGTGATATGCTCCAAAGCCCTCAACTACTTTCTCACATCCACATATGTCCTAAACCAAAAGTCTAACTCGGCCCCACCGATTCTTTCTATCCGGCGCCACCGAGTTCATATGTCATAGCCGCTGCCACAAACCCTAGGCAAATCGGTCTCACTGATAGGTATCTCAGTCTCACCGAGATGGGATTGTAATCTCTCTGTGTATGTCCATTACCAAAATCGGTCTCACCGAGTTTGAGCAACCGGTACTACCGAGATTACAATGCAAACTCTCTGGTTAGCTTATTACCAAAATCGGTCCCACTGAGTTTGTGTAATCGGTCTCACCGAGTTTGCCTGACCAACTCTCTGGTTAGCTTATTACCAAAATCGGTCTCACCGAGTTTGTGTAATCGGTCTCACTGAGTTTGCCTGACCAACTCTCTGGTTAGCTTATTACCAAAATCGGTCCCACCAAGTTTGTGTAATCGGTCTCACCGAGATTACGTTATGCCCTAACCCTAACCATATCGGTCCTACCGAGTTGCATGTCGGTCCCACCGAAAATCCTAACGGTCACTAGATTTGCTAAATCGGTCTGACCGAGTTTCTCAATTCGGTCCCACCGAGTTTGGTAAGTTGTGTGTAACGGTTAGATTTTGTGTGGAGGCTATATATACCCCTCCACCTCCTCTTCATTCGTGGAGAGAGCTATCAGAACAAACCTACACTTCCAACTTACGATTTCTGGGAGAGAACCACCTACTCATGTGTTGAGGCCAAGATATTCCATTCCTACCATATGAATCTTGATCTCTGGCCTTTCCCAAGTTGCTTTCCACTCAAATCTTCTTTCCACCAAATCCAAATCCTATGAGAGAGAGTTGATTGTTGGGGAGACTATCATTTGAATCACAAGAGCAAGGAGTTCATCATCAACACACCATTTGTTACTTCTTGGAGAGTGGTGTCTCCTAGATTGGCTAGGTGTCACTTGGGAGCCTCCGACAAGATTGTGGAGTTGAACGAAGGAGTTTGTAAGGGCAAGGAGATCGCCTACTTCGTGAAGATCTACCGCTAGTGAGGCAAGTCCTTCGTGGGCGACGACCATGGTGGGATAGACAAGGTTGCTTCTTCGTGGACCCTTCATGGGTGGAGCCCTCCGTGGACTCGCGCAACCGTTACCCTTCGTGGGTTGAAGTCTCCATCAACGTGGATGTACGATAGCACCACCTATTGGAACCACGACAAAAACATCTGTGTCTTCAATTGCGTTTGAATCCTCCAAACCCTTCCCTTTACATTCTTGCAAGTTGCATGCTTTACTTTCCGCTGCTCATATACTCTTTGCATGCTTGCTTGTTATGTATTGTGAGTGTTACACTTGTGCCTAAACTCCACTCCAACTTAAAGAAGTTAAAAAATGTAACTTTTGGTACTTAGTGTCGAATCACCCCCCCCCCCCTCTAGACACCTCTTCTCGATCCTT
>NC_041393.1:218135755-218187146 GCF_002162155.2 Triticum dicoccoides | reverse complement strand
TCCTTTCAATATGGGATGGTAATCTTAAGTGACTTACCTATAGTAGAGTCACGGCGTTGTCAAGCTTGAACCTTAGAATGGTATGATATTTTACCCTTGTAAGAGGCACCAGTTGCCAATAGTAGGTTGCACGGTGAGAATAAACCAATACTCTTTCCTATGGAACCATTCTTCATGACCACCATGGGAGTATTGATATTTGTTTAGTATCGGTGCAAGACCTGTGAGCCATGAAGTTTTTGTATATGGAAAACCCCTCTTTCGATATGGGACTCCGAATTTCAAAGGACTGTAAGGCATATGTCTGAAGGATTTCCTCGAAGGAGTAAGATTTTGGAGACCGATGACTCTTATTCTAAGGGTGGTAGGACTCCACACTCTCGGATGAACAACGGATATTCAAGGAGACCCCAACCCTAGTATTTTCTTTCTAACCGCTTCGAATCTCAAGGACGAGATTTGTTTTAAGAGGGGTAGATTTGTAACATCCCAAATTTTCAGATTTGGAATGTTAATAGGATCATTCTTTTTGTCATTATGATTTCTATGCATATTTGAATTTTCTGAATATTCAAAGTGTTTATCAACTCGAGGCAACATATTTGGAGTGGAGATAACCTGACTTCTTCCCTGTTAAATATAGTTGGAAAATGGAAAAGGTTTACAATATTATTTGGATTATATTAGGATTTTTTTAGTGCTCTTTATATGCTTGTATTACATAAAATATAATTTTAAGTGCATTTGCGTTTTCAAAATGTTCACGGTATTTTATATTAGTATTAATATTGTACCATTCATTCTGGTATTTTTAGCCATCTATACGCTATTTTGTTTTAGCCAATAATTATCATGTGCAATATAAAAGACAGTTTTTACTGTTCATTTGGGCTCGCAGTGCGCAGCGTTCCTATCCGCTGCTCACCTGAGCCCAGCAGAGCAGCAGGGCCGAAGCCCACCAACACCGCAGACTGCAGCCACCGCGTGTTTTTTTTCTTCTTTTTTTCCAACTATGCCGCTGATGCTTGGGCCCGCCAGGTCGTCCCTTTCCTCAGGACGAACTCCTGTTCATTCACGAGTTCTTCTTGTTCCCGATCCAAATCCTCGCCGATTCGGCCAAGTATTAGCCCCTAGGCCATGAAATTCACTCTATAAATATTCCCCATATTCTCGTGTGTGCTTGTTTGCTTTATCACTAAGTAGTTTTTAGTTTATGTTCTAAGTTGTTCTCTATCTTTAGTTATGGATATGGAACACGAAACACCAAAAAATTAGTTGTACTTGCAACTCACGGAGATGGGGAACCTCCTAAAACCTTCGATGGTTGTTATGTGAAAATATTATGCACTACTTTGATAATCCTCAAAAAACCCCATTCAACTTGATAATGGGAGACACGTTTGATCAACGTGAATACTTTAGGATTATCGCTTGACACAAAAAGGGAACTTGTTATGGGATCAAATTCAAATGTTGCATTAGTATGCTCGGGATCTATGCTTATGACATGATTGTACTTGTTGCTCTAGGATGAAGTCTCCACACCTTCCCTTTTCATGCAAATTTAATGATAATGAAACCTTGGCTTCTTATGCTAATGGTAGACATGATTACTATGATGTGGAGCGAATAGAAAATTATATTGCTTTTAAGGGTGCTAATGAAATTGAATCTTTGTTTGAAAAGTATGAAAATTTCGATGATTCAGTTTATAGACCAGAAAATTTTGCTATCCTTAAATATTGCTATGATAATTAAAAATACAATTCTGATATTGATGCCTTTATTGAGAAATACTCTACTGTCCAAGAAAAGACTAATATTTTGCAGGAGTCTGTGGAAGAACGAATTGATGAAATTGTGAGCTCATTGGATGAAAAAGATGATCAGGAGAGCAAAGAACAAAAGGAGGAAGAGCGGACTAGCTACCCGTGCCCACCTTCTAGTGAGAGTAACTCTCCAACTCATACATTGTTTAATATCCATTCGTTCTTACCGAAGGATGAATGCTATGACAATTGCTATGATCCCGTTGATTCTTTTGAAATATCCCTTTTTGATGAACTTGATGCTTGCTATGCTTGTGGCAAGATGCCAATATGAATTATGCTTATGGATATGAACTTGCTATAGTTCTTTATGTTAAGAATGAAACTGTTACTATCGCACCCACACATGATAGTCCTATTATCTTTTTTTAATTCTCCCAACTACACTATATTGGAGAAGTTTGCACTTATTAAGGATTACATTGATGGGTTGCCTTTTACTGTTGCACATGATGATTTTGATGAATATAATATGCATGTGCTTGCTGCTCCTACT
Organism: Triticum dicoccoides; assembly: GCF_002162155.2. Taxonomy (NCBI): domain Eukaryota; kingdom Viridiplantae; phylum Streptophyta; class Magnoliopsida; order Poales; family Poaceae; genus Triticum; species Triticum dicoccoides. The sequence goes on along the minus strand of NC_041393.1, from coordinate 218,184,821 downwards.
TCCAATTATTAAGAGAGAGGAACTATATCTCCGCCTCTCTATGTTTCCAACATGATAAAATTGTCGGAAACTTCTTATGCTATGTATTGGCCTTTACTTCATGTGCATGAATTGTTCTTTTATGACATGCCAATGCATTTGAAGAGAGTTAGACTTCTTCACTGCATGATATATGTTGCTTTGTGCTCACTACTAAATTATAAATCATTGTTAATTAAAATTAGATTTGATATACCTTGGGATCCGAGTGGATCCATTACTTGGGTACTTTATGCCTAGCTTAATGGCTTTAAAGAAAGCTCTGCCAGGTGATACGTCTCCGTCATATCTACTTTTCCAAACACTTTTGCCCTTGTTTTGGACCCTAACTTGCATGATTTGAATGGAACTAACCCGGACTGACGCTGTTTTCAGCAGAACTGCCATGGTGTTATTTTGTGCAGAAATAAAAGATCTCGGAATGACCTGAAAATCCATGGAGCAACTTTTCAGAATTAATAAAAAATACTAGCAAAAGAATTAGCGTCAGGGGGCCCACACCCTGTCCACGAGGGTGGGGGCGTGCCCCCTCCCCTAGGGCGCGCCCCCTGCCTCGTGGGCCCCCTGGACGTCCACCGACCTCAACTCCAACTCCATATATTTGCTTTCGCGAAGAACAAATCAGAGAGAAAGTTTCATCGCGTTTTAGGATATGAAGCCGCCGCCAAGCCCTAATCTCTCTCGGGAGGGCTGATCTGGAGTCCGTTCAGGGCTCCAGAGAGGGGGATTCGTCTTCGTCGTCATCATCAACCATCCTCCAACACCAATTTCATGATGCTCACCGCCGTGCGTGAGTAATTCCATCGTAGGCTTGCTGGAGGGTGATGGGTTGGATGAGATTTACCATGTAATCAAGTTAGTTTTGTTAGGGTTTGATCTCTAGTATCCACTATGTTCTAAGATTGATGTTGCTATGACTTTGCTATGCTTAATGCTTGTCACTAGGGCCCGAGTACCATGATTTCAGATATGAACCTATTATGTTTTCATGAATATATGTGAGTTCTTGATCCTATCTTGCAAGTCTATAGTCACCTATTATGTGTTATGATTCGACAACCCCGAAGTGACAATAATCGGGATACTTCTCCGTGATGACCATAGTTTGAGGAGTTCATGTATTCACTAAGCGCTAATGCTTTGGTCCGGTACTCTATTAAAAGGAGGCCTTAGTATCCCTTAGTTTCCATTAGGACCCCGCTGCCATGGGAGTGTAGGACAAAAGATGTCATGCAAGTTCTTTTCCATAAGCATGTATGACTATATTCGGAATACATGCCTACATTACATTGATGAATTGGAGCTAGTTCTGTGTCACCCAATGTTATAACTATTACATGAGGAATTGCATCCGACATAATTATCCATCACTGATCCAATGCCTACGAGCTTTTCACATATTGTGCTTTGCTTATTTACTTTACCGTTGCTACTGTTACAATTACTACAAAACTGATACTGTTACTTTTGTTACTATTACCGTTACTTCCATACTACTTTGCTACTAAATACTTTGCTGCAGATACTAAGTTATCCAGGTGTGGTTGAATTGACAACTCAACTGCTAATACTTGAGAATATCTTTGGCTCCCCTTGTGTCGAATCAATAAATTTTGGTTGAATACTCTACCCTCGAAAACTGTTGTGATCCCCTATAATTGTGGGTTATCAAGACTATTTTCTGGCGCCGTTGCCGGGGAGCATAGCTCTATGCTTTGAGTCACTTGGGATTTATATCTGCTGATCACTATGAGGAACTTGAAAGACGAAAGAACTAAGATTTTTCCCTCAACTATGAGGGGAGGTAAGGAACTACCATCTAGCTCTGCACTTGATTCTCCTTCTGTTTTGAGTAAGCTTGCGACACCTAAACCTGCTTCTGCTATTAATTCTGATATGTCGCATGTTATTGATGATCCCACTTCTACTATGCATGATACTTATGATGAAACTACTTTTGTGCTTGATACTACTGTGCCCCTAGGTGAATTTCTTGATGAACAACTTGCTAGGGCTAGAGAGAATGAAATTCTTGAAAGTGATATCATTGAAGATAGTGATGGTGAAGGTTCTCCCCCTAAATATGAATTGTCTGTTGTTCTAGAGGTTTATGTTATGGATGAAGAAACTGCTAGAGATTTTCTAGCTTGCAATGATAGATCTGATCTCGAGAAGTTATTAGCTAAACTTAAACAGAAATCTCTAAATGCTAGAATGAAATATGACCCTTCTTTTGCTACTTCACCTATCTTTGTTACTGATAACGATTATGAATTCTCTGTTGATCCTGAGATAATTACTTTGGTTGAATCTGATCCTTTTTATGGCTATGAATCTGAAAATTTGTGGCACATCTTACTAAGTTAAATGATATAGCCACCCTGTTCACTAATGATGAGAAATCTCGCTACTATTATATCCTTAAAATATTTCCATTCTCATTAAAGGGTGATGCTAAAACTTGGTTTAATTCTCTTGATCCTGGTTGTGTGCGTAGTCCCCAGGATATGATTTATTACTTCTCTGCTAAATATTTTCCCGCTCATAAGAAACAAGCTGCCTTGAGGGAGATATATAATTTTGTGCAAACTGAAGAAGAGAGTCTCCTATAAGCTTGGGGGAGGCTTATCCGATTACTTAATGCTTTGCCTAATCATCCTCTTAAGAAAAATGAAATACTTGATATCTTTTATAATGGACTAACCGATGCTTCCAAGGACCACTTGGATAGTTGTGCTGGTTGTGTTTTCAGGGAAAGAATAGTCGACCAAGCTGAATTGCTATTGAATAATATGTTGACTAATGAAAATAATTGGACTCTTCCTGAGCCAACTCCTGAGCCAATTCCTAAACCAACTCCGAAGAAGAGGGGTGTTCTATTTCTCAGTCCTAAAGATATGCAAGAGGCAAAGAAATCTATGAAAGAAAAAGGTATTAAAGCTGAAGATGTTAAGAATTTACCTCCTGTTGAAGAAATACATGGTCTTAATCTACCACCTATTGAAGAAACACATGGTCTTGATAACCCGACACAGGTAGTAAAGGTAAATTCTCTCTATAGATATGATAAAGTTGAAATCCTGTCTACTAAGTTTCCTAGCCAATGTTTGGATGAATTTGATGACTTTATGGTAGACAAGAAAATTTGAATGCTTATGTTGGTAGAGAATTAAAGATAATGTTTACATGATTGGACACTTGAGTGATAATATGGCTAGAGTTAAAGGTGAACTTAAACTCATTAGTAAATATGCTTCTATGGTTACCACTCAAGCAGAACAAGTACTTAAATCTCAAAGTGATTTGCTCGATGAATTAAATAATAAACATGATTTTGCTGTTAGAGTGGCTACTAGAACTGGTAAAATGACTCAGGAACCTTTGTATCCTGAAGGCCACCCTAAGAGAATAGAGCAAGATTCTCAGAGAAATAATTTAGATGCACCTAGTCCTTCTAAAAATTAAAAAAAATAAAAATGATAGGACTTTCGATGCTTCTAGTGAACCTGTTGTAGACACACTTGACAATCCCAATGATATTTCTATTTCTGATGCTGAAACACAATCTGGTGATGAACATGAACCTAGTGATAATGTTAATGATAATGTTCATGTTGATGCTCAACCTAGCAATAATGATGTAGAGATTGAACCTACTGTTGATCTTGATAACCCACAATCAAAGAATCAACGTCATGATAAGAGAGACTTTGTTGCAAGGAAGCACGGTAAAGAAAGAGAACCATGGGTTCAGAAACCCATGCCTTTTCCTCCTAAGCCATCCAAGAAAAAGGATGATGAGGATTTTGAGCGCTTTGCTGAAATGATTAGACCTATCTTCTTACGTATGCGCTTAACTGATATGCTTAAAGTGAATCCTTATACTAGATACATGAAGGATATTATTAGAAATAAAAGAAAGATACCGGAAGATGAAATTTCGACCATGCTTGCTAATTATAGTTTTAAAGGTGGAATACCTAAGAAACTAGGAGATCCAGGAGTACCAACTATATGATGCTCCATTAAAAGAAACTATGTTAAAACTGCTTTATGTGATCTTGGAGCCAGTGTTAGTGTTATGCCTCTCTCTTTATATCGTAGACTTGAATTGAATAAGTTGACACCTACTGAAATATCTTTGCAAATGGATGATAAATCAACTGCTCTACATGTCGGTATTTGTGAGGATGTGCCTGTTGTGGTTGCAAATGTCACTATCTTAACGGACTTTGTTATTCTTGATATTCCCGAGGACGATAGTATGTTTATTATCCTTGGTACACCCTTTTTGAATACTGCAGGGGCTGTTATTGATTGCAACAAAGGCAATGTCACTTTTCATGTTAATGGTAATGAGCATACGGTACACTTTCCGAGGAAACAACCTCAAGTTCATAGCATCAACTCTATTGGAAAATTTCCAACTATTATTATTGGAGGTTTTCAATTTCCTCTTCCCACTGCCAAGAAGAAATATGATATTCTTATTATTGGGGATGTGCATATCCCCGTTGAGGTAACCTAGTGTCATTTGAAATTTCTTCGGTTCCATGTTATTCAGAATGAGTTTGTTAACAAGACTTGATCAACCTTGTTGGTGGATTCCTTTTGATGAGCATGAGATGGATGAAACTAGAAGGCACAACCTTCTATACCCTCCTTTTACTTTCTGTTATTTAGAATAAATAAAGCAAAAAATAGTATTTTCTGTCTGTTTTCTAAATTATCCATGCAATAAAAAATACCCCAAAAATAAAAGTTCTCCAAATGCCCTGCCAATTTACTATGATTTTTTTCTGGAATATTTGAAAATATTTGGCACTGAGAACACAGCAGGGGGAGCTGGCACCTGGCCACGAGGGTCCAGGGCGCGCCCCTGCCTCATGGGCCCACGGTGGCCCCCCTCCACTTATTCCTGCACCCACACACTTCATATTTCTCCCAAAAAATCACCATCCAGCTCAAGCACAAGTTCTAGCTCACTTTGCTACCATTTCCGATCTCCTTGCTCAAAGCTCCATTCACAAAACTGCTTTCGGGGATTGTTCCTTGGTATGTGACTCCTCCAATGGTCCAATTAGTTTTTGTTCTAGTGCTTTATTCATTGCAAATTTTTGCTGCCTAGGTGACCCTGTTCTTGAGAATGCATGTCAAATTTATATGGTCCCAAGTAATTCTAATGCATGATATAGGCTCTAGGCACTTGTGGGAGTAGTTGCTTTCAGTTTTGTTGAGTTTGATTCACTTTTATTTTGAGTTACTAAAATTTTTAGAAAATTTCAGAAAATGATTAAGAGATTTTTGAGGGGCTCTTCTAGCCAAGGCTCAAAGGATAAGCAATCTAAGGAGAATGAAAACCCTAAGTATAATCTCCCTCGTGTGGCGGAAGTACGGCCGTGTGAATGGCCTTGTGATAATTTCTTAAGAGCAGCCGGGATTTATGATGACTTTTATTCATTGGCTGATAATGCGGGCCTCACCGACTTCCTCCATGACCGGATCAAATAGTATCTCTTACTCAACAATACTTTCATGCAAAACTTCTACTATTATCCTAAGAAATCACCTCCTTCAGTAGTTTTTCATTTATATGATGTGGCTAGGGAGATGTCATTATGTCATTTTTGCGCGGTTTGCAAAATACCCTTCGAGGCCAGCTTAGAGGAACCACATCATAAAGATGTGGATGGTTTTATTGATACTATTACTATAAGGGAATCGAGGAAGGTTTCTGATGCAAGAATTACTAGCATATATTTTCCTGTTTTACGCTACTTTGCAATATTTGCTAGTCGATGCTTAGTTGGTCGCGGAAACTGTGGAAACCTCAGTGTTCTTGATATTATTATTTTGTTCCATGCCTTATTCTATGATAACTCTATTAGTATGGGTGCTATTATTGCTAAACGATTAAGCCTGAACCGTACAAAGGGCCCCATCTTTGGAGGTATCTATGTTGCACGTCTTGCTAGACACTTCGAGATACCCGTTAGGCATTTTGAGAAAGAAGAAAAATGCTTGCCCCCTACTTTTCTAGATTATAAGAGCATGGTAGCACATGAGTTTATTGTTAGCAATGATGACAAGATGCTTCTGTATAATTTGAGATTTAATAAGAAACACGATGAGATTATTATCTTGCATGCGCCCTCTTCGTTGGATTTAACTGCAGGCCCTTATCTCGTCTTACCAGAGGCCATCTACGCGCTCCGTGGCCAGACTCTAGCCCCAGAGCCTGAGCCGGAACCACCACTTGACCCTTATCATCCATCATCTTATCAGTGGGATCCGGAGGAGATCGCCACTCAGTGGCAGTACAATGACACTCCTCAGTACACCGAGGAGATTAGCCGCGATCCATGGCCATAGACCAACTTAGGCCAAAAGCCTAAGCTTGGGGGAGTACATATTTCTCACCAACATTACATTCATTTTCGCACACTCATTCTAGTTGTCGGTGCTCATACTCTTTCATTGTACTATCCATGCAAGTTTAATTTCTTTTTCTAGCCTTCTTCTTGTGTGTTTGATAAACCTTAAGAAAAAACAAAAAAAATAGTTAGTTTACTTTCCATGCTTGTATAGTAATTAGAAGAAAACCCAGAAAGATTTCTCGTTCTTCTTTTACTTGTTGGGAGTTTTCCCGTGTAAATAGTTTTATTTCTTTTCTTTCCTTTGGGGATCGAGAGGAGAAGACCATAATGAAAATGTTTAGTGGCTCTAATATGCTTTATTGTTGATTTAACCAAGTGCCCATATTACCTTATCTTCTCCCTTGAATTGAATGCTTGCAGATTCCAGCTTAGTCCAATGCACGTGCACTATTATTATTATTCACACTGTTCGATCGTGCAAGTGAAAGGCAATAATGACGATATATGATGGACTGATTGAGATGAGAGAAGCTGGTATGAACTAGGCCTCTCTTGTTTTTGTAAATATGATTAGTTCATCGTTCCTGATTCAGCCTATTATGAATAAACATGTTTGCAATGACAATTAGATACTATAGTTGCTTATGTCATGCTTAATTAGCTAGGGTTTACCTTGCGTGCCAACATGCTATTAAAATGGTTGTGATGTGGTATGATAGGGTGGTATCCTCCTTTGAATGATTCGAGTGACTGGATTTGGCACATGTTCATGCATGTAGTTGAAACAAAATCAACATAGCCTTCACAATATTTATGTTCATGGTGGATTATATCCTACTCATGCTTGCACTCGGTGTTGATTAATTTTAATGCATTTTCATGACTATTGTCGCTCTCTCAGTTGGTCGCTTCCCAGTCTTTTTCTAGCCTTCACCTGTACTAAGCGGGAATATTGATTGTGCATCCAAACTCCATAAACCCCAAAGTTATCCCATATGAGTCCACCATACCTTCCTATATGCGGTATTTACCTGCCGTTCCAAGTAAATTTGTATGTGCCAAACTCCAAACCTTCAAATGAAATTATGTTTTGTATGCTCGAGCAGCTCATGTATCAACTAGGGATGTCTGTATCTTCCATGCTAGGTGGGTTATTCTTAAGAGGAGTGGACTCCGCTCCTCATTCACGAAAAAATGGCTAGTAACCGGGATGCCCAGTCCCATGCTCAAATCAAATCAAAATAAGCAAACAAAACTCCCCCAGGATTGTTGTTAGTTGGAGGCACCCGTTGTTTTGGACAAGCCATGGATTGATGCTTGTTGGTGGTGGGGGAGTATAAACTTTACCATTCTGTTTGGGAACCGCCTATAATGTGTGTAGCATGGAAGATATCGAGATCTCATAGTTGTTATGTTGACAGTGAAAGTATACCGCTCAAAATGTTATTCATCTCTATTTCAAAACCGAGCTCTGGCACCTCTACAAATCCCTGCTTCCCTCTTCGAAGGGCCTATCTATTTACTTTTATGTTGAGTCATCACCCTCTTATTAAAAAGCACCCGCTGGAGAGCACCGCTGTCATTTGCATGCATTACTATTAGTTTATATTGGGTATGACTATGACTGGATCTCTTTTACCATGAATTACAATGTTTAGTCAGTCCTTGATCTTTAAAGGGGCTCTGCATTTATGTTTTTCGTTCTCAGAAAGGGCTAGCGAGATACCATCTTGTTATATCATATTATGATTGTTTTGAGAAAGTGTTGTCATCCAAGTTTTATTATTATTGCTCGCTAGTTGATTATGCCATTGATATGAGTAAACATGAGACCTAAGTGTTATTCTGAATATGGTTAGTTCATAATCTTTGCTGAAAACTTGAATGTTGGCTTTACATATTTGCAACAACAAGAGCAAACAGAGTTTGTAAAAGTTTTTCTTTATCACTTTATGTTTATCAACTGAATTGCTTGAGGACAAGCAAAGGTTTAAGCTTGGGGGAGTTGATACGTCTCTGTCATATATACTTTTCCAAACACTGTTGCCCTTGTTTTGGACTCTAACTTGCATGATTTGAATAGAACTAACCCGGACTGACATTGTTTTCAGCAGAACTGCCATGGTGTTATTTTGTGCAGAAATAAAAGTTCTCGGAATGACCTGAAAATGCACGGAGCAACTTTTCAGAATTAATAAAAAATACTAGCAAAAGAATTAGCGTCAGGGGGCCCACACCCTGTCCACGAGGTTGGGGGGCGCACCCCATCCCCTAGGGCATGCCCCCTGCCTCATGGACGTCCACCGACCTCAACTCCAACTCCATATATTTCCTTTCGCGGAGAAAAAAATTAGAGAGAAAGTTTCATCGTGTTTTACGATACGAAGCCGCCGCCAAGCCCTAATCTCTTTCGGGAGGGCTGATCTGGAGTCCGTTTGGGGCTCCGGAGAGGGGGATTCGTCGCCGTCGTCATCATCAACCATCCTCCAACACCAATTTCATGATACTCACCGCCGTGCCTGAGTAATTCCATCGTAGGCTTGCTGGACGGTGATGGGTTGGATGAGATTTACCATGTAATCAAGTTAGTTTTGTTAGGGTTTGATCCCTAGTATCCACTATGTTCTAAGATCGATGTTGCTATGACTTTGCTATGCTTAATGCTTGTCACTAGGGCCCGAGTCCCATGATTTCAGATCTGAACCTATTATGTTTTCATGAATATATGTGAGTTCTTGATCCTATCTTGCAAGTCTCTATAGTCACCTATTATCTGTTATGATCCGACAACCCCGAAGTGACAATAATCGGGATACTTCTCGGTGATGACCATAGTTCGAGGAGTTGATGTATTCACTAAGTGCTAATGCTTTGGTCCGGTACTCTATTAAAAGGAGGCCTTAATATCCCTTAGTTTCCATTAGGACCCCGCTGCCACGCGAGGGTAGGACAAAAGATGTCATGCAAGTTCTTTTCCATAAGCACGTATGACTATATTTGGAGTACATGCCTACATTACATTGATGAATTGGAGCTAGTTCTGTGTCACCCTATGTTATAACTATTACATGAGGAATCACATCCGACATAATTATCCATCACTGATCCAATGCCTACGAGCTTTTCACATATTGTGCTTTGCTTATTTACTTTACCATTGCTACTATTACAATTACTACAAAACTGCTATTGTTACTTTTGTTACTGTTACCGTTACTTCCATACTACTTTGCTACTAAATACTTTGCTCCAGATACTAAGTTATCCAGGTGTGGTTGAATTGACAACTCAACTGCTAATACTTGAGAATATTCTTTGGCTCCCCTTGTGTCGAATCAATAAATTTGGGTTGAATACTCTATCCTCGGAAACTGTTGTGATCCCCTATACTTGTGGGTTATCACCAGGGAGACAATCCGAAAGTTTTAGAGAGTCTTTTTATTCTGTTGAGTGCTTTTATAAAGTTTAAAAACAAAAAAATACAGATGGGAGCTTAAAAACCTTTTCAAAAAGAGAAGCGATTGGAAGTTATGCATTGGAGAAGTGAGGGTCGACCTTGAACACTTGTGTTCATGCTCATGGAAACAATGTAGAATTTTACATGAAGATTCTCACAAAAATAATTATCCCCTTATAAAAATCCATTGTATTATAAAAATAATGTGCCAAGATTTTCATTTAGGATGATTAGATTGCTTCTTGGTATCTGCGGTGTAAAAACAGAAACTTTGGCTGTAGTGCGTGAATTTTCACTTTTTATTAGAACATCAAAAGTTTCTGAAATTTTTACACAGTACGGCTATGCAATTTTTTTTATTTTGTCCTACTTTTTCAGAATTTTTATATTTAAAGAAGAATGGTGAATGTTCAGATTGCTACAGACTGTCCTGTTAAGACAGATTATGTTTTTGATGCATTGTTTTGCTTATTTTGATGAAACTATCGATTATATTGGTGGTATGGGCCATGGAAAAGTTACATTACAGTAGATACAATGCAAATACAAAATATGAATGGTTTGCAACAGTACTTAAAGTAGTAATTTGCATTATTATACTAACGGATCACACGAGGTTTCTATTGAGTTTTGTGTGGGTGAAGTGATCAAAGATCGAGGAGCTCTCGATATGAGGAGAAGGAGGAGATGCAAGAGTTCAAGCTTGGGGATGCCCAAGGCACCCAAGTAAATATTCAAGGAGACTCAAGCGTCTAAGCTTGGGGATGCCCTGGAAGGCATCCCATCTTTCTTCAACAAGTATCAGTATGTTTTCGTCTCTGTTTCGTTCGCGTGATATGCGTAAATCTTGGAGCATCTTTTGTGTTTAGTTTCCTTTTTATTTTATGCACCATACTGGTATGAGATAGTCCATGGTTGATTTTTAGAATGCTCATTGCACTTTTCTTATATCTTTTGAGCTTGGCTTTATGTCCTTCACTTATATCATTTGAAGTTTGGATTGCTTGTTTCTCTTCACATGGAAAACCGTTATTTGTAGAATGCTCTTTGCTTCACTTATTTATTAGAGCATGGTATTTTGTAGAAAGAATTAAACTCTCATCCTTCACTTATATCTTTTTAGAGAGTCAACAGGAATTGGTCAATTGCATGGTTAGTCATAAAATCCTACATAAACTTGTGGATCACTGAATATGATATGTTTGATTCCTTGCAATAGTTTTGCGATATAGATATGGAATATGTGGGAAGTACTCGTAAATGGTTGTGGTTAGTAAGAATATTGGTGTTAAGTCTTGTGATTCTCGAAGCAGGCACGTATAGTCTCTCATTATGCTATGAACTTGGAGCATGATTTATTATTGATTGAGTTCCTTATGAGTGGCGGTCAGGGACGAGCGATGGTCTTTTTTTACCAATCTATCCCCCTAGGGGCATGCATAGTAGTACTTTGCTTCAAGGGCTAATAAAATTTTGCAATAAGTATATGAGTTCTTTATGACTAATGTGAGTCCATGGATTATACACACTCTTACCTTTCTGCAATTTGCTATCCTCTACGGTACCGTGCATTGCCCTTTCTCACCTCGCGACGTGGTGCAAACTTCACCGGTGCATCCAAACCCCGTGATATGATATGCTCTATCACACATAAGCCTTATTATATCTTCCTCAAAACTGCCACCATACCTACCTATTATGGCTTTTACATAGCCATTCCGAGATATATTGCCATGCAACTTCCGCCGCTTCCATTTTGACGACTTGAGCATTCATTGTCATATTGCTTTGCATGATCATCACTAAAAAAATACACTTCTGTGATGATACTAGTTTGTCAGAGTGGGTCACGTTTTCTAACATGCATGTCCATCCATGACGGTTTTATGAAAGAATCATGATACTCATACTTGTGTTATCGTAGAAGTGTTCCACGACAATACCAAAATTATCATCACGGAAGTGTTCACTTCCATGATGATAAATGACGCGTCATGGAAGTGCTTTCGTCAAGGGTAACTGACACGTGTTATCCACCATAACGGGTCGCCGTCAAGCTATCGGGTCCGGTTTTGGATCCGATAACCCGTTAACAGCAACGACCAATGGAGATTTTCCATGTGTGAAATTCTCATTCGTCGGCGGATCCACGTGTCTGCTCAGCGTTGGGACAGATGTCATCCATCGAATGGACGGGATGCGTGTCGGGGGGATGACCCTTGGGTAGGCCCAAGACGTTGAATGACGCTTCAAAACATCGCCATGGGAGTGCCGCCTGGCTACTTGAACTTGGCTGGTTGGAATCTGGCTGGGTTGAATCTGGCTCGGTTGAGTCTGGCTGGGCTAAGTCTAGCCGGGCTGAGCTGACTGGGTTGGGCCTCTCTGGGTTGAGCCCGTCCGGTTTGAGCCCATCCGGGTTGAGCCCCATCCGGGTTGAGCCGTCCGGGTTGATCCCATCCGGCTGGAATCTGGCAAAGTCAACTAAGACGTCATGTCGGACCTGCGTAGATGTGATAGCCATGCTCTAAAGTGGAGCACTGTAGATGAGTGTTGGCACTGTAGATGAGCAGTCGGCACTGTTCCTGCATCATGTGGCACTTCAACAGTGAAGTTAGGCCATGTGGGCCACCCCTTGTCCCCTGGACACCCCTTTATAAGGTGATCCAGGGAGCCCATTTTCCATCAGGCACACTCCATCTCACTCTCTCTTCACACACTCACACACGAGGCAGAGAAGAGGAGCACTCCCTGCCTCCTTCTTCCTCCCCTAGATACAGCCCCAGGAGCAACTTTGTACTGCTAGATATACACTGTATATATCATCAGACATGCAGGAGTAGGGGTGTTACCTCCACACAAGGGCCCCAAACCTGGGTTAACCACCGCGTGTTGCTTGCCCAATCCCGTCCCCTCATCTCCACAGCAGCCTTGCCCTCACCTCAAGCCACCATGTGGCATCTGTCGCCTCACGAACCCACCCGCAAGATCACCACGACAGTTGGCGCCACCGTGGGGCAAGCTGATGCTGGAACCACGGTCCGGGCGGGACAATCTTCGTCATCATCACCGCGGCGTCGCGTTGTCTCTCCGGTAGCGCTCGGGGGCTCGACATCGACATGTCCTAGGGCGGCCGCACGGGATTGCGCGTCTTCGTCGTCGGCATCTCCCTCTTTGTCACCACCACCTTGATATCGCTCGCTCTGACCGTTTCGGCTGTGCGTCGTCTCTCCTTTGTGCGCTCGTCCTCTGCTCACCGCTGTCTCGGCCGCGTCTCCTCCATCCGCTTGTCGGAGCCCCAACCACCGCCTGCTGATTCAGCTAATGGTCATATACACTTCGCATAATAGCCATATATTCCCCATATCCCAGACTATGGCTGGACGCGTCTCGGATAAATGCCAGACATTAGTCAGACACTACCCATATACACCTACCAGCTAGATGCAAGCCAGATTATCCATGTACAATGCATAGATATTCCTCGTTTAATGCCATGCATCAGCCAGATAATGGACATATACATCTTGCCTCTGCTCTTCTCCTCCTACGCGGGCGTGCAGCTGTGCTAGCTTGCCTTCGCTTCTTTGTCGCCGACCTCCTCAGGCTATCTGTCGAGCTGTTTCCCCATGACCAAGTTGTCTGTCCGCCATCTCCGCCTCTGCTCCGCTTAGACTCTGTTGCGCTGCAGGCCGCCACGCACGTGCGCCCGAGCCCGCCACCTCGTCGGTCATGCTCGCTCTACTGCATCTGCGTAGCACTGCAACGTTCGGCTACTCTGGGCGCTGCTACAGCCCTGCGGCCGCGCCTTATTGCAGCCACGTCCCTGCGCGCCGGCACGCCACTCCGTGCAGTGCTCCGGCTCCGCTACTCCCCTCTCGCGTGCCAGCCACTCCGGCATCCCTGCCTACGCGCGCCTGGTCTGGGTCCCGCCCTGGCCAGCTCCTTTGGCCCCGCCCCCAGCTGGCCGCTGCCGCGCTCCACCTTTGGCTGCTTTCCTGATTCATCTCCGTCGTATCTACTATTCCAAACTATTTCCCCCTTGTTTTGGACCCTAAATTGCATGATTTGAATGGAACTAACCCGGACTGACGATGTTTTCAGCAGAATTGCCATGGTGTTATTTTTGTGCATAAATAAAAGTTCCCAGAATGACCTGAAACTTCACAAAGAATATTTTTGGAATTAATAAAAAATATTGGCAAAAGAATCAACCAGAGGGGAACCACACCCTGTACACAAGGGTGGGGGCCGTGCCCTAACCCCGGGCGCGCCCCCTGGCTTGTGGGTCCCATGAAGTTCCACTGACCCCAACTCCAACTCCATATATTAACGTTCGAGGAGAAAAAATTAGAGAGAAGGATTCATCGCGTTTTACGATACCGAGCCACCGCCACCTCCAGTTCTTCCTCGGGAGGGTAGATCTGGACTACGTTCGGGGCTCCGAAGAGGGGAAATCGTCGCTGTCGTCATCATCAACCATCCTCCATCACCAATTCCATGATGCTCACCGCCGTGCGTGAGTAATTCCATCATAGGATTGCTGGAGGGTGATGGGTTGGATGAGATTTACCATGTAATCGAGTTAGTTTTGTTAGGGTTTGATCCCTAGTATCTACTATGTTCCGAGATTGATGTTTCTATGACTTTGCCATGCTTAATGCTTGTCACTAGGGCCCGAGTCCCATGATTTCAGATCTGAACCTATTATGTTTTCATGAATATATTTGTGTCTTCATCCTATCTTGCAAGTTATAGTCACCTACTCTGTGTTATGATCCGGCAACCCCGGAGTGACAATAGTCGGGACACTTCCCGGTGATGATCGTAGTTTGAGGAGTTCATGTATTCACTAAGTGTTAATGCTTTGGTCCGGTACTCTATTAAAAGGAGGCCTTAATATCCCTTACTTTCCAACAGGACCCCACTTCTAAGGGGGGGTAGGACAAAAGATGTCATGCAAGTTCTTTTCCATAAGCATGTATGACTATATTCGGAATACATGCCTACATTAAATTGATGAATTGGAGCTAGTTCTGTGTCACCCTGGGTTATAAGTGTTGCATGATGAATGCCATCCGACATAATTATCCATCATTGATCCATTGCCTACGAGCTTGTCACATATTGATCTTTGCTTAGTGACTTTTCCGTTGCCACTATTACGATTGCTACAAAATTGCTACTATTACTTTTCCCACTATTATCGTTACTTCCATACTACTTTGCTACTAAATACTTTGTTGAAGATATTATGTCTTTTAGGTATGGTTGAATTGACAACTCAGTTGCTAATACTTGAGAATATTCCTTGGCTCCCCTTCTGTCGGATCAATAAATTTGGGTTGAATACTCTATCCTTGAAAACTGTTGTGAACCCCTATACTTGTGGGTTATCAACACCTTTTTCTGGCATCGTTGCCAAGGAGAATAGATTCATTCTCTGAGTCACTTGGGATTTATATCTGTTGATCACTATGAAGAATTTGAAAGATCAAAGAACCAAGATTTTTCCCTCAACTGCGAGGGGAGGTAAGGAACTGCCATCTAACTCTGCACTTGATTCACCTTCTGTTTTGAGTAAACTTGTGACACCTACACCTGCTATTGATTCTGATATGTCGCATGTTATTGATGGTGCCACTTCTGCTATGAATGATGCTTATGATGATACCACTTCTTTGCTTGATAATACTGTGCCACTTGGTGAATTTCTTGATGAACAGCTTGCTAGGGTTAGAGAGAATGAAATTACTGAAATTGATGATATTATTGAAACTGAAGAATATGATTCTCCCCCTAGATATGAATTGCATGTTGTACCTGAGGGTTATATTATGGATGAAGACACTGCTAGAGACTTTCTTGCTCGCAATGATAGAGATGATCTTAAGAAACTGTTAGCTAAGCTAAAAGAAAATCTTTGAATGCTAGAATGCAATATGACCCTAAGTTTGCTACTTCACCTATTTGTGTTATTGATAAGGATTATGAATTCTCTGTCGATCCTGAATTAATTACTTTGGTTGAATCTGATCCTTTCCATGGTTATGAATCTAAAACTGTTGTGGCACATTTTACTAAATTGAATGATATAGCCACCCTATTTGCTCATGAGGAAAAAATTCGCTATTACTATATTCTTAAGTTGTTTCCTTTCTCATTAAAGGGTGATGCTAAGATATGGTTTAATTCTCTTGCTCCTGGTTATGTGCGTAGTCCCCAGGATATGATTTACTACTTCTCTACAAAATTTTTCCCTGCTCATAAGAAACAAGTTGCTTTACAGGAAATATTTAACTTTGTGCAAATTGAAGAAGAGAGTCTCCCACAAGCTTGGGGGAGGCTTCTCCAATTACTTAATGCTTTGCCTCATCATCCTCTCAAGAAAAATGAAATACTTGATATCTTTTATAATGGACTAACCGATGCTTCTAGGGACCACCTAGATAGTTGCGTTGGTTGTGTTTTCAGGGAATGAACTATTGAGAAAGATGAATTGCCATTGAATAATATATTGAGTAATGATAATGATTGAACACTTACTGAACAAACTCCTAAGCCAACTCCGAAGAAAAGGGGTATTCTATTTCTCAGTCCTGAAGATATGCAAGAGGCAAAGAAATCTATGAAAGAAAAAGGTATTAAAGCTGAAGATATTAAGAATCTACCGCCTATTAAAGAAATACATGGTCTTGATAACCCGACACAGGTAGTAGAGGTAAATTCTCTCTATAGATTTGATGAAGGTGATATTCCCCATAATAAGTCTGCTAGTCAATGATTGGATGAGTTTGATAGCTTTATTGTTAAACAAGAAAAATTCAATGCTTATGGTAATAGAAAATTGAAACATAATGCTTACATGCTCGACCACTTGGGTGATTATATGAGTAGAACCGTTAATGATCTATGTCTTATTAGTAAGCATGCTTCCATGGTTACAACTCAAGTAGAACAAGTACTTAAGGCACAAGATGATTTGCTCAATGAGTTAAATAATAACAACAATGATAATGCTGTTAGGGTTATGACTAGAGGTGGTGAAATGACCCAGGAACCTTTGTATCCTGTGGGCCTGCCTAAGAGAGTTGAGCAAGATTCTCAGAGAATTAATACTGATGCACCTAGTCCTTCTAATAAAAAGAGAAAGAACACTGATAGGACTTTGCATGCTTCTAGTGAACCTGTTATAGACACACCTAAGAATCCCAATGATATTTCTATTTCTGATGTGGAGACACAATCTGGTGATGAACATGAACATAGTGATAATGTTAATGATGATGTTCATATTGATGCTCAACCCAGTAATGATAATGATGTAGAGATTGAACCTGTTGTTGATCTTGATAACCCACAATCAAAGAATCAACGTTATGATAAGAGAGAGTTCGTTGCTAGGAAACACGGTAAAGAAAGAGAACCATGGGTTCAGAAACCCATGCCTTTTCCTAAGCCATCCAAGAAAAAGGATGATGAAGATTTTGAGCACTTTTGTGAAAAGATTAGACCTATATTTTTGCGTATGCATCTGACCGATATGTTGAAAATGTCTCCTTATGCTAAGTTATATGAAAAATATTATTACAAATAAAAGAAAGATACCAGAAGCTGAAATTTCCACCATGCTTGCCAATTATAATTTTAAGGGTGGAATACCAAAGAAACTAGAAGATCCAGGAATACCAACTATACCATGCTCCATTAAAAGAAATTGTGTTAAAACTACTTTATGTGATTTGGGAGCCGGTGTTAGTGTTATGCCTTTCTCTTTATATCGTAGACTTGATTTGAATAAGTTGACACCTACTGAAATCTCTTTGCAAATGGCTGATAAATCAACTGCTATACCCATTGGTATTTGTGAGGATGAGCATGTTGTGGTTGCAAACGTTACTATCTTAATGGACTTTGTTATTCTTGATATTCCCGAGGACGACAGTATGTCGATCATCCTGGGTAGACCCTTTTTGAATACTGTAGGGGCTGTTATTGATTGCAACAAAGGCAATGTCACTTTTCATGTTAATGGTAATGAGCATACGATACACTTTCCGAAGAAACAACCTCAAGTCCATAGTATCAATTCTATTGGAAAAATTTCGACTATTACTATTGGAGGTTTTGAATTCCCTCTTCCTGCTGTCAAAAACAAATATGATATTCTTATTGTTGGGGACATACATATCCCCGTTGAGGTAACCTAGTGTTATTCAAAAATTCTCCAGTTTCATGTCATTCGGAAGAAGTTTGCTAATAAGACTTGATCAACCTTGTTAATGGATTCCTTTTGATGAGCATGAGATGGATGAATTTAGGAAGCACAACTTTATGTACCCACCTTTTACTTTATTTTATTTAGATTAAATTGAAAAAATAGTATTTTCTGTCTGTTTTTCTGAATTATCCATGCAATAAAAAATGTCCCAAAAAAAATTCTCCAAGTGCCCTGAAAATTTAGTATGGGTTTTCTAGAATATCTGAGAATTCCTGGCACTGAGAACACACTAGTGGGACACAAGGGTGGAGGGCGCGCCCAACCCCTGGGCGTGCCCCTGTCTTGTGGGTCCCACATGGATCAGCACCCATCCACTCCGTCTTCCTCTAGAAAAATCACCCCGTAGCTCAAACCCGTGTTCTTGCTCATTCTGCTGCTATTTTTGATGTCCTTGCTCAAAGCTCCATTCACAAAACTACTTTGAGGGATCATTCTTCGATATGTGACTCGTCCAATGGTCCAATTAGTTTTTGTTCTAGTGCTTTATTTATTGCATTTTTTTGCTGCTGTGTTGGCCCTGTTATTGAGCTTGCATGTCAAATTTATATGGTCCAAAGTAGTTTTGATGCATGATATAGCCTCTAGGCACTTGTAGGAGTAGTTGCTATCAATTTTGTTGAGTTTGGTTCACTTTTACTTTGAGTCACTAAAAATTTCAGAAATTTTCAAAGGAAGAAAAATGTCTAGGAAAATGTACCAACGTGGTTCTTCGAGGAAGCAAGTGTTGAGTCTCGCAATACGTGAGTCGGACCTTGAACCACCAAGGGAAGCTCAAGTGCGGCCTTGTGAATGGGTGTCGGATGAATTTATGGTTCATGCAGGCTTCAAGGATGAATTGGATACGTATGTACGTAATGCTGATCTTGAGGACTTCGTACCAGATAAGTGCCAACAATACTATTACCTCACCGATTCCTTTGTGCAGAGGTTTGAATTTTCATCTAAGCGCAATATCCATACTATTTTATTTGATCTTTATGACAAATCATATACCATGGACCTTGAAGATTTTAATACTGCATGCAAAATCCCATAGTGGGGCATTCATAGTGAGCCTCACAAATCTGAATACAACGAAACTAGAAATATCACACAAACTACCATAGGGAGTATTCACTTTCCTGCCATACATTACTTTGCTCTCTTTATAGGTAGGTGCAATAACGGTAAACATGATCATTGCCACCTTTGCGTTCTGAATCTTTGTGTCCTCAAGTGTGCGGTGTCAGGTGATAAGCGATATAACTTGGGGGCTATTATTGCAAGGAGGTTACATCTTAATGCGAAAGAGGGAGATTTATTTGGTGGGATTTATGCAAATTGTTTAGCTAATTACCTTGGTGTATCTATAAGAGGAATGACATTGAATTGCCACCAGCTTTTCTAGATTATAATGCTATGGTACGCTACCAGTTTCTTGAGAGGAACAAACAGTCCCTCCAGTACCGACTAATTTTTGATAGACGGTGTGTTCTCCATATCACCCTTTGTAAGGCATATTTCACCCCATGTGGTTTTGGTGATTGATGACAATGATATTGCATACTAATCATGTGCTTTGAGCATTTCAGATGTTTAGGCACAAGACGATTAATTGCCCCTCGCAGCCTAGTGAAGACGGTGTTTCTCTACATTTCTTTTCGGTGGATTTGAGTCGTCGGGAAGCCGTACTATTAAGAGGGGGTCCGCTTTGGAAAGGCTAGGGTTAAATCATCACCTACACGTTTGTTCCTTTGCACCACCTTTCCTTTGCATCTTTGGAGCACCGACCGTTTATCCGTTACTTTGCAAAATGAAGGACTCCTAGCGTTATTGAGCTGTGGCATGCGGTAGTACTTCTCAAGGGAGCAGTAGTACCGCAGAGGCCCACGGTAGTACCGGCCGATCACGTGGTAGTACCGCAGCTCCTTGCGGTAGTACCGCTCCCCGGGCGTGGTAGTACCGTGGCCTCCAGCCCAGCACAGCAACACGAGCGGAAGTAGGGGCGGATGTAATTTTTTACATCCGCGCCCTATGCGGCAGTATCGCTCCATGTATGCGGTAGTACCGTGTCGGATTTTGGCACAGATCAAAACTCAGCGGAAGTAGCCACGGATGTAGTTTTCTTGGTTCGTGCCTTCCCAGCCCAGACCAACCCTGCCTTGCGGTAGTACCTCAAGGGCGAGCGGTAGTACCACTCCGGCGGTTCTACTGCTCCTTGCTTCAATGCAACAGGATGGTCTGGCTCCTGTCGCGCAAGCGGTAGTACCGCAGTGCCTCGCTATAGTACCACAGGCCCTTGCGGTAGTACGACATGTCTGGTGCGGTAGTACCGCATGTCGCGGGCTGGATAAGTGGATAACGGTTGGATTTGTCCTATCACTATATAAGGGGAGTCTTCTTCTCCGAGTTGACTACCTCTTCCATCCCTAAGCTCCATTGTTGCTCTAAGCTCCATTTTCGCCCGATCTCTCTCCCTAGCCAATCAAATTTGTGGATTCTCCAGGGATTGGTTAAGAAGGCCTCAAGCTACACTTCCACCAAGAGAAATTTGATTCCCCCACTAATCCCTTGCGGATCTTGATACTCTTGGATGTTTGAGCACCCTAGACAGTTGAGGTCACCGTGGAGCCATAGTCCATTGTGGTGAAGCTTCGTGGTGTCGTTGGGAGCCTCCAATTAAGTTGTGGATATTGCCCCAACCTTGTTTGTAAAGGTTCGGTCACCGCCTCCAAGGGCACCAATAGTAGAAGCACGGCACCTCGCATTGTGTGAGGGCATGAGGAGAATACGGTGGCCCTAGTGGCTTCTTGGGGAGCATTGTGCCTCCACACCGCTCCAACGGAGATGTACTTCCCTTCAAAGGGAAGGAACTTCGGTAACACATCCTTGTCTCCATCGGTTCCACTTTTGGTTATCTCTCACCTTTACTTGTGCAAGCTTATATTGTGTTCTATCCCTTGCTTGCTTGTGTGCTTGTTGTTGTTGCATCATACAGGTTGCTCACCTAGTTGCATATCTAGACAACCTACTTTGATGCAAAGTTTAATTTGGTAAAGAAAAGCTAAAAATTGTTAGTTGCCTATTCACCCCCCTCTAGTCAACTACATCGATCCTTTCAATTGGTATCATAGCCTCGTCTTTTTATTAAGGACTTTACCGTCCGAAGAGTATGGTTGACACCGTAGACGGTGAGGAGGAGCACCCTGATGTGAATCCTTCTTTGTCTACGGCCGATGGCAGATCCCCGGTCTCACATGAAGAATTCAATGCGGCTTTGGATACATTAAAAACCTCCATGACGACCGAGGTCAAAGGCATGTTCAAAGAGTTTCTTGATGGTCTTAAGTTATCCACCACACTATTGGAAGTGGTTGCTCCCACTAACAAGGTGGCGGATGCTAACTCTGATAAGGGGGAAGCATCTCGTGATAAAGTTCCTTTTCCTAGTAGTAGAAGTGGAAATGGCATCTTTGCCCATGTTGAACCACCTCTCACTTATGGAGGACCGGTTCCCTCCACTCATTTGAATCATGTTGGTCCTCCTCCTAAGTTTGTGAAAAATGAGGATTTTGCCACTTGGGTCTATCGCTTTAAACGTCATTTGAATCATAGTAACACTAATCTTTGGAGAATTATTGAGCAAGGTTTCTACCCGCATGACCCAAGCAACTTCACCCTGAGAGAAGCCGCGGATAATCAATTCAAGGAGTCCGCTCTCTTCATCATTCAAGATGCAATTCCACCCGAAGATATTGCTCACCTCCGACCCTTCACCGTGGCCAAGGAAGCTTGGGAACATGTTGTTCCAATTTACAAGGGAAGCGCAAGCATTCAACGCTCCAACTATGAAGTGGTGCAAGATGAAGCCGATGAGTTTGCGATGAATGAGGATGAAGAACCTCGTAAGCTCTACCGGAGATTAACCACTCTCGCGGTCTCACTCCAAGATCATGGGAGCAAGGATACGGATGACAATTGGATCAAGCGCAAGTTTCTCAAGGCCATGATGCCCTACCACAAGGCCATGTCATCCGTCATCCGTCAAAGGCCGGACTTCCATACCTTGTCCTCAAGTGAAGTGTTGGATGAGTTTGTTGCCATGAAAATCTTGGACAAGACCGCCAACAATGCGGTGATGCGCTCTCAACGGGTGAAGAAACCCGACCTAGCCTTGAAGGCCAAGGCAAGTGTGAAAGAATAGGAAGAAGAGGAAGATGAGGAGAGAAACCCCGAAGATACAAAATATGATTACCATGAGCACATGGCTCTCACTTCAAGGCAATTTTGGAGCAAAAAGAACTCAAGGACCAACTTCAACAAGAACACCTCATGTGGCATCAAGGGCAAGCAATGCATGAGTACATGCTACAATGTAGCAATGTGAGCCACTTTGTTGCGGAGTGCCCTTACGAGAAGCGAGAAGACAATGGTGGAAAACTCATCCGAAAGACAAAGCCAAGTCCTTCCCCAACAAGAAAAAATTCACCAAGAAGACTCCTTCCAAGGGCTTGGTGGCACAAGAAGAGTACAATGAGGATGATGATGATGAAGAATATGGTGAGGCCATGGCCATGGCCTCCGTTGCCATTGCCACAACTCCGCGAGTGTCCCTCTTCGACTTGCCCAACAAGAACATCACCGTCAAGTGACTCATGGCCAAAGCCACCAATAAGGTAACCCCCAACATCAAAACTACCATCATTACTAATCCCTCCTTGATGGATTGCATTGATGGAAGTGATGGGTCTAATGAGGAAGTGAATGAGTTTGAGTCTTTCATGAGTAAGCTCAAGGGTAAATCCAAGAAGCACTTTGTTGCTCTCTTGGAACAACTTGGTGAAGCCAATGACATGATCGAGGATCATGAAGAAACCATCTCTAAGATGGAAGTACATAGTCGTGACTATGCCAATGAGATATCGGATCTCTCTAATGTGCTTGAGGAAGAGGGTGGTCATCGTTTGGCTCTTGAGGAGTCACACAATGATGATCATGATAAATTAAAGAAAGATCTTGATCATGTCCTTGTTGTATCTCGTGTGCTCAATTCCAAGAAGACTAAACTTGGGGTTGACCATGCTAGACTCAAGGAGGAGTTTGAGATACTTGACAAGGCTCACAAGACCTTGAAGGGTGCTCATGCTAGCCTCAAGGGGTCTCATGATCAACTCCAAGTGAAGCTCACCAAGGAGAAAGCCACTTTTCCTCATATAGTCTTAATTGATAATGAAAATGCTACTAACCCGTGTTGTGAGCATGTGCATCTTGTGAAGGAGAATGCCAAGTTGAAGGAGCAACTTGAGAAAGGCCTTGTGTCGTGCATACAAGGTGAGAACAACCTTAACGATCTTTTGAGCAATCAAAAGGAAGTTGTGGGCAAGGAGGGAATTGGGTTTGCACCCAAGTCCAAGAACAACAAGAAGAATGACAAGGCCAAACAGCCTCTTCCTTTCAAGCAAACTTTTGTGAAGGAGGGAGAGGGTGCTCCTAAGGAGAAGAAGAAGAACAATGTGAAGGGTGGTGGTGTTAAGAAGGGCATTGCCACTCCTTCCAACAAAGCCGGCGACTTTAACCCCTCTTATGTGCTATGGCGTGCTAGTGATGGGCATGTGTATGCCAAATTTGTTGGTTCTCCTTATGAGTACATTGAATGGTCTATTTGGGTTCCTAAGACCCTTATTACTAACATCAAAGGACCCATTACTAAATGGGTACCTAAAACCAAGCATTGATCTCTTGTAGGTGTTTGCCTCCGGTGGGGGATCATGGTTGCTCGATAGTGGAGCCACAAATCATATGACCGGAAGCAAGGACTTGGTGGTGGACGTGCACAAGGTCTCGTCTATGCCCACCAATGTCGAGTGGGGTGATGCCTCGTCTTCTAAGGTATTGGGTCTTGGAAAGGTTGTCATTTCTCATGATTTCACGATCGAGAAAGTCATGCTTGTTGAGTCCCTTACATACAATTTGTTTTCCGTTCGTCAACTTGCAATCATGTGCTTTGCCACATTCTTCGATATTGATACTGTGGCCCTCTTGTGGAGCAAGACTCTTAAAGTAGCCTTTGTTGGGCATGACGAGAACGGTCTTTATGTGATTAACTTTTTGGAGCGACCCACTAAGACCGCGACATGCCTAATGGCTAAAGTTGATGTGGGATGGCTTTGGCATCGCAGCTTAGCCCATGTCAGTATGAGATTTTTGCAAAGTCTTCTCAAGGGGGACCATGTTCGTTGACTGGCAAATGTGAGTTTTGCCAATGATCGTGCTTGTAGTGCTTGTATCGAAGGAAAGTTACATGAGAAGGCTCACCCTCCCACAACTATCATCTACTCGAAGAGACCCTTGGAGCTCCTTCACATGGATCTCTTTGGGCCTCCATCCTTTGATAGTCTTGGGGGTAGGAAGTATTGCTTGGTGATTGTGGATGATTATTCAAGATACACTTGGGTATATTTCTTCAAGAGGAAGAGTGAGACTCAACAAACCGTCATTGACTTTGCAAATGAAGCTCAACGTCAACACAATGCAAACATCTTGACAATAAGAAGTGACAACGGCACCGAGTTCAAGAACTACACCCTGGATGAGTTCCTTAGTGATGAGGGGATCAAGCATCAATACTCTGCACCTTAAACCCCTTCAACAAAATGGTGTAGCGGAAAGGAAGAACCGGACTTTGACGGATGCGGCAAGAACCATGATGGCGGAGTTCAAGTCTCCCTACAACTTTTGGGCCGAAGCCATCAACACCGCTTGCCATGCATCCAATCGTCTCTATGTCCGCAAGGGCTTGAACAAGACTCCATATGAGATACTTACCGGTAACAAGCCCAACCTCAAGTACTTCTGGGTGTTTGACTGTAAGTGTTTCATTCTCAAGAAAGGTGTTCGTTTGCTAAATTTGAGGATAGACCTTATGAGGGCATATTTGTTGGTTATGCTACAAACTCTCATGCTTACTGTGTCCTCAACAAGTCCACGGGACTCATTGAGAAGATGTGTAACGTGGAGTTTGATGAGAATAACGGCTCCCAAGTGGAGCAAAGTGGTACTTGTGATGTAGGTGATGAAATTCCTCCCCAAGCCATAAGAAGAACGGGTGTCGGTGTCAAAACCGGCGGATCTCGAGTAGGGGGTCCCGAACTATGCGTCTAGGCGGATGGTAACAGGAGACAAGGGACACGATGTTTTTACCTAGGTTCGGGCCCTCTCGATGGAGGTAAAACCCTACTCCTGCTTGATTAATATTGATGATATGGGTAGTACAAGAGTAGATCTACCACGAGATCGGGGTGGCTAAACCCTAAAAGCTAGCCTATGGTATGATTGTTGTTCGTCCTATGAACTAAAACTCTCCGGTTTATATAGACACCGGAGAGGGCTAGGGTTACACAGAGTCGGTTACAATGGGAGGAGATCTTCATATCGTATCGCCAAGCTTGCCTTCCACGCCAAGGAAAGTCCCATCCGGACACGGGACGGAGTCTTCAATCTTGTATCTTCATAGTCCAGGAGTCCGGCCAAAGGTCTTAGTCCGGCCAGCCGGACACCCCCTAATCCAGGACTCCCTCAGTAGCCCCTAAGCCAGGATTCAATGACGACAAGTCCGGCGCGCAAATTGTCTTCGGCATTGCAAGGCGGGTTCCTCCTCCGAATACTTCATAGAAGATGTTTGAACACAAGGATAGTGTCCGGCTCTGCAAAATAAGTTCCACATTCCACCGTAGAGAGAATAATATTTGCATCAATCGGATCTACTGACGTATTCCGCGGCATGACGTCACGCCACGGCCTGGCCTTTATTCATTTTACCATTCCCCCTCAGCGCGTTTAGCGAGGCGGTTTCCTTGGCACATCTTGTCAAAGCAGAGATCATGTCCCCTTATTCCAGGATTCTCATCAATACGGGCGTGGGTAACCCAACCGCGCCTTTGGTACGACTCCCTAATTGAAAGCGAGTCTCAAACGGTTACGGGGAGGGCTCTTGGTATTCAACTCCTTTATAAGGAGACCAAGGTTTGGCCCCTCTCTTCTCAATCCAACAAAATCCGCCCCTCGCTTCAGGTTCCAACACCCAAAGCTCTATTTCGAGGCGCTTCGGTCCTTCAACGATGTCCGGCTCCGACCTTCAAGGCCGGTGGATGCCTTCCTCCGTTACGGAAGAAGATGTGCGAAAGCTGAGAGATGCCAGGTATCTAACCGGCGAAATCTCGCACAGGCTGCCCGTTCAAGGGCAGGCCATTCCCACTCCCCAGCCCGGTGAGAGTGTGGTATTCATATCTCACTTCCTACGGGGGTTAGGCTTCCTGATTGATCCCTTCGTGAGGGGGATTATGTTTTATTACGGGCTGGAGTTTCACGACTTAGCTCCGGAGTCCATCCTCCAAATCTCATCATTCATTGTCGTGTGTGAGGCCTTCCTCCATATCACTCCCCACTTCGGATTGTGGCTAAAAACCTTCAAGGTGGAACCGAAGATGATCGAGGGGCAGCATGATGAGTGCGGAGGAGCTATAATAAGCAAGATGGACGATGCTCCATGGCCCGAAGGCTCTTTTCAAGAGGAGCTTGGCTTATGGCAACGGGACTGGTTTTACATCACAGCCCCTAGGGGCACCACATGGGTGGCACCGCCTAATTTTCGCTCGGTTCCCCCACCGCGTCTGGTGTCATGGGTTAATGAAGGACTTATCTGGGGGCCGCCCAAAGACGTGCCCTTGCTTCAGGGTTGTATTCAAGATCTTCTAGAAAGAGATATCAATCTGACCATAGTGGCGCAAGTCATGGTGATTCGCCGCACACTGCCCTGCAAACGTCGACCTCTCTGCCTGTGGGAGTTTAATCCGGAGGGAACGCGAGTCCTGCATCATTTCATGGGAATGACACCCGTGGAGATGTACAAATTGTTCTTCGGATCACAAGCAAGGTGTCTGGATTTGTCCGAGGACGCAGGTCTGAGCTGCAATCGCCCGGATTCTAAAGTAAGTAGCCCCGTATTTGGACACACCATCCGTATTTTTATCACAAAATTACCCTTTAACAGAGTTGTCCTTTGAACAGGAGTGGATAGCGAAGGCAAAGCTTATCAGGTGTCCAGCCCCCCTGCCCGAGACCGTGCCGAATCCCATGCTGACCAGGATGCTGGAGGTCGCGCTTTTGGCAGAAGGTGAAGGGGGGAACCAAGGAGCTACCGCCTCCGCGAAGGAGGCTGCTAGGAAGGGAAGAATTGAAAATTCCCCCGACCAGGGAAAGAAAAGGACTACCTCTGAAGACCCGGAGGTGATAACCTCAAAGCGGGGGAAGAAATCTTCGCCAGAGGGTCCGGCACCAGAGAACGCTCCGGTCGAATCGCCCCCTAAAGGGGACCCACTCTCCCCCGAGACGTAAGTGAAGGGAGGGGTTCCATAATGAATGACACTCCTGTTTTATTTCTGAAGAAAATAACCGAAACATTATCTTGTAGTTCGGATCTCAACGCTTCTCAGCAGAGCTCGTCTTCAGGGGATCTTCATCCAGAGATGATAGAGAGCGAAACGCCTCCCCTGGTTGCACCGTCTCACGAGGCTGGCGACCCCGAGGTGTTGTCCCGGAGGATGTTTCCATGTCCGGACCCTGGAAAAGGTCATCAGGCTAGTCCGGAACCCTCTGGCGCGCCGTCGAAGGGGCTGAAGGACCTGCTTGGTAGGGCGTCCATCTCAGAAGAGCACCATATGTTGATGAATACGGTAATTGGAACGATTTCATCTGCGGAAAGTGGATTGTACGAAGCTGCCAGGAGTTTACTAACAGGCTTTGAGGTACGTAAAAAGGTGTACCTTTTGATAGAGCCGCATATTTAAATGTGCCCTGTATGCATAGTAGCCCCTGAGACTCTGTGTGTTGTCACGAGTGACGGCGCACATAGGATCATAACCCCAGGTATAATATGTTGCCTATTCCATGAAGGTGGCGAGGCGTTCGGCGGCCAGCCGGACTGATGAGTCTGCCGGACTAAAGCGGCAACTTGACGTAGTAGATGCCGACATCGCGCTTGTAAATAAGCGGCTAGATGAGGCGCAAGGTATGTTCAAAAGACACCCAGTAATAGGAGCTTGATGCTCGGGCCTGATATATATACGTTATGTAGATGGTGCTGCTGCCGTGGAGAATCTTCGGGTGGAACTTGCCCGAGCCAAGGAGCAAGCAAGGAAAAGTGATGCGGCTGCCGTTAAAGCGGCTGAAGAGCTAAAAGCCAAATAGGCTGCTCATTGCCAGAGCAAGAAGGAAATAGCCGAGATGGCCGTAAAATTGAAGGATGCTACCGACCGCTGTAAATTTCTTGAACAAGAAGATAGGACGGCTCAGAAGGAACTTGAAAAGATCACTGCCGAAGCCAAGGATACTCATTCTGCCATGAGAGCGATGAAGGAGGAGCTGCGTCAGGCCGGAGATATCACGGCTGGAAAGCCTTATATGCTGCGGATGAAGTTCGGAGACCCCAAGTACGCTCCATTAGACCGGCAGTGGAGTGCGAAAAACGCTTATCTGGATTTGGCCGCAAGTGCGGCGGACGCGACCGAACACTTCCGCAGCCGAGGTGACCATGAATTGGAAGAGCTTTTTTGGTCGCAGTACCACAATCCAAAACGCCCACTGTCAGTATCCGACCATTTAGTCGCCTGGGCGGAGCTGAACAGATTATCCGGACTCGCCATGAGGTATGTTGCGAGTCGTCTGTGGCCGGAGAAGCCAGAGCCGAAGAGTTATTTTGGCTTGGTGCAGCAGTTCCTTGGTTCGGTGCCGCATGCTGATGCAATGAAGAGGTCGGCTTGTATAGAGGGTGCGCAGATGGCTCTTGCCCATGTCAAAACATACTGGGCAGATATGAAGGCCAGTATTGTTGCGTCCCAGGATTCGGACGAAAGCCGAGTACCTGCCAAGCACTATTTTGAGGAAGTTCTTCCTGGCGCTCGTATAATAGAGTCGCAGTGCTCGAAGGATGTTGTGTTCGAATAGCTTACACTTTTTGTAAAATGAATTTTGTTTTTATGAGACGAGCTTTTTATACTTGTGCTTACAAGAATCATGATGCCTCCTGTGCAGCCGTTTAATGTATATATTTGTATATAACCTGAAAGATGGCAGTCGTTGGCTTCAGCCCCCACGCATAGAATGCGGGGTTGTTCGCAAAAAAAGGCCCCTTTTCACACTTAATCCAACGTCTTGGTCCTACAAAGGAGGTGGTGGCACGGCAAACTAGGCAACCGGACTATAATGCTTTATCACTTTCACTTAGCCATAGGAGTTTGACAGTGGGGCTACTGAATAGCCCCTGGGGGCACCGCGCTCGTCCGAATTCGGGGCGGGAGTGTGCCTGACCGGGAAGCGGCCCTTCGTTAATGTGGGGGAACCCTAAAGATTCCGAAAGTCATCGAGTGGTTGACCAGTCTCTCGCTATATCATGACAGTCAGTTTTCGGCTTTCTCTATTGAGGTGCTCACCTGGTCGAACCGGGGCACAGTCGCAGTAGTTCTCCTGGTGCCGCGTTAGCCGATATAACGGAACGTAAGGCAGCAAAACACAGGAGCCGGGCAAACCCAACATTTGACCAAAGACATGATTTGGAGCTGATGCATATAGGGCCAAACTCGCGACGCCGAACACTCCCTAAGGTATTCGGTCTTTATGAAGACGGGCCGAAATAGAGCCCTTGGTAAAAAAAAGCCCCTAGTGTCCAGGTACGTGCAAAGATTCTGGCGTGGCCACATGCCAAGACGCCAGCCTCCTCCTCGGCTATAGAGAAAACCGGGGGATGTTATCAACAAGAGACAGTAAAAGAGGTTTACGCAGGGTCTTAATCTGAAAAGAATCCTTGAAACGGGTCCCTGCTGCACGTCTGCGCCTGTGTCTCCATTGTGCCGTATCCTGGGCGGGCGTAGCACGATGTTCGTCTGTGAAAGAGAGGAACTTAGTAAAAAATAAGCGTGCAGGAAATCGAAATAAAATAAAATATAGTTGGAGAAAGAGTTGGGCCGTATTGTCTCCGGGCGTGCGCACACGAGGCCCCTTGCACGGGGGTATGCGGCTATTAAGCAGTTTGACGCCGGACTCGTCGAGCCGTGTCCGGGATAGTAGGGCTGGATTTGTGGGCGGCTGTCTAGGCAGCCACATCCCTGCCCGTACTTTGGGGGTCAACTTGTGTTCCCCTGTAATGAAATGATGCCCTTTGGGCCGGGCATTTTGAGTGTGAGGGATGCATAATGCGGTATTGCGTTAAAGCGGGCGAAAGCTTCACGTCCCAGGAGCGCTTGATAGCGACTTACGAATGGGGCGATGTGGAATGTTAGCTTCTTGCTTCGGAAGTTGTCGGGTGATCCGAACATGACTTCTAACGTAAGAGAGCCCATACTTGGGGTATCCAAACCTGGTGTTACTCCTTGAAAGGAAGTGTTTCCATGGTGGATTATGACTGGGTTTACCCCGAGTTTGCGGACTGTGTCCTGATATAACAGGTTCAAGTCGTCGCCGCCGTCCATAAGGGCGTTTGTAAATTGGAGTCCGTTAATAATTGGATTTACGACCAAGGCAGTCCAGCCTGCATTCTGGTCTCCTCTGGAGTAATCCCGATGATCGAAGGTGATTGGTTGTAACAACCAGTGGGGTTGCTCTACCGGGGCTGGCTGTACGGCGCGTGTCTTCGTAGGTGCCATTCTGCTCTTCCCTTTTGTCACGTGAAGTAGATTTACTGTCTTGACTTCTTGTGGGAACTTCTTTTGTTCTCCGGTCTTCTGCTTGTGGGGTGCATCATCGTCTTCGCTTGGTGTGTTTAGCCCCTTGTGTTCGGCGTTGAGCTTGCCGGACTGCTTAAAGACCCAACAATCTCTATGGGTATGGTTTGCAGGTCTCCCCGGAGTGCTGTGGATTTGACATGTCTTGTCCAAAATTTTGTTGAGATTGGATAGCTCATCCCTATTGTCTTTGGGGGGCGGCTTTTTCTGATTTTGCCGAGAGCTTTTGAATCTGGCGTTTACTGCCGTGCTCATCGGGCTGTTGTCCTTTATCCGGTGCGGCTCTTTGTTACGGCGCGGCTTCTCGTTCCCATCTCTGGCTTCGGACGTATTCGGGTCGCTGGTGCTGCTTCTCGCCAACCAGCTATCCTCTCCTGCACAAAAGCGGGTCACGAGGCTTGTCAATGCGGCCATTGTTCTTGGCTTTTCTTGGCCGAGGTGTCTGGCAAGCCATTCGTCTCGGACGCTATGTTTGAAAGCTGCTAGGGCCTCAGCGTCCGGACAGTCGACTATCTGATTCTTTTTAGTAAGGAATCTGTTCCAGAGTTTCCGGGCTGACTCCCCGGGCTGCTGAGTTATATGACTCAGATCATCTGCGTCCGGGGGTTGGACATAGGTCCCCTGAAAGTTTGCCCGGAAAGCATCCTCGAGCGCTTCCCAACTTCCCATGGTATTTTCAGGAAGGCTTTTAAGCCAATGCCGGGCTGGCCCTTTGAGCTTAAGGGGTAAGTATTTTATGGCGTGGAGGTCATCTCCTCTGGCCATCTGTATGTGGAGGATATAATCCTCGATCCAGACTCCAGGGTATGTTGTTCCGTCGTATGCTTCTATGTTTACAGGCTTGAATCCCGCTGGAAATTCATGATCCAGCACCTCATCGGTAAAACATAGGGGATGTGCGGCACCCCTGTACTTAGGTGTGCCGCGATGTTCGGATATTTTTTGTATTGCATTGCTCACTGGGGCTTGCTTTCTTGGCCCATAGATGGATCTGGTTGGGCTAGTTTTTTGATGCGAATTCTTGGACGGACCGCGCGCCGTATTGAGTGCGGCGCCCTTTGTTGCTTGAGATCGACCGTGGGGTCGTCTATCCGACCTTGTGGCTTCCTTATTTTTTGACTGTGGGGGCTTTATGGCCTCTTCATCAAATTCCGGTAGTAGTTTCCGCTTCGGATAGCTCTTTGTGTGACGACTGTCGCCGTACTTGTGGGCGGTATTGAGTACTTTGCCCCATCTGATCCTGAGTGCATCTTTCGCTGTTTTGAGCCTCCGCTTCTGCTTTTTCAGGCTACATGCAGTGGCAACGAGCCTTTGGTGGAGGTTCTGATGTTCCACAATTTGTCCGGCGTGAGGTCATCCGGACTATTATATTTTCTGGGGATGGGTTGTTCGGATTGTCCGCCCTGTTTGGACGGTTGCTCGATGGCATGTTCGTCTTCCGTTGATTCGCCCTGCTCTATGGCTGGGTCTTTATCGAGGTGGGGCTTGGCTTTGCGCTTACGCCGCCGCTTTGATTGTTTTTCGAGGGAGCGATCCCTCGTTGCGCCCTTTTGATCCTCGTTGTCATTTCTGTTAGGTGTGTCCACCATGTATACATTGTATGATGAGGTGGCTTTCCAGTGCCCTATAGGTGCTGGTATTTGTTCGTTTCCTTCATCGGCGTCCATACCGTCGTTGTCTTCGGAGTCGAAGTCGAGCATGTCAGATCGTCGATACTGGCTATAAAATGGGTGGTGGGTGGGTTTCGAATTTCTTCGTCGTCCGCATCCCAACCCTGCTGACCATAGTCCGGCCAGGGCTCTCCTGACAAAGAGAGAGACTTTAGTAAATCCAGGATATCGCCAAAGGGCGAGTGCTGAAAGACGTTCGCGGTGGTGAACTCCATGATCGGAGCCCAATCGGGTTCGATCGGAGGGGGTGCGGGATATGCGGAGTCCGGAGCGGAGTCCGGCACCTTGGAGTCACAGGCCTTGCAAAGGACTCGGGTGGTATCCGGCTCTGTCGCCATAGAGGTTGCAGCTTCTGGGGCCGCGTCCAACCGTCCGTCCCTGGTTAGCGCAGTCGGCTCCGAGCTAATGGTCGGAGTGAACACCTGAGCGGCACTCTGAGCGTTGTCCGGCGGCAGAGCTAGATCATGCCCATCGAGACAATGCGGCGCGCCCGATCGTGGCTCGAATCCGTCGAAGATCAAGTCCCCGCGGATGTCGGCCGTGTAGTTTAAGCTTCCAAGCCTGACCTGGTGGCCAGGGATGTAGCTTTCGATCTGCTCCAGATGGCCAAACGAGTTGGCCCGCAGTGCGAAGCCGCCGAATACGAAGATCTGTCCGGGGAGAAAAGTCTCATCCCGGACCGCATCGCGATTGACGAGCGAAGAAGCCATCGGGCCTAAAGGCGACGACATAGAGGAACTCTCAATGAAAGCACCAATGTCGGTGTCAAAACCGGCGGATCTCGGGTAGGGGGTCCCGAACTGTGCGTCTAGGCGGATGGTAACAGGAGACAAGGGACACGATGCTTTTACCCAGGTTCGGGCCCTCTCGATGGAGGTAAAACCCTACTCCTGCTTGATTAATATTGATGATATGGGTAGTACAAGAGTAGATCTACCACGAGATCGGGGTGGCTAAACCCTAAAAGCTAGCCTATGGTATGATTGTTGTTCGTCCTACGGACTAAAACTCTCCGGTTTATATAGACATCGGAGAGGGCTAGGGTTACACAGAGCCGGTTACAATGGGAGGAGATCTTCATATCGTATCCCCAAGCTTGCCTTCCACGCCAAGGAAAGTCCCATCCGGACACGGGACGGAGTCTTCAATCTTGTATCTTCATAGTCCAGGAGTCCGGCCAAAGATCTTAGTCCGGCCAGCCGGACACCCCCTAATCCAGGACTCCCTCAACGGGAGTTGGTCATATCCTACCCATTGAGGAACCCCTTGTAGCCGAAGGAGAAGGACAATGCTCCACTCAAGTGGAGCCATCAGCAACCCAAGACCCACATGCTTCCAAAGAAGAAAGTGAAGGCCCTCAACCAAGTGAACAAGATGAAGCAAGATCAACCTCAAGATGGTGGTGAACCACCAAGTGATGCCCAAGGTCAAGTTCTCCGTTCCGAACTAGTTCAAGATTAAGACCAAGGTCAAGATCAAGAACAAGCTCAAGACGATGCTCAAGATGATCAAGTTGCCACTCCTCAACTCACTCCTGAGGAGGAATTGGAGTGTCGTGCCGCTAAGATTGCATCCAAGCTCACAACCAAAGATTGTCTCATGACGAATGTGCTTGGAAGCCTAAGAAAGGGGGTAAGCACTCATAGACAATTAGCAAACTATTGTGAACATCATGCGTTTGTTTCTTGTGTCGAACCCCAAAAGGTCTATGAGGCGCTCGAGGATCCGGATTGGCTCAATGCCATGCATGAAGAACTCAACAACTTCAAGCACAAAAAGGTGTGGAGATTGGTGCCAAGGCCAATGGGGAACCATAATGTCATTAGAACCAAGTGGATATTCAAGAACAAGCAAGATGCCCATGTAATTATCGTTCGCAACAAGGCTCGTTTGGTAGCACAAGGCTACTCCCAAGTCAAGGGTATCGACTATGGTGAAACCTTTGCTCCCGTTGCTCACCTTGAATCTATTTGTTTGTTGGTTGCTTATGCTTCTTATCATAACTTCAAGTTGAAACAAATGGATGTGAAGAGTGCTTTTCTTAATGGTCCTATTAATGAGTTGGTGTATGTCAAACAACCCCCAGGGTTCGAGGATCCCTATTTCCCCGATCATGTGTACCAACTCGACAAGGCACTCTATGGCCTTAAACAAGACCCACGTGCGTGGTATGAGCACCTTACCGAGTTGTTGCAAGATCGTGGGTTTGAAATTGGGAAAATAGACCCCACTCTTTTTACTAAGAAGGTCAACAGGGAGTTGTTTGTATGCCAATTATATGTTGATGATATTATCTTTGGTTCTCCTAACAAAGCTTTCAATGAGGAATTTGCCGCCCTCGTGACCGCAAAGTACAAGATGTCCATGATGGGAGAGTTGAAGTTCTTTATCAGGTTCGAAATCAAGCAAAGAAGAGAAGGAACCTTCGTCCACCAAGCCAAATACACTCAAGACATGCTCAAGAGATTCAAGCTAAGTGATGTCAAGCCGGCTTCCACTCCAATGCCCGTCAAATGCCAACTTAACATAGATCCCAATGGTAAAGCGGTGGATCAAAAGGTATATCGTTCCATGATTGGCTCCTTGCTTTACCTTTGTGCATCTAGACTGAATATCATGTTAAGTGTGGGAATTTGTGCATGGTTTCAAGCCGCACCTAAGGAAAGCCACTATGTGGGGGTCAAGCAAATCTTTCGATATTTGGCTCATACCCCAAACTTTGGCTTATGGTAGCCAAGAGGAGCAAACCTCAACCTTTTTGTCTATTCAGACTCAGATTGGGCGGGAGACAGAGTGGATAGGAAGTCCACCTCTGGAGGGTGCCAATTTCTTGGTTGCTCTTTGGTCAGTTGGTCTTCTAAGAAGCAAAGTTGTGTGTCTCTCTCGTCCACTGAAGCGGAATATGTGGCTGCCGGTAGTTGTTGTGCTCAACTTCTATGGATGAGGCAAACCTTGAAGGATTACAGTGTCATTTCTGACGAAGTGCCTCTTTGGTGTGACAATGACAGTGCCATCAAGATCTCTCTCAACCCGGTGCAAAACTTCAAGACAAAGCATATTGAGATTCGGTATCACTTCATCCAGGATCACATTAGGCGAGGGGAGATCAAGCTCAAGTATGTCAACACTCATCCTAACCTTGCAGATATTTTCACGAAGCCCTTAGATGAAGCAAGATTTCACGAGTTAAGGCACGAGCTAAATATCATTGATTCGAGCAATGTAGCTTGAACCTATGCACACCCCACCATACTCATATTGATATCTTGTTTAGGTGTAGGCTTGGACATAGAGGGAGTGGTGTTCTCTCAATGAACTCTCCCTCCCCCCATTATGCATAAATTGATCAACTCTTTCACATTAGCCATTTTTTATGGTACTTGTGCTTCAAAGACGAGTTTTGGTCATGGGCCCAAGGATAATTCTTCGCGGAGCCATACCAATTGACCCAAACATAGGTGGCTTCGGCCACTGCCCTCTCCTCTAGAGAGGTTTTGGTTAGTGCTTGTTCTTTGTTGCGTTTTGCCTTCTTGTTGAGCCGTGTTTGTGTTTGAGTTGCCTCGTGTGTGTGTGTGTGCGTTTGCGTGTCCGGTCGCTTGAAGGTTCTTGTGCAAAGGTCGTGTTTCTCTCTTTGTCGAAACTTGCACTTTCTTGGGTCTTTGGTACTACCGTGGCAAGCCACGGTACTACCGCAGGAGATGAGCACGGTACTGCCGCGACCAGGACGGCAGTAATTTTTTGCTGCCGCTGGAAGAGAGGTACTACCGCTCTGCGTGTAGTACTTCCGCTCGGGCGGTACTACCGCAATGACCCGTGGTACTACCGCACCATCGCGAGCAGGTGGGGGTCAAGTATGGGTAGGGGGAGTTCCAACTCCCCCATACCCATTCAACCTAGTTTCCCCACTTTCTCTCTCTCTCTCTCTCTCTCTCTCTCTCTCTCTCTCTCTCTCTCTTTCCTGCCCAAGAACAGCGCCGGAGGACCTCGCTGGATCTCCGTCTCCGGCTGCTCTCCTCGCATTTCGACTGGTGGGATTGATCCCCACCTTGCCCTCTTGCCATGGAACAAGGTTTCTCCCTGAATCCCTCTCTCTTTGCCTCATAGTTTTGCTTCTAGGTTTTTGGGGAGATGCATGTTGTTCTTGAGATTTTAGGCCAAATCTTTGCAAGAGAAGGATGTAGGAGAGTAGTAGTGCAGTAGAGATGCTTTTTGGTATGTTGCCACATAGTATTTTTGATCAACCGTAGTACCGATCCAAAGTTGCGGATCTGCCTAGATCTGTTTTGTGCCGGATTTGGTTCGGAGCAGTACTACCGCACCTCTGTGCAGTACTACCGCTCTGGACGCATCCGCCTCACGCGGTACTACCACTCCTCTGGAGCGGTACTACCGCTTGGGGTGCGGAAATAAAATTTTACTTCCGCTTGGGGCGCGGTACTACCATGCCATCCCGACGCGGTACTACCGTGGCTACAACAGAGGTAAATTTTTACTTCCGCTCAGTGGTGAGGTACTACCGTTGACTTCGAAGCTACCTTGTTGCAACCACCTAATCTTATGTCTACGTGTTTCGTTTGTTTTGGCTGTGGTCTTTGCACTGATCCTTCTCGTTTCTATTGTGTGTTCTTATGTTGTGTGTCATAGGTGGTGGCTCCAATGTCCGTAGCTTGAACCCAAGCCGCGACTGAGCTCCAAGTGTCTGCGCAATCAAGAAGCACCGGAGGGCTCCAATGCCCAACACCGCAGTGTCAAGAAGACCAATGATAACCCACAAGTATAGGGGATCAATTGTAGCCTCTTTCAATAAGTAAGAGTGTCGAACCCAACGAGGAGGTAAAGGTAGAACAAATATTCCCTCAAGTTCTATCGACCACCGATACAACTCTACGCACGCTTAACGTTCGCTTTACCTAAAACAAGTATGAAACTAGAAGGGCTTTGTAGGTGTTGTTGGACAGGTTTGCAAGAATATAAAGAGCACGTAAATAAAAACTAGGGGATGTTTAGATAAATACGCAATAAAGTTAGTGTAGCGAGTGTGGAAACGTGGTGGTAGGAGTTGTTAAATCGTCCCTAAGCAATTGACTACTTTACTAGACCGATAGCAAGTTTTATGTGGGAGATGCCACTGCTAGCATGTCATCCCTGACTTGGAATTCTATGCACTTATGATTGGAACTATTAGCAAGCATCTACAAGTACTAACGTTCATTAAGGTAAAACACAACATTAAGATATATTGGTCCCCCTTCAATCCCGCATGCATCAATTTCTATGCTAGGTTGAAGATTCTGTCACTCTTGCCCTCCAATACATAGTCCTATCAACATACAACTAACCCTATGGTGTGATCCACGCACGCGCTCATATGATGGGCACCAAAGTATAGCAACATAACCACAAGCAAATTAAACCAATCATGGCAATTCACCAACTACCAATAGGACAACGAAAATCTACTCAGACAGCATAGGATGGCAACACATCATTGGATAATAATATGAAGCATAAAGCACCATGTTCAAGTAGAGGGTACAGAGGGTTGCGGGAGAGTGGACTGCTGTAGATAGATGGGGGAAGCTGATGGAGATGTTGGTGAAGATGACAGAGGTGTTGGTGTACATCACGGTGATGATGATGGCCCCGGCGGCGTTCCGGCGCCACCGGGAGAGAGGGGGAGAGAGCCCCCCTTCTTCTTCTTCTTCTTCCTTGACCTTCTCCCTAGATGGGAGAAGGGTTTCCCCTCTGATCCATGGTCTCCATCGCATGGGAGGGGCGAGAGCCCCTCCAAGATTGGATCTGTCTCTCTGTCTCTCTCTGTTTCTGCGCTCCTGATTCTGCCCTTTCACCGTTTCTTATATTCCCGGAGATCTGTAACTCCGATTGAAACTTTGAACACGATTTTTCTCCGGATATTAGCTTTCTTGCAGCAAAAGAAGGGCAGCAACCGCCTTACGGGGTGTCTACAAGGGTCAGGGGCACGCCCACCTGCCTCATGGGCCCCTCGACCATCATCTCGTGTTGATTCCACTTCTCAAAATTCAGATATATTCCAAAAAAATCTCTGGCCATTTTTATCCCGTTTGGACTCCGTTTGATATGGATTTTCTGCGAAACAAAAAAACATGCGACGAACAGGAACTGGCACTGGGCACTGGATCAATATGTCAGTCCCAAAAATAGTATATAAAGTTGCCAAAAGTATGTAAGAGTTGTAGAATATTGGCATGGAACAATCAAAAATTATAGGTACGACGGAGACGTATCAGCATCCCCAAGCTTAATTCCTGGTCGTCCTCGAGTAGGTAAATGATAAAAAAGATAATTTTTGATGTGGAATGCTACCTAGCATAATCTTGATCATATATCTAATCATGGCATGAATATTAAGACATAAGTCATTCAAAGCAATAGTCTATAATTGGACATAAAGACATCAATACTCAGGCATCCCAACAAACAATCATGTTTTTCAAAATATCAATGCTAAAGAACGCTATCCCTACAAAATCATATAATCTTGCCATGCTCTTTCTTCTTAACGCAAAGTATTTATCATGCACAACCCAGATGACAAGCCGAGCAATTGGTTCATACTTTTTAACGTGCTTCAGCTTTTTCAACCCTCACGCAATATATGAGCGTAAGCCATGGATATAGTACTACAGGTGGAATAGAGTATGATGGTGGAGGTTGTGTGGAGAAGACAAAAAGGGAGAAAGTCTCACATCGACGCGGCTAATCAACGGGCTATGGAGATGCCCATCAATTGATGTCAATGCAAGGAGTAGGGATTGTCGTGGAACAGATGCATTGGAGCTATAAGTGTATGAAAGCTCAAACTGAAACTAAGTGGGTGTGCATCCAACTTGCTTGCTCATGAAGACCTCGGGCATTTGAGCCCATCATCGGAATATACAAGCGAAGTTTTATAATGAAAATTCCCACTAGTATATGAAAGTGATAACTCAAGAGACTCTTTGTATGAAGAACATGGTGCTATTTTGAAGCACAAGTCTCGTAAAAGGATAGTAACATTGCCCCTTCTCTCTTTTTCTCTCATTTTTTTGGTGGGCTTCTTTGGCCTTTTTTTATTATGCTTCTTTGGCCTCTTTTTTTTAAAGTTCGAAGTCTCATCCCGACTTGTGGGGGAATCATAGTCTCCATCATCCTTTCCTCACTGGGGCAATGCTCTAATAATGATGATCATCACACTTTTATTTACATAAAACTCAATATTACAACTCAATACTAGAACAAAAATATGACTCAATATGAATGCCTCCGGCGGTGTACCGGGATGTGCAATGATCTAGCATAGCAACGAAATCAAAAAACGGACAAGCCATGAAAACATCATGCTAGCTATCTTACGATCATGTTGTTCGCACACGAACACGTCACCGTGTACCTCCAACACCGAGGGTGATGCACCGCAGCTCACGTTGAAGGAGACCCGTCTGGAAGCGCGGTACGCAAGCAATCCGGCGGGCGCTTTTGAGCACCCGAAACCCCACACGCCCGGGAGGGACCCCGTCAGGGCGCGTGGCGGCTATGGGCTGTCCTAGTTTGACCTGATCACCCCTAGGGCCTTGAGGTTCGCTGCCCTGCAATGAAGAAGAACGAACGAAGAACGAGGAAGAAGAAGAACAAGGGAGAAGATAAAAGTAAAGGTAAAAGATGTAGGTAGATTTATTCGATTGTGTGTTGTTGTTCAATCGGCCGTCACCTCTTATCTATGTAAGAGGTGGATGGACTTCCCGTACAAGAAAAGGACTTGACTTGCCGTCCAAATCATCAAAATCTAATCAAACTCGGACTTCTCATGACCTCCGGCCCGGATGTCCGACTCTAGGCCCGGATGATCCGGCCTAGCCCAGTTTTCTGACAACAGCTCACTATTTTGGCTCTAGAATTCACATACAACCTCGGATTTGGATGTTTTTATATCAAAATCAACTGTATCGACGATACGCACAACTTTCATGTTGAACACTTTTCGATCCGAGGTCATCTTGATGGGGTTCCCGGCCATTTTCTAAAGTCTGTAGTAGAAAAAGTTGTCCGGACGTCCGGACTTCTACCCGTATTGTCCGGCCTCCACCCGGATCATCCAAGACTGGACCCAGATCATCCGGATTCATCATAAACCTTTTGTTGTTTTCGGTGCTTCAGTTTCCCGGATGATCCGGACCCCGGCCCGGATGATCCGGCCAAACACTATTGCAGCGCACGATTTTGTATGTATCTTTTGCATAAGACCTCGGATGGGGACGATTCTTATATCAAAATCATCCGTGTCGACGAGACGAAGAACTTTGCTGTTGTAACTTTTTCCATCAGAGGCCATCTTGGGGGCGTAATCAGCCGAATAATGTTCTGAATACAAAATCTCAATATTTCAAACACAACTTCGGCCTTAGAGATGAGATCGGATGGCTATGGCCCAAATATCAAAGTTTCCCCTTTTGATGATATGGAACTTTCTTACTTTGATCATTTTTCCATTTGAGGCCTTCTCAATTACGTTTTTGACCATGCCAAAATCTGATGTCAACACATGCCCCCCTATTTTTTGGCAAAACTTGTGTGCCGAAAAATAACTTGCACGAAGTTTGTTCTAAGCGCAATGTCAACACTCCATCGGCCGTTTTGTACGTGCTTTGGATGATAAGTATATATCGGCCATTTAGATTAGCAACAAAAGTGAAGCTAATCGAACATATAATGATTTGGTAATACCCTTTCATGATGTAAGAAATTATATTGCATCCATGGATTAAAATAAGCCCATTGAGGGTAACCAATCATGCCTGATGAAGAATTCAATGGCATAGGCATCAACGGCATTGTTGAAGAAAATGGATAATGTGTGGACCGAAGATGTTGAAACCTTCGGCTTGGTCCTTCGTAGCTTTCACTCTTTTCCTTCTTCACCTTTGTCGCACACCTTAAAAACGAAGCTCGCACATAATTGTTATTTTGAATATTTCCTTTGGGAACCCATGCCATGTTTCTCTTTTCAAGTTCTTGTGCACTAAGCTTCTGCAACTCCTTCTTTTTCCAATACGATAAGCCGAGTGGGCACCCCAGCTGCGATTTTGTTTGAAGTAATGGCAATTTTTGTTTTACCTTGTGCACTCTCAACTTCTTCCCTTCAGATTTGACACTTGATTGACTTGCCTCATTGCCTTTTGTAGCCAATGTCAACACTTTAATTAGCTCTTTTTCATTTAAGATCATATCTGAAGTGGCACTCTTACGACCATCTCTTTTGACGCGGTAGATTTGCTCAACCACCTCCTTATTCTTCCTTGTGCACCAGACCGATTCTTTTTTGAAACGGTCTTGGACATATGACTACTCATTGAGAGTTGGTCTTCTTGGAGCTGCATAATACTGGCGAGATGGTTTATAATAATATGGAGAATGTGCCCTTTCTTGTCCCGTGATGGATATGGATTTACGTGAGCATAGGGAGACATCCATGACATTGGCATCGGCGGCCCAAAATAAGGATATGAACAAGTTGCATTCAAATTCTCTTCTTGCCCATATCGATCCTTGGATTTGGGCCTAGAGGATGATCTTGATGCTTTTCCATTAGTTGGCCAATAAGCACTATTCTCCTCACTTATCTTCTGATATTTTTCCAATAGTTGCGCGAAAGTGACTTTCGGCTTTTTACCTTTGTGCTTAGGTCAGCCTTTGTTTTCTTTGGTTGTGCTTGCACCGATCTTTGGATTTTCTCGTTGCCCCCTAGTACTTGGCATCTTTTGTGCAACCTCGATGGAATTTTTGCCCTCAAGAATATTATCATCGTGCTCTTGAACAACTTTCTTACTTGAAAGCTTGATCCCATTACCCACGGACCTTACCTTCTCGTGTTTAGATGGATCGGCTTGAAGCAGCCGATACAAAAACCGTTTGCCGTCAGGACCAAACGGAATAGACTGGTCATCCTGTTTCAACAAGTTTCAATCGTCCTTTTTCAATGGTCGATTTAACCATTTAACGAAACATATTGGAATCCTCAAAACTATGCTTGAACAAATCATGCAACTTACAATACATTCGTCCTCGGATAGATGGTTTCTGATGGTGATCAAGAACTCTAATGTAATTATTTTTCAGCAACAAATCAAATATTTGATCACACATGCTTGAATTGAAGGGATGCTTCTCATTTTCTAGCCGATCTTGGTGTGAAAACGGCTTTCTAGGTAAGCAAACGAATGGTTTAGAGTACCCCCATTCGGCTATGCATTGTGTTTTGCATTCTATCTCTGATGTCTTTGGATAAGATATTATACTAGCATCAGTTTTCTCAATAGAGTTTAACTTTGGCTTTAAAATTCTGAAATGAAAATAGTTAGAACACATATGTCTCAATTGAGGCCAAGTGTAAGCCAAGTAAGAAACAAGCAAAGCTACCCAATTATATATGAACTTTTGATAGAGCAATG
This sequence comes from Triticum dicoccoides, assembly GCF_002162155.2. Taxonomy (NCBI): domain Eukaryota; kingdom Viridiplantae; phylum Streptophyta; class Magnoliopsida; order Poales; family Poaceae; genus Triticum; species Triticum dicoccoides. The sequence continues at coordinate 218,141,782 of NC_041393.1, read as the reverse complement.
GGGAAAACTTTGGCTGCAATAATAAGTCACAATTGGACTTTATAAATGGCACAATGTGTTGACCGATATGCTTTGCAATGATTTTATTGCTAACAAATAAATTACCCTTCTTCATTGGTCTTTCAAGATTGCTTATGAGAATTTTTCTAATAGAAGCATCAACAATAAAGTTGCGACCAAATCGGAAGATAGGTAAATCACTTGCTAGACATACCTCTACGAATACGTTAGGAGAGCATGATGGTTGCGCTACTTGAACGATATCTTGTTCCCCTATCGAATAGCTCCCCAGCGCCTTGTCATCCTCTTTTTCTAGAATAGATTCGGCATACGTAATATTTGATTCGGTCTTTTCAATAACCGAATTAACTTTGTTTCCGAATCACCACTCTTTTTGATAATTCTACCCACACCCAATGCTTTCTCTTTCTGACATAATCTAGCTTGTATTGCAACAGAATTAATAGGCTTTCCCTCTTTTATTAATTCATGTAGAACAACATTGCATTCGTCCCAAAAAGACGTAAGGTTTTTCTTAATGACCCAATCTGGATAGAATTACCCCACGACACTTTTAGACTCTTTCGGTAACGAGATGTCACCGAAATTCTGTAATTGTGCAGGGAAAACATTGTATGCTACGATACTAGGTGAAGACACATGGGATCCTATAGAATTTTCACTTATTCGGCTATTAGCATGAAGGTGCGAAGCCGAATTATGAATACATATAGTTGCATATGGTGCCAAAACATTAGTAGCATGAAGTGTAGCATATGATGGTTGAGGGTAATTGGCCGGATAACTAGTAGTATCATGGCCAATTCCCCTATCCACCGGCATGTTTGGATTCACACATTGCAAATTAGTTGCCGATGAATAAAAAGGTGAAACACTTTGTTGCATACTATCGGAAGTTCCTATGTGAGGTGTTTCAATTTGATTAACCGAACTCATCATGTTTTTCATCGGCATATGGATTTCTGGGGTTGCCGATGCATGGGAGTTGGAATACATATGTTGCATGTTGCTAAAATTATATGAGGTAGAAGCATGAAGATTTTGTTGCATCGGCTCTTGCACATAATTAGATGCATGATTGATAAAGCTAGAGCTAGCCGATACATTATGCTCATTAGATGATCTAGCAACAACATATGCATTATTTGCATTTATATATGTGAATTGGGTATTCATATTACCTTTGCAGATTGCAAACCCTAGATGACGATCTCTTCGTAGCAAGAACGGGCTGGAGACCGTTCAAAGCTTCGTCCCCAGCGGAGTCGCCAAAAAGTGTGTTCGCACACGAATACATCACTGTGTACCTCCAACGCCGAGGGTGATGCACTGTAGCTCACATTGAAGGAGACCCGTATAGAAGCGCGGTACGCAAGCAATCCGGCGGGCGCTTTTGAGCACCCGAAACCCCACACGCCCGGGAGGGACCCCGTCAAGGCGCGTGGCGGCTATGGGCTGTCCTAGGTCGACCTGATCGCCCCTAGAGCCTCGAGGTTCGCTGCCCTGCAATGAAGAAGAACGAACGAAGAATGAGGAAGAAGAAGAAGAAGGGAGAAGATAAAAGTAAAGGTAAAAGATGTAGGTAGATTTGTTCGATTGTGTGTTGTTGTTCAATCGGCCATCACCTCTTATCTATATAAGAAGCGGATGGACTTCCCGTACAAGAATAGGACTTGCCTTGCCCTCCAAATCATCAAAATCTAACCAAACTCGGACTTCTCATGACCTCCGGCCCGGATGTCTGGCTCTAGGCCCGAATGATCCGGCCTAGCCGAGTTTTCTAACAGCAGTTCACTGTTTTGACTCCAGAATTCACATATAACAACGGATTTGGACGTTTTTTATATCAAAGTCAACCGTCTCGACGAGATGCACAACTTTCATGTTGAACACTTTTCGATCCGAGTTCATCTTGATGGGCTTTCGGGCCGTTTTCTAAAGTCTATAGTAGAAAAAGTTGTCCGGACGTCCGGACTTCCACCCGGATTGTCCGGCCTCCACCCGGATCATCCGGGACTGGACCCAGATCATCCGGCTTCATCTTAAACCTTTTGTTGTTTTCGGTGCTTCAATTTCCCGGATGATCCGGACCCCGGCCCGGATGATCCGGCCAAACACTGCTGCAGCGCACTATTTTGCATGTAACTTTTGCATACGACATCGAATGGGGACGAGTCTTATATCAAAATCGTCCGTTTCGACGAGACGAAGAACTTTGCTGTTGTAACTTTTTCCATCCGAGGCCATCTTGGGGGCGTAATCAGCCGAATACTGTTCTGAATACAAAATCTCAATACTTCGAACACAACTTCGGCCTTAGAGATGAGATCGGATGGCTATAGCCCAAATATCAAAGTTTATCCTTTTGATGATATGGAACTTCCTCACTTTGATCATTTTTCCATTTGAGGCCTTCTTAATTACGTTTTTGACCATGCCAAAATCTGATGTCAACACATGCAAAGCAATATGACAATGAATGATCAAGTCATGTATATGATGATGATGAAACTTGCATGGCAATATATCTCGGAATGGCTATGGAAAATGGCATGATAGGTAGGTATGGTGGCTGTTTTGAGGAAGATATAAGGAGGCTTATGTGTTATAGAGTGTATCGTATCACGGGGTTTGGATGCACCGGCGAAGTTTGCACCAACTCTCGAGGTGAGAAAGGGCAATGCACGGTACTGTAGAGGCTAGCAAATTGCGAAAAGGTAAGAGTGTGTATAATTCATGGACTCGCATTAGTCATAAAGAACTCATATACTTATTGCAAAAGTTTATTGGCCCTTGAAGCAAAGTACTACTATGCATGCTCCTAGGGGGGAGGTTGGTAGGAGTTAACCATCGCATGCCCTCGACCTTCACACAAAGGAGGACAATCAATAATAAATCATGCTCCAACTTCTTAGCATAATGAGAGACTATACGTGCATGCTTCAGGAATCACAAACCTTAACACCAATATTCTTACTAAACACAACCATTTACTAGTACCTCCCACATATTATCATCTCTATATCGCAAAACTATTGCAAGGAATCAAACATATCATATTCGGTGATCTACAAGTTTTATGTAGGATTTTATGACTAACCATGTGAATGACCAATTCCTGTCATCTCTCTAAATAGATATAAGTGAAGCAAGAGAGTTTAATTCTTTCTACAAAAGATATGCCAACGCTCTAACAAATATAAGTGAAGCAAAAGAGCATTCTACAAATGGCAGTTTTCTATGTGAAGAGAAACAGGCAATCCAAATTTCAAATGATATAAGTGAAGCACATGAAGCATTCTATAAAGCCATACTCAAAACACTTAAGTGAAGTGCAATGAGCATTCTATAAATCAACAATGGACCAATTCTTGTCATCTCTCTAAATAGATTTAAGTGAAGCTACCCAATGGCACTCAGTCTTGGGTGCTCAACCCCTTCCTCGATGTCATGCATCGAATCTTCCGCATCACTCTCTTTCCACGCGTGGGTGACGAAGATAAGGTGCATGCTTATCTCGTGGATATGATGCTTCTGTGTGAGGAGGTGCGTCAGCATGCTGCCAAGCCTCTAGACATCTCTCATATCTTGTGGAATGAGCTCAGGTTTGCAGTCTACAACCGCAAAGTTCCCATCTATGGTCCATACCTGCACCTTCTGATCTCGAAGACTTGGGACAAGATGTTTCCGGAGGAAGACTTTTCTGCTCCAAAGCGAGTTCGCCACGAGCCTATCAAGCTGCGTCAGAAGAACAAGTCGGCCAATACCACTACCAGGGTTGAGGTTGAGGTTGCTAGGATGAATGTCGATGAGGACGAGGTTGAGGAGGAGGCTGAGGATAATTCTGTTGGGTATGCTCCTCCATCTACTGAGCCCTCTTGGGCTAAGAAGCTGAAGGCAAAGATGAAGACCCTATTCTGTATGCAAGCCAAGGGGCAGTAAAGGACCCATGTTGCTTCCAAGGAGAGTCACTGGTGCGACAAGAGGATCTTGAGGACTTTCGTGTCTCCTTGTTTTCATTTTGTTGGACCCTCGTTTGTGTTGCTTTGGTTTGGTTTGTGCTCATGAGACCTGGTAACCTATCATATGGTGTAAGACATATGCACTCTAGCTTATCTTTTGTCTTTCATGCTTAGTAGTTCGTGAGGCTATGCTATCTTGTGCCCTTCACTTTATGCTCATAATCATTGCCTTCCCTCCATGCTTAGTATTAGTTATACTGTTGCAAGGTATGCCTCGTCTATAAAATATAGGGGGAGTGTTGATCCTAGTATGTGCGTCGTGTAGTCCAAAGCATTTATATAGAGTGCACACATCTAGAGGGAGCCTACCTATATTGTGTAGATGGTGGGTTTGCTTATATTCATTTGTGTACTCTTATGTGCAAATCTCGTATTGTCATCAATCCACCAAAAAGGGGGAGATTGTAAGGGCATATTTCACCCCATGTGGTTTTTGTGATTGATGACAATGCTTTTGCGGACTAATCGTGTGCTTTGAGCATTTCAGATGTTTAGACACAAGACGATTCGTTGCCCCTCGAAGCCTAGTGAAGACAGTGTTTCTCTATGTTTCTTTTCAATGGATTTGAGTCGTAGGAAAGCCTTACTATTAAGAGGGGGTCCGCTTTGGAAAGTTTAGGGTGGAATCATCACGTACACGTCTATTCCTTTGCAGCACCTTTACTTTCATCTTTGGAGCACCGACCGTTTATACGTGTCTTTGCAAAATGAAGAACTCCAAGTGTTATTGAGTTGTGGCATGCGGTAGTACTGCTCAAGGGAGCAGTAGTACCGCAGAGGCCAACGGTAGTACCGGCTGGTCACGCGGTAGTACCGCAGCTCCTTGCAGTAGTACCGCTCTCTGGGTGCGGTAGTACCGTGGCCTCTGGCCCAACATAGCAACACGAGCGGAAGTAGGGGCGGATATAATTTTTTACATCAGCGCCCTACGCGGTAGTACCGCTTCCTATATGCGATAGTACTGTGTTGGATTTTTGCACAGATCGAAACTCAGCGGAAGTAGCCACGGATGTAGTTTTCTTTGTCTGTGCCTTCCCAGCCAAGACCAACCCTGCCTTGCGGTAGTACCGCAAGGGCGAGCGTAGTACCGCTCCGGCGGTTCTACTGCTCCTTGCTTCAACGTAACAGGGCTGGTCTGGCTCCTGTCGCGCAAGCGGTAGTACCGTAGTGCCTCGCGGTAGTATCACGGGCCCTTGCGGTAGTAGCGCATGTCTGGTGCGATAGTACCGCATGTCACGGGCTGGATAAGTGGGTAACGGTTGGATTTGTCCTATCACTATATAAGGGGAGTATTCTTCTCCGAGTTGGCTACCTCTTCTATCCCTAAGCTCCATTGTTGCTCTAAGCTCCATGTTCGTCCGATCTCTCTCCCTAGCCAATCAAACTTGTTGATTCTCTAGGGATTGGTTGAGAAGGCCTCGATCTACACTTTCACTAAGAGAAATTTGATTCCCCCCACTAATCCCTTGCGGATCTTGTTACTCTTGGGTGTTTGAGCACCCTAGACAATTGAGGTCACCGCGGAGCCATAGTCTATTGTGGTGAAGCTTCGTGGTGTCGTTGGGATCCTCCAATTAAGTTGTGGAGATTGCCAACCTTGTTTGTAAAGGTTCGCTCGCCGCCTCCAAGGGCACCAATAGTGGAATCACGACACCTCGCATTGTGTGAGGGCATGAGGAGAATATGGTGGCCCTAGTGGCTTCTTGGGGAGCATTGTGCCTCCATAGCTCCAACGGAGACGTACTTCCATTCAAAGGGAAGGAACTTTGGTAACACATCCTCGTCTCCATCGGTTCCACTTTTCATTATCTCTCACCTTTACTTGTGCAAGCTTATATTGTGTTCTATCCCTTGCTTGCTTGTGTGCTTGTTGTTGTTGCATCATATAGGTTGCTCACCTAGTTGCATATCTAGACAACCTACTTTGATGCAAAGTTTAATTTGGTAAAAAAAGCTAAAACTTGTTAGTTGCCTATTCACCCCC
>NC_041393.1:218126476-218135440 GCF_002162155.2 Triticum dicoccoides | reverse complement strand
TCTAGTCAACTATATCGATCCTTTCACCCTTCCTGCTCCTTCCTTCTTAAACTTTCAGATAAATGAGAGATATTTTATGACTAGAGAGGAGGCAAACGAGTATGAGAGAACAGCAGAGGCCGCTCGCCTACACGAAGCAGCTCGACAGGCGGTAGCTGTCGCAGCATAGTACAACCCCTACTATGATTTCAGATATCATCCGGGTCAGTGGTGGCCCTAGACCAACTTAGGCCGAAAGCCTAAGCTTGGGGGAGTACGTATTTCTCACCGACATTACATTTATGTTTACACACCCATTCTAGTTGTCGGTGTTCATACTTTTTTATTGTATTATCCATGCTAGTTTATTTTCTTTTGCCCGCTTTCTTCTTGTGTGTTTGAAAAACTTTGAGAAAAACCAAAAAAAATAGTTGTAGCTTCCAGGTAGTTTACTTTCCATGTTTACTTAGTAGTAGTATTAAAAGGAAAACCCAAAAAGATTTCTCGTTCTTCTTTTGCTTGTTGGGAGCTTTCCCGTGTAAATAGTTTTTCTCGTTCTTGTTTAACTTCCTTCAGAAAAACAAAAACTGCAAAAACATTTCAGTGTGTTTCTTTGAAATTCTTTTCTTTTCTTTTCTTTGGGGGTCGAGAGGAGAAGACCACGATGAAAATGATGAGTGGCTCTCATATGCATTTATTGTCGATCTAACAAAGAGCCCATATATTACCTTGTCTTCTTCTTTGAATAAATATTTGCAGATTCTAGCTTAGTCCAATGCATGTGCACTATTATTATTATTATTATTATTATTATTATTATTATTATTATTATTATTATTATTATTATCCACACCGTTCGGTCGTGCAAGTGAAAGGCAATAATGACGATATATGATGAAATGATTGAGATGAGGAAAAACTGGTATGAACTCGACCTATCTTGGTTTTGTAAATATGATTAGTTCATCGTTCCTGATTCAGCATATTATGAATGAAACATGTTTGCAATGACAATTAGAGATTATACTTACTCATGCCATGCTTAATTAGCTAGGAGTTTATAATGGTTTACCTTGCGTGCCAACATGCTATTGAAATGGTTGTGATGTAGTATGATAGGATGGTATCCTCCTTTGAATGATTCGAGTGGCTTGACTTGGCACATGTTCACACATGTAGTTGAAACAAAATCAACATAGCCTCCATGATATTTATGTTAATGGTGATTTATATCCTACTCATGCTTGCACTCAGTGTTGGTTAATCTTAATGCATGTTTATGACCGTTGTCAATCTCTAGTTGGTCGCTCCCCAGTCTTTTTCTAGCCTTCACTTGTACTAAGCGGAAATACTACTTGTGCATCCACTTCCATAAACTCAAAATTGTTCCATATGAGTCCACCATACCTACCCATATGCGGTATTTACCTACCGTTCCAAGTAAATTTGCATGTGCCAAACTCTAAACCTTCAAATGAAATTCTGTTTTGTATGCTCGAATCGCTCATGTAGAAACTAGGGTTGTCTATATCTTCCATGCTAGGTGGGTTATTCTCACGATGAGTGGACTCCACACATAATTCATGAGAAAATGGCTGGTAATCGGGATGCCCAGTCCCATGCTCAAATCAAATCAAAATATAACTGCAAAGAAAACCCCCCCATGACTATTGTTAGTTGGAAGATACCCGTTGTTTCGGACCAGCCGTGAAATGTGCTTGTTAGTGGTGGGGGGGTATAAACTTTACCATTCTGTTTGGGAACCGGCTATAATGTATGTAGCATGGAAGATACCGAGATCTCTTGGTTGTTATGTTGACAATGAAAGCATGCCGCTCAAAATATTATTTATGTCTATTCCAAAAACTCGAGCTCTGGCACCTCTGCAAATCCCTGCTTCCCTCTGCGAAGGGCCTGTCTATTTACTTCTATTGTTGAGTCATCATACTCTTATAAAAAGCACCAGTTAGGGAGCACCACTGTCATTCGTATGCATTGTTATTAATTAATATTGAGTATGACTGTGACTGGATCTCTTTTACCATGAATTATAATGTCTAGTCAGTCCTTGATCTTCAGGGGTGCTTTGCATTTATGTTTTGCGGTCTCAGAAAGGGCTAGCGAGATACCATCTTGTTATATCATATCATGATTGTTTTGAATAAGTGTTGTGATCCGAGATTTATTATTATTCCTCGCTAGTTGATTATGACATTGATATGAGTAAACATGAGACCTAAATGTTATTGTGAGTATGGTTAGTTCACAATCTTTGCTGAAAACCTGAATGCTGGCTATACATATTTGCAACAACAAGATCAAACCGAGTTTGTAAAAGTTTTTCTTTATCACTTTCAGTTTATCAACTGAATTGCTTGAGGACAAGCAATGGGTTAAGCTTGGGGGACTTGATATGTCTCCATCGTATCTACTTTTCCAAACTCTTTTGCCCTTGTTTTGGACTCTAACTTGCATGATTTGAATGGAACTAACCCGGACTGACGCTGTTTTCAGCAGAATTGCCATGGTGTTATTTTTGTGCAGAAATAAAAGTTCTTGGAATGACCAGAAACTTCACAGAGAATATTTTTGGAATTAATAAAAAAATATTGGCAAAAGAATCAACCAGAGGGGACCCACACCCTGTCCACAAGGGTGGGGGCGCACCCTACCCCCTGGGCATGCCCTCCTGGCTTGTGGGTCCCATGAAGCTCCACCGACCTCAACTCCAACTTCATATATTCACGTTCAGGGAGAAAAAATCAGAGATAAAGATTCATCACGTTTTACGATACGAAGCCACCGTCACCTCCTGTTCTTCCTCGGGAGGGTAGACCTGGAGTCCGTTCGTGGCTTCGGAGAGGGGAAATCATTGTCGTCGTCATCATCAACCATCCTCCATCACAAATTTCATGATGCTCACCGCCGTGCGTGAGTAATTCTATCATAGGCTTGCTGGACGGTGATGGGTTGGATGAGATTTACCATGTAATCAAGTTAGTTTTGTTAGGGTTTGATCCCTAGTATCCACTATGTTCTAAGATTGATGTTCCTATGACTTTGCTATGCTTAATGCTTGTCTCTAGGGCCCGAGTGCCATGATTTCAGATCTGAACCTATTATGTTTTCATGAATATATTTGTGTTCTTTATCCTATCTTGCAAGTTATAGTCACCTACTACGTGTTATGATCCGGCAACCCCGAAGTGACAATAGTCAGGACACTTCCCGATGACGACCGTAGTTTGAGGAGTTCATGTATTCACTAAGTGTTAATGCTTTGGTCTGGTACTCTATTAAAAGGAGGCCTTAGTATCCCTTACTTTCCAATAGGACCCCGTTGCCACAGGGGGTAGGACAAAAGATGCCATGCAAGTTCTTTTCCATAAGCACGTATGACTATATTCAGAATACATGCCTACATTACATTGATGAACTGGAGCTAGTTCTGTGTAGGTTATAACTGTTGCATGATGAATGCCATCTGCCATAATTATCCATCATTGATCCATTGCCTATGAGCTTTTCACATATTGATCTTTGCTTAGTTACTTTTCCGTTGCCACTATTATGATTGCTACAAAACTGCTACTGTTACTTTTGCCACTGTTACATTACTTCCATACTAATTTGCTACTAAATACTTTGTTGCAAATGTTAAGTCTTTCGGGTGTGGTTGAATTGACAACTCAGCTGCTAATACTTGAGAATATTCTTTGGCTCCCCTTGTGTCGAATCAATAAATTTGGGTTGAATACTCTACCCTCGAAAACTGTTGCAAACCCCTATACTTGTGGGTTATCATGCCCCCGCGGCTCTCATGCCGAACGCTGCTTCAGGAAATGCCAAGTGGAGGGCCGGCTAAAAAAGAAAGACGCAGAAGTAGCTACCAAAAAAGGAAAAAGAAGGCTGTGAGATGCCTCCGCCCGCCCGCGGTGCCGCTCCACCGGCGGCCCTGCCTGCCTACAGTGCCCGGTCGGTTGTGCCAAGCCGACCCAACCGCCTCGACTCCTCGCCGGCTCGGTTGCATCCCGCTTTGCCGCCTGGTCGGTCAGGCCCAACCGGTTGGCCCCCCTTCGAGCGCCCGGATGCTCGAAGGCTACCCCCAGTGGGTGTGCCAGCGCGCTCCGCGAGCGCCAAGACGCGCCGGCTGTCTTCGGCAACCTCTGCCTTGTCTGCACGAAAATCAATGTGAGATCCTCACCCGCATACTTTCGCACTACACGCAAAATCGGATAACCCCGAGCGACCCTCAGGGGAAATCTCCGCATTTTTCAATCATTGCATTACTGTTCACCCCGACACGAGCTAGTCTCGGCCCGGGGGCTGGCCGCTTGGTCCCATTCGTTCATTCCCGCCAACGGCTTATAGTAGTGCACACGGTACCGAAGGCCCACTCTCAGCCACAGACCGCCACGCAGCTGTCCGGCTAAGCGAGAGCAAAAGATGGAGGTCACCCCACATGTAAAACGTCCAGGAGAAAACGACTTGGGCAACCCGGTCGTTTCCTTTATAAGTATCTACTCGGTCGAATCTGCTCCTATACTCCGAGTACTATACGCTCCACTTCACGGCCACTCTTCATAACAGCTACAGACTGGCGACTGTCTAGCTAACAAGAGGCAAAGCCAAAGAGTGGAGGTGACATGAAAAGATTGAAGGGGGCTTAGACGAAACCGAGCCGGCACCCTCCACATAAAGCTTACAATCCTAAACGCAAACATTTGATATATCTGCGCGGACTAACCTTGTCTTTTGCACGATCATCTCCGTGTGGAAACCTAATAACCCACAAGTATAGGGGATCAATTGTAGCCTCTTTCAATAAGTAAGAGTGTCGAACCCAACGAGGAGGTAAAGGTAGAACAAATATTCCCTCAAGTTCTATCGACCACCAATACAACTCTACGCACGCTTAACGTTCGCTTTACCTAAAACAAGTATGAAACTAGAAGGGCTTTGTAGGTGTTGTTGGACAGGTTTGCAAGAATATAAAGAGCACGTAAATAAAAACTAGGGGATGTTTAGATAAATACGCAATAAAGTTAGTGTAGCGAGTGTGGAAACGTGGTGGTAGGAGTTGTTAAATCGTCCCTAAGCAATTGACTACTTTACTAGACCGATAGCAAGTTTTATGTGGGAGGGGCCACTGCTAGCATGTCATCCCTGACTTGGAATTCTATGCACTTATGATTGGACATTCATTAAGGTAAAACCCAACCATAGCATTAAGATATATTGGTCCCCCTTCAATCCCGTATGCATCAATTTCTATGCTAGGTTGAAGCTTCTGTCACTCTTGCCCTCCAATACATAGTCCTATCAACATACAACTAACACTATGGTGTGATCCACGCGCGCGCTCATATGATGGGCACCAAAGGATAGCAACATAACCATGAGCAAATTAAACCAATCATAGCAATTCACCAATTACCGATAGGACAACGAAAATCTACTCAGACATCATAGGATGGGAACACATCATTGGATAATAATATGAAGCATAAAGCACCATGTTCAAGTAGAGGGTACAGCGGGTTGCGGGAGAGTGGACCACTGAATATAGATGGGGGAAGGTGATGACGATGTTGGGGAAGATGACGGAGGTGTTGGTGTAGATCGCGGTGATGATGATGGCCCCGGCGGCGTTCCGGTGCCACCGGGAGAGAGGGGGAGAGAGCCCCTCTGAGATTGGATATGTCTCTATGTCTCTCTCTGTTTCTGCATTCCCAGATTCTGCCCTTTCACTGTTTCTTATATTCCCTGAGATCCGTAACTCCGATTGGATTGAAACTTTGAACACGATTTTTTCCAGATATTGGCTTTCTTGAGGCGAAAGAAGGGCAACAACCGCCTTACGGGGTGTCCACGAGGGTCAGGGGCGCGCCCACCCCCCTGGGGCGTGCCCCCCTGCCTCATGGCCCCTCGCGCATCATCTTGCGTTGATTCCACTTCCCAAAATTCATAAATATTCCAAAAATAATCTCCGTCCATTTTTATCCCGTTTGGACTCCGTTTGATATAAACTTTTTTGCAAAACAAAAAACATGCAACAAACAGGAACTGACACTAGGCACTGGATCATTATGTTAGTCCCAAAAATAGTATAAAAAGTTGCCAAAAGTATGTAAGGGTTGTAGAATATTGGCATGGAACAATCAAAAATTATAGATACGACGGAGACGCAACATCCCCAAGCTTAATTCCTGCTCGTCCTCGAGTAGGTAAATGATAAAAAAGATAATTTTTTATGTGGAATGCTACTTAGCATAATCTTGATCATGTAATCTAATCATGGCATGAATATTAAGATACGAGTGATTCAAAGAAATAGTCTCTCATTTGACATAAAAGAATTTAATACTCGGGCATCCCAACAAACAATCATGTCTTTCAAAATATCAATGCTAAAGAACGTTATCCCTACAAAATCATATAGTCTTTTATGCTCCCTTTTCTTAACACAAGGTACACCTCATGCCCATCCCGGTGTCAGCCAAGCAATTGGTTCATACTTTTTAACGTGCTTCAGCTTTTTCAACCCTCACGCAATACATGAGCGCAAGCCATGGATATAGCACTACAGGTAGAATAGAGTATGATGGTGGAGGTTGTGTGGAGAAGACAAAAAGGGAGAAAGTCAATGCAAGGAGTAGGGATTGCCATGCAACGGATGCACCGGAGCTATAAGTGTATGAAATCTCAAACTAAAACTAATTGGGTGTGCATCCACCTTGCTTGCTCATGAAGACCTCTGGCATTTGAGGAAGCCCATCATCGGAATATACAAGCCAAGTTCTATAATGAAAATTCCCACTAGTATATGAAAGTGATAACTCAAGAGACTCTTTATATGAAGAACATGGTGCTATTTTGAAGCAAAAGTGTGGTAAAAGGATAGTAACATTGCCCCTTCTCTCTTTTTCTCTCATTTTTTTATTTTCTCTTTTTTATATATTTTTTTATTTTTTTGGTGGGCTTCTTTGGCCTCTTTTTTATTTGGGCTTCTTTGGCCTCTTTTATTTATTTGGGCTTCTTTGGCCTCTTATATTTTTCATAAAGTCTGGAGACTCATCCCAAATTGTGAGGGAATCATTGCTTCCATCATCCTTTCCTCACATGGGGCAATGCTCTAATAATGATGATCATCACACTTTTATTTACTTACAACTCAATGTTACAACTCGATACTAGAACAAAATATGACTGTATATGAATGACGCTGGCAGTGTACCAGGATGTGCAATGATCTAGCGTAGCAAAGATATCAAAAAACAGACAAGCCATGAAAACATCATGCTAGCTATCTTACGGTCATGCAAAGCAATATGACAATGAATGCTCAAGTCATGTATATGATGATGATGAAAGTTGCATGGCAATATATCTCGGAATGGCTATGGAAATGCCATAATAGGTAGGTATGGTGGTTGTTTTGAGGAAGATATAAGGAGGCTTATGTGTGATAGAGTGTATTGTATCACGGGGTTTGGATGCACCGGCGAAGTTTGCACCAACTCTCGAGGTGAGAAAGGGCAATGCACAGTACCGTAGAGGCTAGCAAATTGTGGAAAGGTAAGAGTGCGTATAATCCATGGACTCACATTAGTCATAAAGAACTCATATACTTTTTGCAAAAGTTTATTGGACCTTGTAGCAAAGTACTACTACGCATGCTCCTAGGGGGAGGTTGGTAGGAGTTAACCATCGCGCGCCCCCGACCTTCACGCAAAGATAAACAATCAAAATACAATGTGCGCCAATTTGGTTACATAGTTAGGAGACCATATGTGCATGATTCGGGAATCACAAACCTTAACACAAATATTCTTACTAAACACAACCATTTACTAGAACCTCCCACATATTATCATCTCTATATTGCAAAACTATTGCAAGGAATCAAACATATCATATTCAGTGATCTACAAGTTTTATGTAGGATTTTATGACTAACCATGTGAATGACCAATTCTTGTCATCTCTCTAAATAGATATAAGTGAAGCAAGAGAGTTTAATTCTTTCGACAAAATATATGCCCACGCTCTAACAAATATAAGTGAAGCAAAAGAGCATTCTACAAATGGCGGTTTTCTATGTGAAGAGAAACAGGCAATCCAAACTTCAAAAGATATAAATGAAGCACATGAAGCATTCTATAAAGCCATACTCAAAAGATATAAGTGAAGTGCAATGAGAATTCTATAAATCAACCAAGGACTATCTAATACCAGCATGGTGCATAAAAGAAAAGTGAAAACTAAATGCAAAAGACGCTCCAAGATTTGCACATGTCGCATGAATGAAACGAAACCGAAAACATACCGATACTTGTTGAAGAAAGATGGGATGCCTTCCAGGGCATCCCCAAGCTTAGACACTTGAGTCTCCTTGAATATTCACTTGGGGTTCCTTGGGAATCCCCAAGATTGAGCTCTTGCCTCTCCTCCTTTTCCTCATATCGATACCTCCTCGATCTTCAAACACTTCATCCACACAAAACTCAACAGAAAACTCGATAAGATCCGTTAGTATAATAAAGCAAATCACTACTCTAAGTACTATTGAAAACCAATTCATATTTTATTTTTGCATTGTATCTACTGTAATATAACTTTTCCATGGCTTAATCCACAAATAGAAAGTGATAGTTTCATCAAAACAAGCAAACTATGCATCAAAAACAGAATCTGTCTTAAACAGGACAGACTGTAGTAATCTGAACATTTACCATACTTCTGGTACCCAAAAATTATTACAAAATTAGAAAAAATAAAAAATTTGTATAGAAATACAGTGCAAAAAGTTTTATAACCGTTTGACGTTCCAGTAAAAAATATAAAATCGCACACTACAGCCAAAGCTTATGTCTTGCACCGCACAAACCAACAAGAAATCTAAACTTCCTAAAGGCAAACCTTGGCACATTATTTTTATAATACATTGGAATTGTACAAGGGGATAATTATTTTTGATGAAAA
>NC_041393.1:218119943-218126074 GCF_002162155.2 Triticum dicoccoides | reverse complement strand
ACACACACACACACACTTCAACAATGCTTGTCTTTCTCACTTTCACTTTCCTTTTTGAAAAGTTTTGGGTTCCCCTCTTTATTTTTTTGTTTTTAAACCTTATAAAAGAACTCAACAGAAATAAATGACTCTCTGAAACTTCCGGGTTGTCTCCCTGGCAGCGCTTTCTTTAAAGCCATTAAGCTAGGCATATAGTGCTCAAGTAATGAATCCACCCGGATCCCAAGGTATATCAAAGCCAATTTTAATTAACAATAATTTGTAATTTAGTAGTGAGCAGAAAGTAACATATATCAAGCAATGACGAAGTCTAACTCTCTTCCTATGCATCGGCGTGGCATAAAAGAACAATTCATGCACACATAGTAAAGGCCAATGCATAGTATAAACAGTTTCTTGCAATTTTATCATGTGGGAAACATAGAGAGGTGGAGATATAGTTCCTCTCTCATAATAATTGCAAGTAGGAGCAGCAAGCACATGCATATCACATTCATCAAAATTATCATGTGCAACAATAAAAGGCAACCCATCAATATAATCCTTAATAAGTGCAAACTTCTCCGATATAGTGTAGTTGGGAGAATTCAAAAAGATAATAGGACTATCATGTGTGGGTGCAATAGAAACAATTTCATGTTTAACATAAGGAACTATAGCAAGTTCATCTCCATAAGCATCATTCATATTGGCATCTTGGCCACAAGCATAGCAAACATCAAGTTCATCAAAAAGGGATATTTCAAACGAATTAAAGGGATCATAGCAATTATCATAGCAATCATCCTTTGGTAAGCATGAAGGGAAATCAAACAATGTATGAGTTGAAGAGTTACTCTCATTAGAAGGTGGGCACGGGTAGCTAATCCACTCTTCCTTCTTTTGTTCTTCGCTCTCCTCCTCATCTTTTTCATCCAATGAGCTCACAATGTCATTAATTTCTTCTTCCATAGACTCCTGCAAAATATTAATCTCTTCTTGGACAGCGGATGAGTCCTCAATATATGGTTTAACATAAGGATTAGAAGCATAATTATCATAGCAATATTTAAGTATGGCAAAATTTTCAGATTTGTAAAGAGTAGCATCATACTTTTCAATCAAAGAAGCAATTTCATAAGCACCCTTAAAAGCAACAAATTCTTCAATTTGTTGAACATCATAGTAATTGTAAACACCCTTAGCATATGAAGATATGATTCCATTATCACTAAACTCACATTGGTAGTGAAGGTGTTCCTTAGGGTTTCAGAACAACAAGTAAAATCATATATTTCACATAAATTCCAAGCATAGCACTGCAAACAATATATTTGATCTAGTAAAAGTTTCCCTTTTTGAGATAAGCGGTGTCGCACATAACAAGCATGCTCATCTAAAGATTTTCCCTCAACTAAGCTAGTTGGGTTTCAGCACGAGCACATAGGGATCAAAGATGATCCAAGTAAAAAGCTTCAGGAGTGTGATAGATTTTGAGTGGTTCTTCAACCATTGGTTCAGTAGGTACAACTATTTTTTTGGTACTTTGCGTTTCCTACCCATAACTAAAGATAGAAAACAACTAAGAACAGCAAATAAAAATTACTTAGTGATAAAGCAAACAAGCACACACGAGAATATTCACCCCACACTATGACTCCCCGGCAACGGCGCCAGAAAAAGGTCTTGATAACCCACAAGTATAGGGGATCAATTGTAGCCTCTTTCAATAAGTAAGAGTGTTAAACCCAACGAGGAGCTAAAGGGAGAAAAAATATTCCCTCAAGTTCTATCGACCACCAATACAACTCTACGCATGCTTAACGTTCGCTTTACCTAAAACAAGTATGAAACTAGAAGGACTTTATAGGTGTTGTTGGATAGGTTTGCAAGAATATAAAGAGCATGTAAATAAAAACTAGGGGCTGTTTAGATAAAGATGCAATAAATTTAGTATAGCAAGTGTGGAAAAGTGGTGGTAGGAGTTGTGAAATTGTCCCTAAGCAATTGACTACTTTACTAGACCGATAGCAAGTTTTATGTGGGAGAGGCCACTGCTAGCATGTCATCCCTGACTTGGAATTCTATGCACTTATGATTGGAACTATTAGCAAGCATCCGCAACTACTAATGTTCATTAAGGTAAAACCCAACCATAGCATTAAGATACATTGGTCCCCCTTCAATTCCGTATGCATCAATTTCTATGCTAGGTTGAAGCTTATGTCACTCTTGCCCTCCAATACATAGTACTATCAACATACAACTGACCTTATGGTGTGATCCACACGCGCTCTCATATGATGGGCACCAAAGGATAGCAACATAACCACAAGCAAACTAAACCAATCATAGCAATTCACCAATTACCGATAGGACAACGAAAATCTACTCAGACATCATAGGATGGCAACACATTATTGGATAATAATATGAATCATAAAGCACCATGTTCAAGTAGAGGGTACAACGGATTGCAGGAGAGTGGACCACTAAATATAGATGAGGGAAGGTGATGACGATGTTGGGGAAGATGACAGAGGTGTTGGTGTAGATCGCGGTGATGATGATGGCCCCGGCGGCGTTCCGGTGCCACCGGGAGAGAGTGGGAGAGAGCCCCTCCGGGATTGGATCGGTCTCTCTGTCTCTCTCCGTTTCTGTGTTCCCAGATTCTGCCCTTTCACCGTTTCTTATATTCCCAGAGATCCGTAACTCCGATTGGATTGAAACTTTGAACACGATTTTTTCCAGATATTAGCTTTCTTGCGGCAAAAGAAGGGCAACAACCGCCTTACGGGGTGTCCACGAGGGTCAGGGGCGTGCCCACCCCCCTGGGCACGCCCCCCTATCTCGTGGGCCCCTCGAGCATCATCTCGCATTGATTCCACTTCCCGAATTCATAAATATTCCAAAAATAATCTCCGTCCGTTTCTATCCCGTTTGGACTCCGTTTGATATGGATTTTCTATGAAACAAAAAACATGCAACAAACAGGAACTGGCATTGGGCACTGGATCAATATGTTAGTCCCCAAAATAGTATAAAAAGTTGCCAAAAGTATGTAAGGGTTGTAGAATATTGGCATGGAACAATCAAAAATTATAGATACGATGGAGACGTATCAAAACCCCTCCTCGGCCGGAGGCTCGGAGGCTACACGCGGGTTGCAGGCCCGACGCTGGTTGCAACGGGCGTTTCCGACGCCACCATCCACTTCATCAACAACAAGACCCTCCGCCCAACTTTTCCAAGTTGTCGGAGGCTTGAAGGCTACACCCAGTGGGTGCGCTCGCGCGCCCCCACTCAGCCGGCGGACTCCGCGCCCGCATCCGGCAGGGCCCCGCGCCCATCAGCTGGCGGACTCCACATCCGCGTCCGGTAGGGCCCCGCGCCCAACAGGCGGCGGACTTCGTGTCTGCGCCCGGCACCCTTGACGTATTCGTCGGCTTCATCATCAATAGAAAGACCCTTTGCCCAACTTTTCCAAGTTGCCCGAAGGCTCGGAGGCTATAGCCAGTGGGTGTGCTTGCGCGCCCCCACTCGGAACACCCTACGCCTGTTGCACGCCCGCCGCCGGCTGCAACCAGCATCCTCGACGCCATCGTCTACACCAACAATCAAGAAGACCCTCTGCCCAACTTTTCCAAGTTGCCCGGAGTCTCGGAGGATACACCTAGTGGGTGCGCTAGCGCGTCCCCTCTGGAAGCAAGTTGCGCCGCCTACAAGCCTGCAGCCGACTGTCATCAACATCTCCTCCTTCAACAACACCTGCTAAAACCCTTCGCCCAACTTTTCCAAGTTGCCCAGAGGCTCGAAGCCTACTGTTAGGGGGATGACCTCCTGGCTAGGCCCAAGAAGACGAACGACGCTTCGAAACATCGCCAGGGGAGTGCTCCTTGGTTGCCTGAACTTGGTTGGGTTGAATCTGGCTGGGCTGAGTCTGGTCGGGCTGAGCATGTCCGGGCTGAGCCTGGCCGGGTTGAGCCTATTCAGATTGAGCCTGTCCGGGTTGAGCCGTCTGGGTTGAGCCCGTCCGGGTTGAGCCCATCCGGGTTGAGCCCCGTCTAGGTTGAGCCCCGTCCGGGTTGAGCCGTCCAGGTTGAGCCTGTCCGGCTGGAATCTGGCCAAGTCAACTAAGACGTCCCATCGGACCTACGCAGACGTGATGACCATGCTCTAAAGTGGAGCACTGTAGATGAGCGCTGGCACTATAGATGAGAAGTCGGCACTGTTCCTGCATCATGTGACACTTCAATAGTGAAGTTACACCATGTGGGCCACCCCTTATCCCCTGGGCACCCCTTTATAAGGTTATCCACGGAGCCCATTTTACATCAAGCACACTCCCTCTCACGCTCTGGTTCACACACTCACACATGAGGCAGAGAAGAGGAGCGCCCCCAACCTCCTTCTTCCTCCTCTAGATATAGCTCCAGGAGCAACTCTGTATTGCTACATATACACTGCATATATCATCGGACATGCAGGAGTAGGGGTGTTACCTCCAAACATGGGCCTTGAACCTGGGTAAAGCACCGCGTGATGCTTGCCCAATCTCGTTGCCTTTTACCGTTGCACATGATGATTTTGATGAATATAATATGCATGTGCTTGCTGCTCCTACTTTCAATTATTATGGGAGAGAAACTACATCTTCGCCTCTCTATGTTTCCAACACGTTAAAATTGCAGCAAACTGCTTATGCTATGTATTGGCCTTTACTTGATGTGCATGAGTTGTTCTTTTATGACATGCTAATGCATAGGAAGAAAGTTAGACTTTGTCATTGCATGATATATGTTGCTTTGCTCACTACTAAATTATAAATCATTGTTAAATAAAATTGGATTTGATATACCTTGGGATCTCGGTGGATCCATTACTTGAGCACTTTATGCCTAGTTTAATGGTTTTAAAGAAAACACTGCCAGGGAGACAGCCCAGAAGTTTTAGAGAGTCTTTTTATTCTGTTGAGTGCTTTTATAAAGTTTAAAAACAAAAAAATACAGATGGGAACTTAAAAACCTTTTCAAAAAGAGAAGCGATTTGAAGTTATGCATTGGAGAAGTGAGGGTCGACCTTTAACACTTGTGTTCGTGCTCATGGAAACAATGTAGAATTTTTCATGAAGATTCTCACAAAAATAATTACTCCCTTGTACAAATCCATTGTATTATAAAAATAATGTGCCAAGATTTGCCTTTAGGATGATTAGATTGCTTGTTGGTATGTGTGGTGTAAAAACGGGAACTTTGGCTGTAGTGCGTGAATTTTCTTTTTTATTGAAACATCAAAAGTTTTTGAAACTTTTACACAGTATGGCTATGCAAAAAAATTATTTCGTCCTATTTTTTCAGAATTTTTATATTTAAAGAAGTATGGTGAATGTTCATATTGCTACAGACTGTCCTGTTAAGACAGATTCTGTTTTTGATGCATTGTTATCTTGTTTTGATGAAACTATCGATTATATCGGTGGTATGGGCCATGGAAAAGTTATATTACAGTAGACACAATGCAAACACAAAATATGAATGGTTTGCAGCAGTACTTAAAGTAGTAATTTGCATCATTATACTAACAGATCTCACGAGGTTTCTATTGAGTTTTGTGTGGGTGAAGTGATCAAAGATCGAGGAGGTCTCGGTATGAGAAGGAGGAGAAGCAAGAGCTCAAGCATAGGAATGCCCAAGGAACCCCAAGTAAATATTCAAGGAGACTCAAGCGTCTAAGCTTGGGGATGCCCCGGAAGGCATCCCATCTTTCTTCAACAATTATCACTATGTTTTCGTCTTCGTTTCGTTCACGTGATATGCGTAAATCTTGGAGCGTCTTTTGTGTTTAGTTTCCCTTTATTCTTTTATACACCATGCTGGTATGACATAGTCCATGGTTGATTTTTAGAATGCTCATTGCACTTCACTTATATCTTTTGAGTTTGGCTTTATAGAATGCTTCATGTGCTTCACTTATGTCATTTGAAGTTTGGATTGCCTGTTTCTCTTCACATGGAAAACCGTTATTTGCATAACGCTCTTTGCTTCACTTATATTTATTAGAGCATGGTCTTTTGTAGAAAGAATTAAACTCTCATGCTTCACTTATATCTTTTTAGAGAGTCAACTGGAATTGGTTAATCACATGGTTAGTCA
>NC_041393.1:218116248-218118727 GCF_002162155.2 Triticum dicoccoides | reverse complement strand
GACCAATGGAGATTTTCCATGTGTAAAATTCTCATTCGCCGGCGGATCCACGTGTTGGCTCAGCGTTGGGACAGATGTCATCCAGCGAATGGACGGGATGCGTGTCGGGGGATGAGCCCCGGGTAGGCCCAAGACGGTGAACGACGCTTTGAAACATCGCCAGGGGACTGCCCCCTGGCTGCTTGAACTTGGCTGGCTTGAATCTGTCTAGTTTGAATTTGGCTGGGTTAAGTCTAGCTGGTCTGAGTCTAGTCGGGTTGAGCCTCTCCGAGTTGGGCCTATTCGGGTTGAGCCCCGTCCGGGTTGAGCCCGTCCGGCTGGAATCTGGCCAAGTCAACTAAGACGTCCGTCGGACCTGCGCATACGTGACGACCATGCTCTAAATTGGAGAACTGTAGATGAGCATTGGCACTGTAGATGAGGAGGCGGCACTATTCCTGCATCATGTGACACTTCAGTAGTGAAGTTAGACCATGTGGGCCACCCCTTGTCCCCTGGGCACCCCTTTATAAGGTGATCCAGGGAGCCTATTTTCCATGAGGCACACTCCCTCTCCATCTCTCGTTCACACACTCACACATGAGGCAAAGAAGAGGAGCGCTCTCAGCCTCCTTCCTTATCTAGATAAATCTCTAGGAGCAACTCTGTACTGCTACATATACACTACATATATCATTAGACATGCAGGAGTAGGGGTGTTACCTCCACACGAGGGCCCCGAACCTGGGTAAACCACCGTGTGCTGCTTACCCAATCCCGTCTCCTAATCTCCATAGCAGCCTTGCCCTCACCTCAAGCCACCCCGTGGCATCTGTCGTCTCACGAACCCACCTGCGAGATCACCAGGACAGTTTGCGCCCACCGTGGGGCAAGCTGATGCTGGAACCATGGTCCGGCCGGGACCATCTTCGTCATCATCACCGTGGCGTCGCGCCGTCTCTCCGGTAGCGTTCGGGGGCTCGACATCGACATGCCCCTAGGGCGGCCACACGGGACGGTGTGTCCTCGTCGTCGGCATTGCCCTCTTCGTCACCACCACCGCAACATCACCAACGTTCGCGCGCTACATCTCGCCCCGGCCGTTCCGGCAGCGCGTCATCTCTCCTTTGCGCGCCGCCATCTCAGCCGCCTCTCCTCCCTCCGCTTGTCGGAGCCCCAACCACCGCCTACTGATCTAGCTAATGGTCATATACACTTCGGATAATAGCCATGTATTCCCCACATCCCAAACTATGGCCGGAGTCGTCTCGGATAAATGCCAGACATTAGTCAGACACTACCCATATACTCTTATCAGCTAGATGCAAGCCACATAATCCCTGTACAATGGGCAGATATTCCTCGTATAATGCCATGCATCAGCCGGATAATGGACATATACATCTCGCCTCTACTCTTCTCCTCCTACGTGGGCGCGCAGCTGTGCTAGCTCGCCTCCGCTTCTTCTCCGCCGGCCTCCTCAGGCTATCTGTCGAGCTGTTTCCCCATGACCAAGTTGTATGTCCGCCATCTCCGCCTCTGCTCCGCTCAGACTCCATTGCGCTGTAGGTCGCCTCGCTCGTGCGCCCGAGCCCGCCGCCTCGTCGGCTGATATGTCTCCAACGTATCTATAATTTTTGATTGTTCCATGCTATTATATTACCCCTTTTGGATGTTTATGGGCTTTATTCTACATATTTATATCATTTTTGGGACTAACCTACTAACCGGAGGCCCAGCCCATATTGCTGTTTTTTTCCTATTTCAGTATTTCAAAGAAAAGGAATATCAAACGGAGTCCAAACAGAATGAAACCTTCGGGAGCGTTGTTTTTGGAACAAATCTGATCCGGAGAGCCTGGAGTGCAAGTCAAGAAAGCTTCGAGGGCCCCACGAGATAGGAGGGCGCCCCCCCCCTCCCGTAGGGCATGCCCCCCTGTCTCGTGGGCCCCTCGGGCGGCCACCGACGTACTTCTTCCTCCTATATATACCTACAGACCCCGAAAACATCCAGGAGCACCACGAAACACAATTTCCACCGCCGTAACCTTCTGTATCCACGAGATCCCATCTTGGAGCCTTCGCCGGCACTCTGCGGGAGGGGGAATCGACCACGGAGGGCTTCTACATCAACACCATAGCCCCTCCGATGAGTTGTGAATAGTTTACCACAGACCTACGGGTCCATAGTTATTAGCTAGATGGCTTCTTCTCTCTTTTTGGATCTCAATACAATGTTCTCCCCCTGTCTTGTGGAGATCTATTCGATGTAATCTCTTTTTGCGGTGTGTTTGTCGAGATCCGATGAATTATGGGTTTATGATCAAGTTTATCTATGAATAATATTGGAATCTTCTCTGAATTCTTTTATGTATGATTGAGTTATGTTTGCAAGTCTCTTCGAATTATCAGTTTGGTTTGGCCTACTAGATTGATCTTTCTTGCCATGGGAGAAGTGTTTAGCTTTGGGTTCAATCTTGCGGTGATCTTACCCAGTGACA
>NC_041393.1:218059627-218076291 GCF_002162155.2 Triticum dicoccoides | reverse complement strand
TTGCGGTGATCTTACCTAGTGACAAAAAGGGTTGCAAGACACGTATTGTATTATTGCCATCGAGGATAACAAGATAGGGTTTATATCATATTGCATGTGTTTATCCCTCTACATCATGTCATCTTGCCTAAGGCGTTACTATGTTCTTATGAACTTAATACTCTAGATGCAGGCAGGAGTCGGTCGATGTGTGGAGTAATAGTAGTAGATGCAGGCAGGAGTCGGTCTACTTGTTATGGACGTGATGCCTATATACATGATCATGCCTAGATAATCTCATAACTATGTGCTTTTCTATCAATTTCTCGACAGTAATTTGTTCACCCACTGTAATACTTATGCTATCTCGAGAGAAGCCTCTAGTGAAATCTATGGCCCCCGGGTCTATCTCTTATCATCTTTGCTTTCAATCTACTTTTATTTGCATCTTTACTTTCTGCATCTATATTACAAAATACCAAAAATATGTTATTATCTCTCTATCAGATCTCATTTTCGCAAGAGGCCGTGAAGGGATTGACAACCCCTTTATCGCGTTGGTTGCGGGTTCTCAGTTTGTTTGTGTAGGTGCGTGGGACTTTTGAGGAGCCTCCTACTGGATTGATACCTTGGTTCTCAAAACTGAGGGAAATACTTACGCTACACTTGCTGCATCACCCTCTCCTCTTCGGGGAAAACCAACGCTAGCTCAAGACATAGCATCGGCCGTGCTCGCTCTTTCGCATCCGCGCAGCGCCGCACCGTCTGGCTGCTCCACGCGCTGCTACAGCCCCGCGGCCACACGTTGCTGCAGCCACTTCCCTGCGCTGATCCGCCGCTTGGCCCACTGCTCCAGCTCCGCTGCTTCCCTCTCGCATGCCGGCCACGCCTACCGCGCGGCACCCACCCTGCTCCGGCCGTGTCGCGCCGTGCTGCCCAACGCTCCCCCGAGCAGCGCCGCTCAACCCTCACTCCGCTCCTCTGCCCGACGGCACCGCCCAGCTGCTGCCTCCCGCTCGCGCGAGCCCCTTATACTCATCGGCCTATCAACAGCCCGTTATGGTGAGCCCATGAACGGGCGATTCTCTAGCCCGTTTCGGCCCACAATGTGGTCCGTTATTGGCCCATGTTTGGCCAAACAATCTTATGGACCGTAGAAGGCCCATTGATTCTATGGCCCGTAGAAGGCCCGTAGGAGGCACATGGTTAGTACAACAGATAGCAGGACCATGGTTGCAATGGTCTGTATGTTGCAAATGGTTATTGTGGTCTAGTTTTTTTTAAGATCCAGCGTTGCTGGCTTTTCATTGGCTTAGCAGAAGAGAGAGCTTACAAAAAGGATGATCAAGCGATCAGGGTCTGGGCGCCCGGTAGGGGAGGGCACATAGGCCGCACGCCACCTCCTCCAAAGAAACAGAAAAAATACAGTCATGGGTTTACTCCTCACCTAACATCCCTGAAAGGGGCCTCTATGCCGCTGGCTCCGGCGAGCCGCCATTGCTCGATGTCTCTCCGGCAGGCTGCAAGAATGTCATGCCAACTCGACGATTTACCTTTGAATGTGCAGCTGTTATGCTCCTGCCAGATTTGCTAGGCCAGCAGCGCGATCATTGTCTTGATGCCCTTTCTGTCGTGAGATGCCGCGGTATTGACGATCGCGGTCACCGCCTTGGTGGTGGTCGCGCAGGCTTCCCAGGTGCTTGGGGAGAGCGCAGCACAGCCGTGCCAGGTGGTCGCCGTTGTCCAGGCTTGGCGTGAAGTTGGGCATTCCCAGAGGAGGTGGAAGGAGGATTCTAAGTTTCTGTTGCAGAGTGATGTCTACTACACAACCTTCTTCTTGTAGACGTTGTTGGGCCTGCAAGTGCACAGGTTTGTAGGACACTAGCAAATTTCCCTCAAGTGGATGACCTAAGGTTTATCAATCCGTAGGAGGCGTAGGATGAAGATGGTCTCTCTCAAGCAACCCTGCAACCAAATAACAAAGAGTCTCTTGTGTCCCCAACACACCCAATACAATGGTAAATTGTATAGGTGCACTAGTTCGGCGAAGAGATGGTGATACACGTGCAAAATAGATAGTAGATAAAGGTTTTTGTAATCTGAAATAATAAAAACAGCAAGGTAACAAGTGGTAAACGTGAGCGTAAACGGTATTGCAATGATAGGAAACAGGCCTAGGGTTCATACTTTCACTACTGCAAGTTCTCTCAACAATAATAACATAGATAAATCATATAACAATCCCTCAACATGCAACAAAGAGTCACTCCAAAGCCACTAATAGTGGAGAACAAACGTAGAGATTATGGTAGGGTATGAAACCACCTCAAAGTTATTCTTTCGGATCGATCTATAAAAGAGTTCGTACTAGAATAACACCTTGACACAAATCAACCAAAACCCTAATGTCACCTGGATACTCCATTGTCACCTCAAGTATCCGTGGGCATGATTATACGATATGCATCACACAATCTCAGATTCATCCAACCAACATAAAAGTACTTCAAAGAGTGCCCCAAAGCTACAACCGGAGAGTCAATAACGTGTGCTAACCCCTATGCATAGGTTCCCAATGTCACGAAACCCGCAAGTTATCACCAAGACATACATCAAGTGTTCTCATAAAAGACTTAATCCAATAAGATAACTTCAAAGGGGAAACTCAATTCATCGCAAGAGAGTAGAGGGGGAGAAACATCATAAGATCCAACTACAATAGCAAAGCTCGGGATACATCAAGATCGTGCCATAGAGGAAACACGAGAGAGAACACGAGAGAGAGAGAGAGAGAGAGATCAAACACATAGCTACTGGTACATACCCTCAGCCCCGAGGGTGAACTACTCCCTCCTCGTCATGGATAGCGCTGGGATGATGAAGATGGCCACCGGTGATGGGATCCCCCTCCGGCAGGGTGCCGGAATGGGCTCCCGAGAGGTTTTTGATGGCTACAGAGGCTTGCGGCGGCGGAACTCCCGATCTATCTTCTGTTCTGGAAGTTTTAGGGCACGTAGGTATATATGGGTGCAGGGGGTACGTCGGTGGAGCTTCGGGGGCCCCACGAGGCAGGGGGGCGCCCCCCACCCTCGTGACCAGCTCCCGTATCTTCTGTCGTAGAGTCCAAGTCTATCCGGTGGCTTTCCTTCCAAAAATAACTTCTCCAGTTGATTTCGTTCCGTTTTGACTCCGTCTGATATTCCTTTTCCTCGAAATACTGAAATAGGCATAAAACAGCAAATCTGGGCTGGGCCTCCGGTTAATAGGTTAGTCCCAAAAATAATATAAAAGTGGATAATAAAGCCCAATATTGCCTAAAACAGTAGATAAAGTAGCATGGAGCAATAAAAAATTATAGATACGTTGGAGGCGTATCAAGCATCCCCAAGCTTAATTCATGCTCGTCCTCGAGTAGGTAAATGATAAAAAAGAATTTTTGATGCGGAGTGATACTTTGGCATAATTTCAATGTAAATCTTCTTACTTGTGATATGAATATTCAAATCCGAAAGATTCAAGACAAAAGTTCATATTGACATAAAATAATAATACTTCAAGCATACTAATCAAAGCAATCATGTCTTCTCAAAATAACATGGCTAAAGAAAGTTCATCCCTACAAAATCATATAGTTAGGCTATGCTTCATTTTCTTCACACAAAGATGTTCCCAACTTCTATACCCCCGATGACAAGCCAAGCAATTGTTTCATACTTAAATAATCTCAAACTTTTTCAACCTTCACGCAATATATGAGCGTGAGCCATGGATATAGCACTATGGGTGGAATAGAATATGATGATGGGGATTGTGTGGAGAAGACAAAAAAGCAGAAAGTCTCACATTGACGAGGATAATCAACGGGCTATGGAGATGCCCATAAATTGATGTCAACATGAGGAGTAGGGATTGCCATGCAACGGATGCACTAGAGCTATGAATGCTCAAAAAAAGAAAACTAGTGGGTGTGCATCCAACTCGCTTGCTCACGAAGACCTAAAGCATTTGAGGAAGCCCATCGTAGGAATATACAAGCCAAGTTCTATAATGAAAAATTCCCACTAGTATGAAAAAGACAACTTATGAGACTCACTACATGAAGAACAAGGTGCTACTTTGAAGCACAACTTATGACACTCACTATATGAAGAACAAGGTGCTACTTTGAAGCACAAGTGTGGAAAAAGAGATAGTAGCATTGCCC
Source organism: Triticum dicoccoides (assembly GCF_002162155.2). Lineage (NCBI taxonomy): Eukaryota > Viridiplantae > Streptophyta > Magnoliopsida > Poales > Poaceae > Triticum > Triticum dicoccoides. Next base: position 218,072,108 of record NC_041393.1, on the reverse strand, counting down.
TTTTTATTTATTTTCTCTTTTTTGGGCCTTTCTCTTTTCTTTTCTTTTTTTGGCCTTTCCCCTTTTTTTTGATTGGGCAATGCTCTAATAATGATGATCATCACACTTCTATTGATTACAACCATAAGGATTACAACTCGAAACTAGAACAAGATATGACTCTATATGAATGCCTCCGGCGGTGTACCGGGATGGTGCAATGAATCAAGACTGACATGTATGAAAAATAATGCATGGTGGCTTTGCCACAAATACGATGTCAACTACATGATCATGCAATGGCAATATGACAAAAGTAAAGTATGTCATGATGATGATGAACAGAACAGTGGAAAGTTGCATGACAATATATCTCGGAATGGCTATGGAAATGCCATGATAGGTAGGTATGGTGGCTGTTTTGAGGAAGATATAAAGAGGTTTATGTGTGATAGAGCGTATCGTATCACTGGGTTTGGATGCACCGGCGAAGTTTGCACCAACTCTCAAGGTGAGAAAGGGTAATGCACGGTACCGAAGAGGCTAGCAAAGGCGGAAAGGTGAGAGTGCGTATAATCCATGGACTCAACATTAGTCAAAAGAACTCATATACTTATTGCAAAAATTTAGAAGTCATCAAAAATAAAGTACTACGCGCATGCTCCTAGGGGGATAGATTGGTAGGAAAAGACCATCGCTCGTCCCCGACCGCCACTCATAAGGATGCACAAGCCAGTACACTTCATGTTTCAAATTTGTTACACAACTTTAACCATACGTGCATGCTGCAGGACTTGCTAACTTCAACACAAGCATTCTTTATATTCATAATCACCCAACTAGCATGACTTTAATATCACTACCTCCATATCTCAAAATAATTATCAAGCATCAAACTTTTCTTAGTAATCAACACACTCATAAGAAAGTTTCACATATCTTGAATACCAAGTATATTAATATTAAGCAAATTACCATGCTATCTAAGACTCTCAAAATAATATAGCTGAAGCATGAGAGTTCATCTATTTCTTCAAAATAAAACTACCACCATGCTCTAAAAGATATAAGTGAAGCACTAGAGCAAACAACAAACTACTCCAAAAGATATAAGTGAAGATCAATGAGTAGTCGAATAATTATGCAACTATGCAAAGACTCTCTCTCATTAAAGGATTTCAGATCTTGGTACTTTATTCAAACAACAAGCAAAGCTAAATAAAACTACAATGCAAGGATAGCACAACTCATGTGAAGAAGCAAAAAACTTAGGCTCAACCGATACTAACCGATAGTTGTTGAAGAAGAAAGGTGGGATGCCCACTGGGGCATCCCCAAGCTTAGATGCTTGAGACTTCTTGGAATATTGTCTTGGGGTGCCTTGGGCATCCCCAAGCTTGAACTTTTGTGTCTCCTTAATTCCTCTCATATCATGGTTTCTCTTTTCATCAAAAGCTTCATTCACAACAAACTCAACAAGAACTCGTGAGATAAGTTAGTATAAACCAATGCAAAACCATGTCATTCTCTACTGTAAAAAATAACTAAAAATATTATTCAACATTGCATACTAAATTCTCTGCATATTTAATACTCCTATCATCAAATAGAATCATTAAACAAGCAAACATATGCAAACAATGCAACTATAACAGCAATCTGCCAAAACAGTACAGTCTGTAAAGAATGCAAGAGTATCAATACTTCCCTAACTCCAAAAATTATGAACTAAAATTACCACTGTCATAAATTTATCAGATCTTAACATGCAAAAATATTCAACGTTATACCATTCTCTTACTTTTCTAGGGAATTTTTGCAACAGCGGTAAACTTTCTGTTTTCAAACAGCAACATGTATACTAGCAAAATTAGCATGGCAAAGTCTATCCTTGACTTTTTTATTGAACCTAAATATGCAAAAAATTACTCTAAATAACAGCAAGCAAAAACTAACAAAAGAAAATGATGCTCCAAGCAAAACACATATCATGTGGTGAATAAAAATATAGCTCCAAGTTAAGTTACCGATGAACGAAGACGAAGGAGGGGATGCCTTCCGGGGCATCCCCAAGCTTAGTTTCTTGGTTGTCCTTGAATATTACCTTGGGGTGCCTTGGGAATCCCCAATATTAGGCTCTTGCCACTCCTTATTCCATAGTCCATCGAATCTTTACCCAAAACTTGAAAACTTCAACCACACAAAACTCAAAACAAAACTCGTAAGCTCCGTTAGTATAAGAAAATAAAACCACCACTTAGGTACTGTAATTAACTCATTATAAATTCATATTAGTGTAATATATACTGTATTCTAACTTCTCTATGGTTCATACCACTTAATACTAGCCATAGATTCATCAAAATAAGCAAACAACACATAGAAAACAGAATCTGTCAAAAACAGAACTGTCTGTAGTAATCTGTACCAAACGTATACATCTGGAACCCCAAAAATTATGAAATAAATTGCTAGACCTGAGAAATTTGTCTATTAATCATCTTCAAAAAGAATCAACCTAAAAGCACTCTCCATTAAAAACTGGCAGCTAATCTCGTGAGCGCTAAAGTTTCTGTTTTTCACAGCAAGATCACATAAACTTCACCCAAGTCTTCCCAAAGGTTCTACTTGGCACTTTATTGAAACAAAAGCTATAAAACATGATTACTACAGTATCATAATCATGTGGACACACAAAAACAGTAATGATAAATATTGGGTTGTCTCCCACCAAGCGCTTTTCTTTAATGCCTTTTTAGCTAGGCATGATGATGAGAATGATGCTCACATAAAAGATAAGAATTGAAACATAACGGGAGCAACATGAAGAATATGACCAGCACATTTAAGTCTAACCCACTTCCTATGCATAGGTATTTTGTGAGCAAATAACTTATGAGAACAATAATCAACTAGCATAGGAAGGTAACACAAGCATAGCTTCAAGAATTTAAGCACATAGGGAGGAAACTTGATATTATTGCAATTCCTACAAGCATATGTTCCTCTCTCATAATAATTTTCAGTAGCATCATGAATGAATTCAACAATATAACCAGCACCTAAAGAATTCTTTTCATGATCTTCAAGCATAGAATTTTTAATACTCTCCACATAAGCAAAATTCTTCTCATTCGGAATAGTAGGAGTATCATAAGAGACTTGAACACTAAAAATTGTTTCCACATTAAAAAAGTAATGTTTAGAAAAAGGGTAATCATAATCATGACAAGATTTGTAAATATAATCATCACTACTTTTTATAGCATAAGTTTCATCACAATAATCATCATAAGTAGCAACTTCGTTCTCATCATAATCGATTGATACCTCTCCCAAGATAGTGGAATCATCACTAAATAAAGTTGACACTCTTCCAAATCCACTTTCATGTTAATCACAACAAGATTCAACATCCTCCAAAATAGTGGGATCACTACTTTCTAAAGTTGACACTCTTCCAAACCCACTTTCATCAATATAATCATCATAAATAGGAGGCATGCTTTCATCATAAGAAATATTCTCATCAAAACTTGGGGGACTAAAAATATCATATTCATCAAACATAGCTTCCCCAAGCTTGTGGCTTTGCATATCATTAGCATCATGGATATTCAAGAAATTCATACTAACAACTTTGCAATCATACTCATCATTCAAAGATTTAGTATCAAACATTCTATAGATTTCTTCTTCTAGCACTTGAGCACAATTTTCCTTTCCATCATACTCACGAAAGATATTAAAAAGATGAAGCGTATGAGACAAACTCAACTCCATTTTTTTGTAGTTTTCTTTTATAAACTAAACTAGTGCTAAAACAAGAAACAAAAAGATTCGATTGCAAGATCTAAAGATACACCTTCAAGTGCTAACCTCCCCGGCAACGGCGCCAGAAACTGCTTGATGTCTACTACACCCTTCTTCTTGTAGACATTGTTGGGCCTGCAAGTGCACAGGTTTTCAGGACAGTAGCAAATTTTCCTCAAGTGGATGACCTAAGGTTTATCAATACGTAGGAGGCGTAGGATGAAGATGGTCTCTCTCAATCAACCCTGCAACCAAATAACAAAGAGTCTCTTGTGTCCCCAACACACCCAATACAATGGTAAATTGTATAGGTGCACTAGTTCGGCGAAGAGATGGTGATACACGTGCAAAATAGATAGTAGATAAAGGTTTTTGTAATCTGAAATATTAAAAACAGCAAGGTAACAAGTGGTAAACGTGAGTGTAAATGGTATTGCAATGATAGGAAACAAGGCCTAGGGTTCATACTTTCACTAGTGCAAGTTCTCTCAACAATAATAACATAGATAGATCATATAACAATCCCTCAACATACAACAAAGAGTCACTCCAAAGCCACTAATAGCGGAGAACAAACGTAGAGATTATGGTAGGGTACGAAACCACCTCAAAGTTATTCTTTCGGATCGATCTATAAAAGAGTTCGTACTAGAATAACACCTTAAGACACAAATCAACCAAAACCCTAATGTCACCTAGATACTCCATTGTCACCTCAAGTATCCGTGGGCATGATTATACGATATGCATCACACAATCTCAGATTCATCCAACCAACATAAAAGTACTTCAAAAAGTGCCCCAAACCTACTACCAGAGAGTCAAGAGCGTGTGCCAACCCCTATGCATAGGTTCCCAATGTCACGAAACCCGCAAGTTGATCACCAATACATACATCAAGTGTTCTCATAAAAGACTCAATCCGATAAGATAACTTCAAAGGGGAAACTCAATTCATCACAAGAGAGTAGAGGGGGAGAAACATCATAAGATCCAACTACAATAGCAAAGCTCGGGATACATCAAGATCGTGCCATAGAGGGAACACAAGAGAGAACACGAGAGAGAGAAATCAAACACATAGCTACTGGTACATACCCTCAGTCCCGAGGGTGAACTACTACCTCCTCATCGTGGATAGCGCCGGGATGATGAAGATGGCCACCGGTGATGGGATCCCCCTCCAGCAGGGTGCCAGAACGGGATCCCGAGAGGTTTTTGGTGGCTACAGAGGCTTGCGGCGGTGGAACTCCCGATCTATCTTCTGTTCTGGAAGTTTTAGGGTACGTAGGTATATATGGGTGCAGGGGGTACGTCGGTAGAGCTTCGGGGGCCCCACGAGGCAGGGGGGCGCGCCCCCACCCTCGTGACTAGCTCCCGTATCTTCTGACGTAGAGTCCAAGTCTATCCTGTGGCTTTCCTTCCAAAAACAACTTGAAACACTGAAATAGGCATAAAACAGCAAATCTGGGCTGGGCCTCCGGTTAATAGGTTAGTCCCAAAAATAATATAAAAGTGGATAATAAAGCCCAATATTGCCTAAAACAGTAGATAAAGTAGCATGGAGCAATCAAAAATTATAGATACGTTGGAGACGTATCACAGAGCTAACAGAAATATCCGTTGACCTACCCTCTGCGCTGTAGGCGATCGTTGCACCAGAGGCGATTAAGGTGGAGTAGCCAGAGGAAAAACTTGACCTTTCCCGGCGCCCAGATCTTCCAAATGAGTTGACGCAACTGCTCCCTCGGTTCGTCTGGGAATTGGATGTTGTAGGCTGCTCTCGCTGTGTATTGGCCTCCCGTCTTCCATCTGATCACGTCAGCCACCCCTTCTCGGAGTATCAGGTTGGCCTCGCTCAGGATGACCTGGGGGATGATTTCCGTAGTGTCACCGTGCCTCAGATCGAGCACCCATCTATCTCCATGCAGGGCCTCCACCACCATGCGGTTTTTCCTAACGGAGCGGCCGAACAGCACCGGGAAGGCCCGGCAGAGCGGCAGCTCGCCCAGCCATGGGCAGTGCTAGAAGAGGGCCCGGTTCCTGTCGCCCACCTCCACCTTTGTGTCCGAGGCAAAGAGAGCCCGGTCTTTGTCATCGCATGGTGATCCTGTGCCCACCCACGGCCGCGCTGGGCTGGTCCATGCCAGCCAGAGCCGGCGGAGCCAGAGTGTGCACACGAACCGCTCCATGTCCGGGATCCTGAGGCCGCCGCGGTCGATCGGCGACGTGACTGTCCACCAGTTAACCTTGCACTTCCCGCCAGTGATCTCCTCGTCTTGGGCCCATAGGAAGCACCGTCGAGCCTTGTCCACATCTTTGAAGAATTTCTTTGGGATGTGTAGGACGGCCATCGTGAAGGCGGGCAGCGCTGTCAGCACACACTGAACGAGCACACGCGGCCCTGTGATGGGCATGAGCCGCCCCTTCCATGCTGCCAGCCGTGCGCGAACGCGGTCGAGGAGGTATTAAATGTGGACTAGCCGAAGTTTGCCCACACAGAGGGGGAGTCCTAGATATCTGATTGGGGAACCTACACTCTTGCCGCCGAAGTTTCTCAGGACGTCCACTAGATCTACATTGTCGCAGTTGAGCGTCGCCACTGATGATTTCTGAGGGTTGCAGTGCAGTCCCGTGGCGTCCCTGAACCCTTCCAGATTTTGCATGATGATGTCGACCTCCTGCCGCTCTGGGTTGGCAAAGAGGATGGCGTGGTCGGCGTATAGCGTGACCCGCAGACGTGCCGCTCTGACTGGCAGCGGGGTTAGGATGCCGGCCGTCTGCGCCGCCTCCAGCAGCCGGTGAAGGGGGTCGATCGCCAGGATGAAGAGGAGTGGCGATAGCGGGTCCCCCTGCCGCAGCCCGCGCTGGTGCATGATGGCTTGTCCTAGGTCACCGTTGAGTGTGCATGCTGAGGAGGCGGTGGAGAGGAGCAGAGCAATCCAGTCTCTCCAGCGTGCCGGGAAATTTAAGTGCTGCAACAGCTCTAACAGATACTCCCAGGAGACCGAATCGAAGGCTTTTGCGATGTCAATCTTGAGCAGCAGCACCGGCGCTTTTTTCCTCTGGAACATCCGGATTGTGTTTTGCACGTAGAGGAAGCTGTCATGTATCCCTTTCTTCTACCCTAATCTACCTCTACCCTAATAATAAAGCAAATAGTGTTTCTGATCGTCCGTCCAAATAATTGCCCCCGAATTAGCTATAAATTACCCATTATGCCACTCATAAGTTAAGAAAACGATTCGGTTTTTATTTTCAAAGGCGCCGCCGTGCTCAGTGTTTTTATACCAGTGATGCCCTATTTATGACACAGACATGCTACCATCGTGGTGGCTATAGGCTGTTGCTTCTACACAGCAGACCAGGGTTCGAATCCTGGTAGTACCCTTTTTTTGCCTTTTTTCTCAGGCACCTCCTCCTCACCTTACGCCTTCATGGGCCGGCCTACCGGCTGTGACGCTCCTTTTTTTTGTCTTTTCTTTTCTCATTTCTGTTTTAGTTTTTCCTTCTTTAAATTTATTTGACAATTCCAAATTATAAAAAGTTTTCAGTTATATTTTTTTAGAGAAATTATAAAATATGAGTGAATTCCAAAAAAAACTTCAGGAAATAATAAAATTTTCGCTGTTTCAAAAAATATTGGTGATTTTACGAAACTGTTTGCAAATTATGAAAAATCACAATCTGGAAAAAACATGTCAGGAAGCACAACCATGTTCATGATTTTGAAAAAAAAAATGATCGTGTATTCATTCAAAACATATTCGTGAATCTAGAAAAAAAATGTCCATGAATTTTTTAGAAAATATTCAAAAAATTATATATCTTTTGCGAAATTCAAAATTCAGCCCCCAATTTAGAAAAGTCATCAATTCAAAAAATGTTAGCTAAGTCAAAAAATATTCATGAATTCAAAAACTATCCCTGCATTTCAATAAATGTTTCTCTAAACAAAACAAATGTTCATGATTTTATAAAGATGTCCTAATTTCAAAAAGATGTTTGTCGATTCAAAAAACTGTTCGCTGATTCAGAAGTATTTTTTGTCTAGGATTTGATTAGTTTTTGGAAAGTCTTTATATGTCTAGGCATTGAGAGTAGTTCGTGGTCGATGAGATTTGTTTTTAAAGATTTAAATATTCCCTTGCGCGAGACAATGGCAAGTGTTTCGTGCAGTGACAAGCTCATTGCCTAGGGATTTACCACGTCGAATGCATTACGATCACGTGGACATTGTGTCCATCAACAACGAGAGTGAGAAGAAAGATATATGGCAGCATGGTGAGCCACCGTGTTAAAATAGAGAACACTCATATGTCTGGATATTAAGTCATACTTGTTTGGCTAGCATGTACTTTGTGTGTCTCCCGTTGCAACGCACACCCCCTAGGGGGATTGACTACCGACATCATTAAAAATCTTTGGTCTATTTCTTTTTTGTCATAAATTTGATGTCTCGTGTTCTTTGCTCTCTTGCATCATTTATTCTTAATTATCAATCTGTAAAATTGATGACATATTGGTGCAATTTGCTTGAACTCGAATTATTTTATTTTGGGTCTATAAATTTTCTGATTTTTTTGTTGTTCACCCGTTGCAACGCACGGGCACTTTTGCTAGTCTTCTAAAAAGCGCTCTGGGTGGGGGAGACCAGCTGATCCAGGACGCCAACAAGTCTGATGGAAAGCACCTTCGCGGTCAGTTTGGCCACCGAGTGTATGAGGCTTATCGGGCGAAAATCAGCCAGTTTTGTTGCGCCGGATTGTTTTGGCAGCAGCACGAGGATCGCTCTGTTGAGAGCTGCAAAATCGCCGCCAGCCAGCCGGTAGAACGCTTCAAAAACCGCCATGACGTCCGCTTTGATAGTCTACTAGCACGCTCTGAAGAAAGTGTCATTGAAACCGTCAGGTCCTGGTGACTTCTCTGCCGGAGATGCGCAGATCGCAGCCCACACCTCCCCCTCCGTGAAAGGGTTGTCGAGGCCAGTCCCCGCCTGCAGTCGTGGGAGCTTGATCGAGTCCCAGTTAATTGTCCGAGCTCTCCTCCCCTTTGTGCCAAGCAGGGCAGAGAAGTGTTCGTGCACTAGCTTGGCTTTGTCACTATGGTTTGTGGCCTGCCTGCCTGCGGCTTCGATGTAGTGGATATGATTTTTCCTCCTCCTGGAAATGATCTTTGCCTGGAAGAAAGCCGTGCGAGCATCACCCGCTTTCAGCCAGGTGGCCCGTGCTGCTTGTCGCTTTCTGATGCGCTCGAGCGTTGCTAGCCCGACAATCTTCAGTTTTAGCGTCTTTCTTAGCCAAAATTCACTGGGAGTGAGCTGACGCTTTTCTTGTGCTACATCCAGCCGAAGAACAACTTCAGAAGCAATGTGGAACTGGAGTTTGGAGTTGTTGAACATGCTCTTGGCCCAGATCCTTAAGTCAGCCGCGGTTCTCTTGAGTTTGATTTTCATCCTGGTAAAAGGGCAGTTGTGATTCACTGGCTTTTGCCATGCCCTGGCCACCATCTGCTGAAAGTGAGGGAATTTGGGCCAAAAAGATTCAAATCTGAACATGGCCTTGCGGGGTGGTGCCGCGACGTCTGTCAAAAGCAGAGGGCAATGATCTGAGCAGGAGGTGGATGCAGCCATGAGAATGTGCGATGGGAAAGAGGCTTCCCATTCTTGGTTGCAGAAGACTTTTTCGATCGCGACAAAGGTTGGGATTTCCCTCTCGTTGCTCCAGGTGAAGCGCCTGTTTTTGCACTTGATCTCTTTCAGGCTTATCCTGTCAATGGCGTCTCTGAATCTGCCCATAATTCTCTTGTTCAGGTTGTGATTGCTTTTGTCCCTTGCCTCATAGATGATGTTGAAATCACCATTGATCAGCCATGGCTCTCCATGGGGCGGTCCAATTCTGATCATCTCATCGAGGAACTCATCTTTTCTTGCTTCGTCGGCGGGGCCATACACTGTTGTTAACCAGAAGGAGGAGTTGCAGTGGAGCTGGAGGACACTGGCGGTGATGGAGAATTGCCCCACTGAGTGCGTGACCACGGCGACCTTGGTGGAATCCCAGAAGATGGAGCCCGGCCGCGTGTACCCACGGTCGGGAGCACGGCGCAGTTATCCAGCCGGACGCCACCAATCTCCCTGACGATGCCCTGTGTCCACATGTCTATCTTGGTCTCTTGTAGACAAAGGAGAGCGAGGTTGTGAGCGTTGGTTGTCTCGCAAATGGTTGCTCTCTTTGCCGGCAAGTTCAGGCCCCGAACATTCCAGTTCATGATGGAGATGGTTGTGTTACTCATAACACCTTCGAAAATGCTCCGACAACAAACCAAATTCTATTACTAAAGATAGCATTCTAGTAAAATATCGGTTATTGCGCCCACTAGCAAAGCACGGAAAAAGAATTGCACTGACTATAAATAAACAAGACAAATAAGGAAATAAATAAGCAAGCAACTTATGTTAGGCTATTATGGCTATTACACATATTACACCCACTCGGCATCAAATTTCACCACCAGTGCAAATATGGGGAACAAAGCAGCATATTATATACAATGGTTGTCAAAGTTGGCGACCAGTGCAAATAAACGCCGCTGGAAAACAAGTCCAGAACTGAAACCACTGTACAAGAGCTCAAGAAACAATATCCTGGGTATCCACCATGCTAGGAAGACGCTTAGCAAGCTTATTAGCTTTCTCTTGTTTGGCGCTTAAATCCTTCAGCGCTTGCTGTTACACCAGAAAATATGCATCTGAATTCTGCAGGGACTTCCTCAGTCCTTCAACTTCTTGCCGTAGCACATCTGATCCTAAAGGGGATCGGCGTTCGCAAATTAAAGGGATCCGCGATGGCAAGGGGATTGGCAGCGTCAAATTGTTCTCGTTGACGTAGCGCCGTGATTGGCGGCGGCGAAGGGAGCCGCTGGGGCGTGGTTCTCGTCCTCGTCCTCATAGCGAGACGATCGAGGGCACTCTGGAGGCCTCGCTCCTTATTTGCGATGGCTCCCGTTGAGGTAGCGCAGGGATCGACGACAGCTTGATGCGAGTGCGAGGGCGGCGACGAAGGGATCGGCGGGGCGTGGTTCTCATACTCCTAGCGAGACGATCGAGGGCACTCTGGAGGCCGCGCTCCCTCGTTCGTGCGAGCCCTCGACGATATTTTTTCGTTGTTTTTTTTTGTCCGCTTTTTTGACGTGCGAGGGGGCTACATAGAGGCATCGCTCCTTCGTAATGTGGTTTTGGTTGGATTTTTTTTTGGACGGGATCATTACCTGCGGGGGAACTAGGAGGTGGGAGGAGAGACGAAAATAAACCAGACGAAGGTGGGAGGTGGAACAAAAAATACCGTGGAACAGAGATTATCAATTCGTCCGTTAAAAGTAGAGATAACCAAAAATGAAACTCTGAGTATACATACGCAATGTCACGAATCTTGTTACAGATCGTCGGCTCACAATCCGCGTGCTCTCGCGCCCTGCGTGCCCTAAATCATCTCTCATGTTGGCATGTTTAATGCAGCACAGTAGTAACATGCACATGATTTTGGATATATTATAAACACGTATGCATCGTTCCAATCTTTGATCCCCAGAAAAAAGTACGGTGCAGGTTCCAAACAGGCCCCATATATTTACACTTTCATGTGGCTACATCATTATAAGAAATGTTCCAAAGCTTAGCCACCTCTTTTGCATATGAGCTTTGGCAAAGAGTGATCTCATTATCTTTGCCCTGTTAGCAATTTAAGAGAGGTGCCACTAGCAGAGAAATGTTCGTTCGTTTTTTCTTTTGTTTGAGAAAATAATGCTCGTTCGTTCGTGCACACACCCAGGTGCATGCATGCACACACCGTGGCTTAGCCTGGGGTGCGGCGCACGAAAGAGATGCATGCATGACGCACCATGCACCATGCGTCGACGTCGCATTGGTGCGATACGGATGAACGTACCGTTCATTCAGCTTCAGGACGAGGACGTTTCCGGATCAGTCGCCTCGTGTTTGCATGGATTAGTTTAGTTTAACACAAGTTTTTTGTTTTTTGAGGCAAAGCTTAACCCAAGTTTACTCCCCTTGGACCCTGAATTCCTAGTCTCTGGCCCTCTTTATTCCGGGCCCACGGATCACATGAGCATTGAGACCCACCTGTCCGGTTGTGTTCCGGTTTCAAGTCACCCCGTGACCCGGTCCACCGCCGCATTGACGTCGCTGCCCCCTAGTTACTGGTCAAATCTCTATTCCTAACTAGAAGAATGCCCGTGCATTGCAACGGGGCCACATTAACTTTAAGAGTTTAATATTACGACATTGGCGACCTTTTTTACCATCAAATCCTCACACACACAGACACACACTCTCCCTCCCTCTTCCTCACTCTCTATCCCCCTCTCCCTCTCTCTCTAACACACACGTATCCATTTTATTGGGTACGGGACCATAATCCATCTATTTCACACATACACGCTAATGCATAACAATATGGATTATGTGTATTATATTTGCCACCAGAACTGAGGGAATTAATTTCATGAAAATCGATCAGCCAAAGCTCCAAGAATACGTGGAGGAGGTGGCTCGGGTCGGCGTCGGCGCCGTCCAGCGCGGGCCACGGGCCCGCTTCCAAGTGCACGTGCAATGCACGTCTTCACAAATATTATAACCAGATGTGAGAAATCACATGCATAGAAAAGACATTCT
>NC_041393.1:218019366-218057711 GCF_002162155.2 Triticum dicoccoides | reverse complement strand
AGTCGTTCCACTTCCCGCTCTGGCAGGTCTGCGCGGCCGCGTGCGGGGCGTTCGTCTTCTCCCGCGCCGATGTCGTCGAGGCCGAGGCGTTCGACTTCCCGGCCTGCTGTGGCTGGGTAATTCTTGTCTTGCTATAACTCTTCACGTGCAGAGAAGGGAAGAAGAAGGGGAAAGGGGATGGCCGCCGACACCGCCTACGCGAAGCAGGTGCTGCTCGCCTGCAACGGCGGCGGCGACGCCGTCTCGCGGGGGGTCGCCGTTGGCCTCGCCAGGCACGGCTGCAGGTACTCCCTCTCACTTTTCCCCTTCTTCTTCCTGTCGTTGGGTTCTGAATCTAAGCGCGCGCGCACACACAGGCTGGTCCTGGTGGGCGACGAGGGCGCCCTGGCCGCGACGGCGGAGGAGGCGCGGCGCAGCGCGGCCCAAGGGGCGGCGGCCATCGCGGTGGTTGGGCTGGACTTGGCGGCCTGCGACGAGGCAGCCGTCGGCGCCGCGGTGGACGCGGCGTGGCGCTGCTTCGGGGACGGCGGGCTCCACGCCCTTGTCAACTGCTGCTCCTTCGAGGGTATGCACATACTACTGACAGACACTGATACACATGCCCAATTTTCCATCTGACAGAATTTTTTCACACATGCCCAAGCCGACTAATCACCAACCTAAATGATTGCTCAGTTCTTCTCTGAATATTTCAGTCAGCTTATCATCCAGTAATTTGGTCCATGCATCTGTATTTGGCTACTGTATGAGCAGGGGAAGTGCAAGATTGCCTCAGCGTGACTGAAGATGAGTACAACAAGACCATGAAAGTCAATGTAATCACACCTTGGCTCCTGATAAAGGCGATGGCGAAGCGGTTCCGGGATGCGCAGTCGGGCGGCTCCGTGGTTTGCTTGACCCAGATCATCGGCGCCGAGAGAGGATTGTATCCGGGGGCTGCGGCATACGGCACAAGTTTAGGCGCCGTTCACCAGCTCGTCAGAGTAAGCCTGCTTTCCTGTTACCAAAAAAGCCTGAATGATTGCTCACGGAAATCCTGAATGCATACATGACCATGATGTTCTTCGTTTTTTCAGCTGTCGGCGATGGAGCTCGGCAAGCACAAGATCAGGGTGAACGCCGTCTGCCGCGGCCTCCACCTGGGGGACAAGTTCCCTCTCTCTGTTGGGGAGGAGAAGGCCAAGAAGGCGACCGGGGAGGTGATGCCGCTGCGGCGGTGGCTGGACCCGGACAAGGACCTCGCTTCCACGGTGCTGTACCTGGTCGGCGACGACTCCCGCTTCATGACAGGCACCACCATCTATGTCGACGGCGCACAGTCCATTGTGCGCCCTCGCATGCGTTCCTTCCTGTAGGTAGGTTAGTCATGCTGATCCTGGGGCTGGTTGGCCATGCTTGGATTTCACATTCCATCAGGATGACTCCCTGATATCTTGTTGTTGTTGTTGAATAGCAACAGCGGTTTGTGCAAAGAGATCAACTGCCATAATTAAGCAGTCTCTATGAATGCAATAATTAACAGGGTTTAAGATGGTAGAGTAAAGATCAAAATTGACAAAGAGTATCCAGAATCAACATGAGTGGCACAGCAGGCCCTTCAGATTAAAAGACAAACGCAGAACCTTGCTGCACACAGGCATCAAAGGAGTGAAATGGATTGAGTAGTCGACATGTGAGCTACCATGTTTCTATACATCTGTAATTAGTTCTTAGTATTTTTCCTTCATTTTTGTAGTTATGCCACCTGATTACGTTCCTGCCCTGTAACATGTGGTTTCCCTCTTAATGAATGAAAAGCAGCACCTGCTGCAGTTCGTCAAAAAATAATCGTACCATCGTCACGTACGCGGGGCTAAACAGGACTGTGGGTGTCTGTGCTTTTCAGGTGGACCAAGCCGTATCAATGGCGTTCGGAGAGAACGGAGCAACCAACTACATCCGCATCCAGGTAAATAATTTATCTTGTACTGTAATTTTCTTCACGGCTGCTGAATTATTATTACCACTGTGAAATGTGAGTCAACCAAAGCTTACTGTCCCAATGGTTCCTGTCCTCAGGGTAACGGCATTACCGCCGGAGCGACGACGGAGGCGGCCATGGCGGAGCGGGGGGTGGAGTCGGTCCTGTTCCGGGGGAAGAAGCTGATGCCGCAGACCAACGACGAGCGGCTGGACGGCGTGGTGGAGCAGCTATTGTTCGGTGCTGCTATTTTCCATTCGCTGCTGGGTTGCTTCTACTCTCCACCAATCTGTCAAGTAGCAAAGAGTAGGTTTGACCTCAATTTCGATGCAGACATGGATTGGGATGTGATGCATGTACTTGCTAATTAAGGGATTTGGATCTTGCCCTCAATTAGAGTTCCCAATCTCAACGAAGTGGGGTTTATGAATTTTATTATTTTTTAGCTTGAATGGACTGTAGCTTCGCTTAATTGACTGACAGTTGTATTTGACTGCATAACTGGATTAATTGATTTCATGGCAGATGTCGGTTTTGACCTTGGTTGATCATGCTTTGTTCCGTATTTGGCCTGCAACATATTTTCTATGCATTCGCAGAAATGGTAACTGAATAATTACTTCATACTGCAGAACATCTTGCTTAATACCTGAGTCCCCGGCCGTTGTTGCTACAGGTTTATCTTGGACATGATTCTCAAAGAAGATACAGATGTGCATGCTTCATATCTTCTACACGCTTATGCAAAGCAGGATTTTATTCATATTTTGATGAGCTTAATTTCTTATGCTAATGTTTGCTTCCGCCTGAAGGATACATATGGTATGTTTTGTGAGCGGTGGGTATGGATGAGGTGAGTGCGTCTGTTAGTGCATCATTTTTGTTGGATACTTTAATCTGTTAAGGTTGGTATATTGAGTGTTGATGATGACATGTTTATTTTGATTGGCATGGTTGCCTCAAAGTAATGCCCTGCTACTCCTTGGGGGGCGTGAGTGAAGGTGAAGATTTATGCCTTAAGCATAGGAATGAGGGAGTAGGTATCCAACAGAATAGGCGATGATGCTAGGAGAAAAAGAAGACTTTGATCTGGTTCTTCAAAGAGGTACATCAAGGAACAAGTACATGGTGCTACTCGATGGTCAGCCAGATTCTGACTATTATTTTGGGATGCCAAAGAGATAGCACATGATGTTCGACCGCTGGGGAATTGAAGTATAGTGCTTACCAATATACTGGCATGTATTTTTTTCTAAAGGATATAGTGGTTTCCTTTAGTTGAAACACATAAAATTTTCACCCCCAATGATTCAACAAGAGTTGTTCATTAAAAGTGTGTGGTCTCTTTCTTCATCAAGAATTGAAATATCTGTGCTATTATAACTCCATGGAGAGCAATAATATAATTTTCACAAGGGGTGACCTTTATTGGCTAATTGTATAGCTTATGATCTTATGGAGTTTAGGTTTGTAAATCCATGTATTTTTTAGATGAAGAAACAAAGAAGGAGATGACTATATCAAGGATCACATATGGTTAAATGTAGAAACAATGAACACGGTGGCATATCAGTTGCAACATGGTGAAAATTTTAGGATAGAAGGATAAACGAATTGCTCGGCCGGTTCAAGAGTTAATAAAAAAATGAACAGATTGGCACAAGAATACTTTGCGGTAATGCATGATATTCGATTGTATGTTACAACGTGGCAATGACTCAGGATATATTGGATCTGCCTTTATGACGGTGGTGGATCAGCACGAACACAAGGGGTGGGGATCAGGGCATAGAGTAGGCGGTTGGCTGGGGACTCCTTGGTGGTGAGTGGGGGATATACAATGTGAAGGTGGGAGGGCGCCATGGCGAGGTGAGGTGGGCATCATCTGGTTTTAAAGAAGAGGGCTCTAGCGAGAAATGTCGCGCTACAGCAGGAACCCGAGCGGGAAGGGATGGGTTCAACATAAAAAGGGAATGGTGCGTCGTGGGTTGAGTTTTTTGTGTTAGGACCGTGTATTGGAGATAAAATGACGGATAGTCCGGAGAAGCACATTTCTCCTCCACATATGGTCTGAATTTGAAGAAGTACATATTGTCCAGATGGTTGAATTTTGGGGTGCATGCAGGGTGCCCGTTTGATGTTCGAACATGCCCAAATATACGAGGAAGAAATGAACTTCAACCTTCGAGACGGCCTTAATCATTTGTTTGATTCATTTATATAAATCGCACTATATGTATGCATTGTCAAATTGCCTTTTATTAACAGTTTACAATGTAAGTGAAGTGGACTTAAATTATTACTTGATTATACCTGTGCTATCTTTTTTTACATGCATTATGTTTACATAATTCCAGCAAAATATTTCAAGAGCTCGTGGCAACGCACGGGCATTATACTAGTACTAGTAGTACTCCTACTATTAGTATGATCGAAGGACACCCTTCCAATTTCCTCTATCAGTAAATGCCGTAGCTACTGTAGTACACTATGTTCTTGCCACGCAAAAACTGCACAATTCTGGTACAGTACGTCCGTGCCGGCCGGTTGGACTAGCGAACGACGGCTAGCAACATACGCTAGCGACTCGCGTATGTCAGCATGTGCACGGACCTTATCACAGTGCACATTGTTGTACCCACAATGAGTGATTCAACTGTACCCATGATCCAAGACTCCAAGTCACATCGTGTCAACTTCCCACTGTATCTCCGCGTGTTAGTCGGACAGACGACCCACCATGTGTTGGAAAGCCCAGCCGCATGTGCCTGCCTGCCCTTCTCGTTGCAAGCCATGGGGGCCGACGCAGGCGGAGGCAGGGCGAGCCCATCCATGTGCGAGGCGCCGCTGGCCATCGTCTATCACTGATACGCAAAAGCAACCTCCGTGCAGGGCAACAGCGACGAGGAAGGCGGCACATGACATGGACGTGCGGCGCCCATGTGTAGCGCAATCAATCTCATCATCATCCGTTCCCCCTGCTAGATGCTAATCTCTCTGGCTACATTCGTTTCATCGTGGCGAGGCGGAAGAGAGAGACGTGCGTACGCTTCTCTGGTCCAGAGGACCGATGTTCCATCCTGGTACGTACGGGTCATCGAGATCCAACGGTGACGGTGGGGAGGGAGTGAACCAGACCATGCATGTGGGGGCGCTCTCGCGTCGCACGGCATTGAATCGGGCTTCCTGGTCCACGGCGGATCGCGCCATCATTTCGTTTCGCTCCGTCTCGGGTTCACTGCCCGCTGCAACAGTAGTACATGTGGCGCGCAACACAGCTGCTAGCACCGTGCGGTGAGAGCAGAGAGTAGATTAAAGGCGCTCTGAGTGCCTCTCACCGGCGCTGCACGTGCCCCGCAGACAGTCCTCTCCTCACCTCGAGTCTCATACCGCTCGTACCCTTCATGAGTTTGAAGTTACTACTCCGAACTGGTCAGGAACGGTACGTGCATCAGGCAACGGATCATCAAACGGCACGGCCTCAAACGAGTTCGTCCGCGGACAGTGCACCGGCCATTCAACCACGGACATCAAATGTTCGACCCATTTTAAACGGAGCACATATAAACACCGATGAAATTGACGCAAAATAAATGGAATTTAAATATAGTTTAACATAGTACAACAAAGCAGATGAAATCTAAGGGCGTGATTATATATCAGTTGTGTGGGAAAAAAATGGGTCAGTCGAGCTTTTGAGCCGTCCAACGCGAACCTCCCGCCGCCCTCCTCTTCTTTCTTCGAACCGTCGCGCCGCCGCCGGCCAAGCCGCCTGCTTCCGCCGCTTGCGACCGCCGGCGCTCCCGCGACTATGTCGCCACACTGCCCTCCCCTGAACCGTACCCCACCGTTGGTCTTGCTGCCGTCGTGGCCATCCCCTCTAAGCCCAACGACCACCCAAAGAACTCCCGGGAAGTAGCACCCCACCCGCCACCCTAAGATAGATAGTAGGGGTGCTTCTCCCCCAAACCCCCACCCGCCACCCTAAGATAAGATAGTGGGGGTGTTCTTCCCCGGCGTCAGCGGCCTCTCCTTCTCCTTCTTCATCTCCGACGCTTTCTTCTTTCTTCTCCAATTCGAATGGATTGACATTTAGCTATTGTGGAAATTTAAACATGTTCAACCTGAATTTAAACTAATCCTAACTAAAATTAGAGGAGGTGCCGGATGGTAATTCATAAGGGTGGCCTTCGAGGCAACCGGCACCTCCGTCATTCAATCTGGAGCATGTGGTCGCCAATATGATTGTGGTCCCCTTCACTGGCGCATAACGGCGATCATCACCCTCCTCATCGGTGATGTGGGCCCCTTCAGCTCTGCTTGCTCCTTCTCAAACGTTTGCACCATATCTGGCCACAAGGGAACTAGCACCTGAGCAGCACCAGTTACCCCTGAATCCGAAGTCGTGTGTCGGCGACGACTACTCTGTGTTGGGCTTCTTGCTCGTCGCGACGGGGCGAAGGTGTGGTGGTGTATGGCGACTGGTTGATGTGTGCGAGAGGGTGAGGATTATTGGGGCTGGGTTTGTGAAGGAGCTCGAATGACTTTAAAGTTTAAACCAGAGTGAGCTTCTCAGTCGCCACACCGCCATGACTAGAGTGGACGTGATGGGAGTGGGGCTTTTGGTGGGCCCGTTGTCAGAGCCTGACGTGGCCAACGTTCAGACTCCCCCAAACCTCACCCACGTTTGATGCGGTTTGAGGGATTCAAACGACTGGATTGGTCCAGACCAATTTAGTGACCGTCATTGGGTGGCCTAAAGTATCTGGACATTTGAGGGCGATTTGGTGATCCGCGTTGGATTAGCCCAAAGAGTAGCCATTTCTTGGTCAATGTGGTTTCCTACTATATAAGCCTAACATAAGCATATATACATGCCACTGGTGTAGTAGACAATAGTGACTTGTAACCGTCGCACTTGATCAGCGACTGCTGCAGTGGCATATCCATGTACGTGCGAACTCCTCATCTGTCGCAATCGTCGTGCCGAGGAGGTGCGGTTCTGCTTCTCCTCGCCTGAGAAGCCCACTATGGTGGTGTATGGCGACTGGTTGATGTGTGCGAGGGGATGAGGATTATTGGGGTAGGGTTTGCGAAGAAGGAGCCCAGATGACTTTAAACTAGAGTGGACTTCTCGGTCGCCACACCGCCATGACTAGAGTGGACGTGATGGGCGTGGGGATTTTGGTGGGTCCGTTGTCGGAGTCCAACGTGGCCAACGTTTGGACTCCCGCAAATCTCACCCCCGTTTGATGCCGGATTGAGGGATTCATACGACTGGATCTGTCCAGACCAATTTAGTGACCGTCATTGGATGGCCTAAAGTATCTCGACATTTCAGGGCAATTTGGTGATCCACGCTGGATTAGCCAAAGAGTAGACATTTCTTGGTTAATGTGGTGTCCTACTATATAAGCCTTACATAAGCATATATACATGCCACTAGTGTAGTACACAATAGTGACTTGTAACCGTCGCACTTGATCAACGACCGCTGCAGCGGCATATCCATGTACATGCGAACTCCTCATCTATCGCAGTCGTCATGCCGAGGAGGTGCGGTTTTGTTCCTCCTCACCTAAGAAGCCCACTGTGGTGGGGTATGGCGACTGGTTGATGTGTGTGAGAGGATGAGGATTATTGGGGTAGGGTTTGCGAAGAAGGAGCCCAGATGACTTTAAACAAGAGTGGGCTTCTCGGTCGCCACACCGCCATGACTAGAGTGGATGTGATGGGAGTGGGGATTTTGGTGGGTCCGTTGTCGGAGTCCAACGTGTCCATAGTTCGGACTCCCCCAGACCTCACCCCCGTTTAATGCCGATTTGAGGGATTCAGACGACTGGATTTGTCCAGACCAATTTAGTGACCTTCATTGGATGGCCTAAAGTATCTGGACATTTGAGGGCAATTTGGTGATCCGCGTGGATTAGCCCGAAGAGTAGCCATTTCTTGCTCAATGTGGTTTCGTACTATATAAGCCTAACATAAGCATATATACATGCCACTCGTGTAGTAGACAATAGTGACTTGTAACCGTCACACTTGATCAACGACCGCTGCAGCGGCATATACATGTACGTGCGAACTCCTCATCTGCGTCGTGCCAAGGAGGTGCGGTTCTGCTCCTCCTCACCTGAGGAGATCGACTCCATCTTGATGCCTATCGGAACCGTGGAGGATGAGGGGCCCGAAAACCATGGGCGATGGCGCCAACTCGATGGGGAGCAACGCGCCGACCACCACTTCTCGGCATCGGACTTCTTTCTCATTGCGGCAAAGGTGTTTTGGGTGTGCCGCGACTTTGAAAGAGGGAAGGGGTGTAGGGTTTGCATCTTGAGCTCGGTAGACTTTAATAGCTGGAGCAAGCCCGACAAAGCTTAAATGTGGCGGAATATGCTTCTTGGTCTCCACGCTGTGAATATTGTTGGGATTCGTTGCATGGAAAACCAAAAAATTCTACGCACACGCAAAAATCTATCCATGGAGATGCATAACAACGAGGGGGAGAGTGTGTCTACATACCCTCGTAGACCGTAAGCGGAAGTGTTTCACAACGCGCTTGATGTAGTCGAACTTCTTTGTGCTTCAACGGATCAAGTACCGAACGCACGACACCTCCATGTTCTGCACACGTTCAACTCGGTGATGTCCCTCGCCTTCTTGATCCAGCAAGACATCGAGGTATTAGATGAGTTCCGTCAGCACAATGGCGTGGTGACAGTGATGGTGAAGTGATATTCGCAGGGCTTCGCCTAAGCACTACGAAAATATGACCGGGGGTGTAAACGGTGGAGGGGGGCTCCGCACACGGCTAACAATTGATCTGGTGTGTGCAGGGACGCCCCCCCATATATATATAGGTGGGAGGGAGAGGGGAGGCTGCCAGGAGGCGCCCCAAGTAGGTCAAATCCTACTTAGGGTCCTCCCTAAGTGGCACCCCTACCATATTTAACCGAGGGAGAAGGAAAGAGGGGGGAGGGAAGGAAGTAGGAATCCGAATTCACACTTTCCTTTCCCTTCTCCCCTTTCCTTCCCCTCCTTAGGCCGGCCCATATGGGGGGCGCACCAGCCCCCTATGGCTGGTGCGTTTTCCTCTTGGCCCATAAGGCCCATATCTTTTGTCGGGGGTGCCCGGAACGCCTTTGGGTGACCCGATAAGTACCCGGTACCCTCTGAAACACTTCCGGCATCCGAATACCATCGTCCTATATATCAATCTTTACCTCTCGACCATTTAGATACTCCTCGTCATGTATGTGCACTCATTCGAGACTCCGAACAATATTCGGTCACCAAATCACATAACTCATATAATACTATATTACCATCGAACGTCAAGCATGCGGACCCTACGGGTTCGTGAACTATGTAGACATGACTGAGACACCTCTTCGGTCAATAACCAATAGCAGAATATGGATGTCCATATTGGCTCCTACATATTCTACGAAGATCTTTATCGGTCGAACCGTTATGACAACATATGTAATTCCCTTTGTCCATCGGTATGTTACTTGCCCGAGATTCAATCGTCGGTATCTTCATATCTAGTTCAATCTCGTTACGGGCAAGTCTCTTTAATCGTTTCATAATACATCACCTTGTGACTAAGTCCTTAGTCATTTGCTTGCAAGCTTATGATGTGTATTACCGAGAGGGCTCAGAGATACCTCTCTGATACTTGGAGTGACAAATCCTAATCTCGATCAATGCCAACTCAACAAACACCTTTGGAGATACCTGTCGAGAATCTTTATGGCCACCCAGTTACGTTGTGACGTTTGATAGCACACAAGGCATTCCTCCGGTATCCGGGAGTTGCATAATCTCATAGTCGAAGGAATATGTATTTGACATAAAGAAAGCAATAGCAATAAAACAGAACGATCATTATGCTAAGCTAACGGATGGGTCTTGTCCATCACATCATTCTCTTAATCATGTGATCCCGTTATCAAATGACAACACATGTCTATGGTTAGGAAACCTTAACCATCTTTGATCAACGAGCTAGTCTAGTAGAGGCTCACTAGGGGCACGGTATTTGTTTATGTATTCACACATGTATTTAGGTTTCTGATCAATACAATTCTAGCATGAATAATAAACCTTTATCATGAATAAGGAAATATAATATAAAATAACAACTTTATTATTGCCTCTAGGGCATATTTCCTTCAGCCTCCCACTTGCACTAGAGTCAATAATCTAGTTCACATCACCATGTGATTTAACACCCATAGTTCACATCGCCATGTGACCAACACCCAAAGAGTTTACTAGAGTCAATAATCTAGTTCACATCGCCATGTGGTTAACACCCAAAGAGTATTAAGGAGTGATCATGTTTTGCTTGTGAGAGAAGTTTAGTCAACGGGTCTGTCACATTCAGATCCGTATGTATTTTTGAAAATTTCTATGTCTACAAAGCTCTGTATGGAGCTACTCTAGCTAATTGCTCCCACTTTCAATATGTACCCAGATTGAGACTTAGAGTCATATGAATCAGCGTCAAAGCTTGCATCGACGTAACCCTTTACGACGAACTCTTTATTACCTCCATAATCGAGAAATATCTTCTTAGTCCTCTTAGGTAACTAAGGATAATTTTGACCGCTGTCTAGTGATCTACTCCTGGATCACTATTGTACCCCCTTGCAAAACTCATGGCAAGGTACACAACAGGTTTGGTACATAGCATTGCATACTTTATAGAACCTATGGCTGAGGCATAGGAAATGATTTTCATCCTCTCTCTATCTTCTGCCGTGGTTGGGTTTTGAGTCTTACTCAACTTCACACCTTGCAACACAGGCAAGAACCTTTTCTTTTACCAATCTATTTTGAACTTCTTCAAAATCTTGTCAAGGTATGTGCTTTGTGGATGTCCTATTAAGTGTCTCGATATATCCCAATAGATCTTGATGCCCAATATATAAGTGGCGTCACCAAGGTCTTTCATTGAAAAATTCTTATTCAAATATCCTTTTTATGCTATTCAGAAATTATATATCATTCCAATCAATAATATGTCATCCACATATAATATCAGAAACGCTACAGAGCTCCCACTCACTTTCTTGTAAATACAGGCTTCACCATAAGTCTGTATAAAACCATATGCTTTGATCACCTCATCAAAGCGTATATTCCAACTCCGAGATGTTTGCACCAGTCCATAGATGGATCGCTGGGGCTTGCACACTTTGTTAGCACCTTTAGGATCGACAAAAACTTCTGGTTGCATCATATACAACTCTTCTTTAATATCCATTAAGGAATGCAGTTTTTTACATCCATTTGCCAGTTTTCATAATTATAAAATGCGGCAATTTCTAACCTGATTTAGATGAACTTAAGCATCGCTACGGGTGAGAAAGTCTCATTGTAGTCAACCCCTTGAACTTGTTGAAAACACTTTTATGACAAGTCGAGCTTTGTAGATAGTGATATTACCATCATTGTCCGTCTTCCTCTTGAAAATCCATTTATTCTCAATGGCTTGCCGATCATTGGGCAAATCCAACAAAGACCACACTTTGTTCTCATACATGGATCCTATCTCAGATTTCATCGCTGTCGGCGTCAAAACCGGCGGATCTCGGGTAGGGGGTCCTTATCTGTGCGTCTAAGGCTAATGGTAACAGGAGGCAAGGGACACAATGTTTTACCCAGGTTCGGGCCCTCTCGATGGAGGTAAAACCCTACTTCCTGCTTGATTGATCTTGATGATATGAGTATTACAAGAGTTGATCTACCACGAGATCGTAGAGGCTAAACCCTAGAAGCTAGCCTATGATGATTATGAATGTTGTGATCGTCCCTATACGGACCAAACCCTCCAGTTTATATAGACACCGGAGGGGGCTAGGGTTTACACAGAGTTGGTTACAAATAAGAAACTCTAATATCCGGATCGCCAAGCTTGTCTTCCACGCAATGGAGAGTCCCATCCGGACACGGGACGAAGTCTTGAGTCTTGTATCTTCACAGTCCAACAGTCCGGCCAAAGTATATAGTCCGACTGTCCGGATACCCCCTAATCCAGGACTCCCTCAGTAGCCCCTGAACTAGGCTTCAATGACGATGAGTCCGACGCGCAATTTTGCCTTCGGCATTGCAAGGCAGGTTCCATCTCCGAATGCTCCAAAGTAATTATCGAACACTTAAATCTTGTCCGGATCCGCAAGATGATCTTCACATACCACCGTAGAGAGAACGATATTCCACAAATGTAATCTACTGACAACTTCAGACAACGTGACATGACACTACGGTCGAGTCATTATTCGAGCCGTTTTCCCACAACCAGCCACAATGCATATTGCGAGGCGGTTTCCTTGGCACATTTTTGTCGAAGCAGAGATCATGTCCCCTTATCACGGGATATTCATTAACACGGGCACGGGTAGCGCGGATGGGGAACGCGCGGGTTCCACTTGGCAAGTGGGGAGGCGCAAAAAGCTTTTACCGCCTCTATAAAGAGATAAGGTCTCTTTCTCTTTACCCACGCCTTTCCCTTCCGCTAGTCCATTCCCCTTTGCTCGAGCCCTAGCGCCCAAGCTCTCTTTCTTCTCCACCAAAGAGAGGTTCCGAAGATGTCCGGATCCGGAGCGGGAGGCAAATGGATGGCTACCACCGTCCGGGAGAGGGATATCAAAAAGCTCTGAGAGGCCGGGTACCTGGCCAAGAAAATCGGCCACCGTCTTCCACTGGTGGGACAGATCGTCCCCACTCCAGAGCCCCACGAGAGGGTCGTGTTCCTTCCTCATTTTGTCCGCGGGTCGGGTTTCCCCTTCACCCCTTTATTCACGGCATCATGTATTATTACGGGATTGATTTTCATGATCTGTCCCCCAATTCTTTCCTTAACATCTCGATGTTCATCGTCGTGTGTGAGGCCTTTCTCCGTATTTTGCCCCACTTCGGTTTATGGTTGAAGATCTTTGATGTCTACTACACAACCTTCTTCTTGTAGACGTTGTTGGGCCTGCAAGTGCACAGGTTTGTAGGACAGTAGCAAATTTCCCTCAAGTGGATGACCTAAGGTTTATCAATCCGTAGGAGGCGTAGGATGAAGATGCTGTCTCTCAAACAACCCTGCAATATGGATGGTCTCTCTCAACCAAATAGCAAAGAGTCTCTTGGGTCCCCAACACACCCAATACAATGGCAAATTGTATAGGTGCACTAGTTCGGCAAAGAGATGGTGATACAAGTGCAATATGGATGGTAGATAAAGGTATTTGTAATCTGAAATAATAAAAACAGCAAGGTAACTAATGATAAAAGTGAGCGTAAACGGTATTGTAATGGTAGGAAACAAGGCCTAGGGTTCATACTTTCACTAGTGCAAGTTCTCTCAACAATAATAACATAGATAGATCATATAACAAGCCCTCAACATGCAACAAAGAGTCACTCCAAAGCCACTAATAGCGGAGAACGAACGTAGAGATTATGGTAGGGTATGAAACCACCTCAAAGTTATTCTTTCGGATCAATCTATAAAAGAGTTCCTACTAGAATAACACCTTAAGACACAAATCAACCAAAACCCTAATGTCACCTAGATACTCCATTGTCACCTCAAGTATCTGTTGGCATGATTATACGATATGCGTCACACAATCTCAGATTCATCCAACCAACATAAAAGTACTTCAAAGAGTGCCCCAAAGTTTCTACCGGAGAGTCAAGAACGTGTGCCAACCCCTATGCATAGGTTCCCAATGTCACGAAACCCGCAAGTTGATCACCAAGACATACATCAAGTGTTCTCATAAAAGACTCAATCCGATAAAATAAATTCAAAGGGGAAACTCAATTCATCACAAGAGAGTAGAGGGGGAGAAACATCATAAGATCCAACTACAATAGCAAAGCTTGGGATACATCAAGATCGTGCCATAGAGGGAACACGAGAGAGAACACGAGATAGAGAGAGATCAAACACATAGCTACTGGTACATACCCTCAGCCCCGAGGGTGAACTACTCCCTCCTCGTCATGGATAGCGCCAAGATGATGAAGATGGCCACCGGTGATGGGATCCCCCTCCGGCAGGGTTCCGGAACAGGGTCCCGATTGGTTTTTGGTGGCTACAGAGGCTTGCCGCGGCGGAACTCCCGATCTATCTTTTGTTCTGGAAGTTTTACGATATGTAGGTATATATGGGTGCAAGGGGTACGTCGGTGGAGCTTCGGGGGCCCCACGAGACAGGGGCGCGCCCTAGGGGGGTGGGCGCGCCCCCACCCTCGTGGCCAACTCCCGTATCTTCTGACGTGGAGTCCAAGTCTATCCGGTGGCTTTCCTTCCAAAAATAACTTCTCTAGTTAATTTTGTTCCGTTTTGACTCCGTTTGATATTCCTTTTCTTCGAAACACTGAAATAGGCATAAAACAGCAAATCTGGGTTGGGCCTCCGATTAATAGGTTAGTCCCAAAAGTAATATAAAAGTGTATAATAAAGCCCATAATCATTCAAAACACATAGTAATATAGCATGAATGCTTCATAAATTATAGATACGTTGGAGACGTATCAGCATCCCCAAGCTTAATTCCTACTCGTCCTCGAGTAGGTAAACGATAAAGAAAGAATTTATGAAGCGTGAATGCTAGAGGTGCACAAGTTTAATCAATGATAAATTCAATCACCTATTCTAGCATGATAATAAGTCATAACAGTAGTTCATCTCATAAGACTTTTCATAATCAAGTAACAAAAAATTCACATGTCAAAGCATAGACCATAAACTTTCTTGAAAACTAGCAAACTTCATTCTTAGTCATCAAACAATTGCAATTCATCTTACTTTCAGGAAGGGTCTATGTCAGAGCTTTGATTTAGCAAACTTCACATACTCAACTATCATATAGTCTTCTACAATTGCTAACACTCACACAATACTTGTGGTTATGAAGTTTCAATCAGACACAGAGAAAGATTGGGGCTTATAATGTTGCCTCCAAACGTATTCACCTTTGGGTGATGTCAACAATAATAGTTCATGCTAACGTACATCCTATCGGATATATATATCAGGATCACTCTAACACAAAGTGCTTGCCAAAGGATAAAATGAAAAGGGGAAAGGTGAAGATCACCTTGACTCTTGCATAAAGTAAAAGACATAAAATAAAAGATAGGCCCTTCGCAGAGGGAAGCAGAGGTTGTCATGCACTTTTAGGGTTGGATACACAAAATCTTAATGCGAAAGAACATCACTTTATATTGCCCCTTGTATATGGACCTTTATTATGCAGTCCGTCGCTTTTATTGCTTCCATAACAAGTTCGTACAAAGCTTATTTTCTCCACACTAATAAGTCATGCATATTTAGAGAGCAATTTTTATTGCTTGCACCGATGACAACTTACTTGAAGGATCTTACTCAATCAATAGGTAGGTATGGTGGACTCTCATGGCAAAACTGGGTTTAAGGATATTTGGAAGCACAAGTAGTATCTCTACTTGGTGCTAGGAATTTTGGCTAGCATGAGGGGGAAAGGCAAGCTCAACATGTTTGAATGATTCATGACAATATACTTTAACTGAGATGCGAGAAAACATAACCCATTACGTTGTCTTCCTTCTACAACATCAACTCTTTATCATGTCATACATAATGAGTGCTCACAATTATAAAAAATGTCTATGATAATATATTTATATGTGAAATCTCTCTTCCTTCAATATTCTTTCATGAATTGTTCAAATGACTAATACAATGCTTGCTAACCGTCAATAAATTTATAACCTCTACTTCTTAGATGTGAAGTCATTACTCCCCATGGGATAAGCAAATGAAACATATATAATTTCAGATTTATGACAATCAATTCATTCAACAATTTACTCATAGGATATAAGTGAAGCACACGAGTAAACGACAAACTACTCAAAAAGATATAAGTGAAGACCAATGAGTAGCTAAATAATTATGCAACTATATGAAGACTCTCTCTCATTTAAGAATTTCATATCTTGGTACTTTATTTAAACAGCAAGCAAAGTTAAAGAAAACTACATTGCAAGGATAGCACAACTCAGGTGAAGAAGCAAAAACTTAGGCTCAACCGATACTAACCGATAGTTGTTGAAGAAGAAAGGTGGGATGCCTACCGGGGCATCCCCAAGCTTAGATGCTTGAGACTTCTTGAAATACTATCTTGGGGTGCCTTGGGCATCCCCAAGCTTGAACTTTTGTGTCTCCTTAATTCCTCTCATATCATGGTTTCTCTTCTTTTTATCAAAAGCTTCATTCACAACAAACTCAACAAGAACTCGTGAGATAGGTTAGTATAAACCAATGCAAAACCTTATCATTTTCTACTGTAACAAATCACTAAAATTATTATTCAACATTGCATACTAAATGCATCTGCATATTTAATACTCCTATCCTCAAATAGAATCATTAAACAAGCAAACATATGCAAACAATGCAACCATAACAGCAATCTGCCAAAACAGTATAGTCTGTAAAGAATGCAAGAGTATCAATACTTCCCTGACCCCAAAAATTATGAACTAAAATTCCCACTGTAATAAATTTATCATATCTTAATATGCAAAAAGATTCAACGTTAGAACATTCTCTGAATTTTCTAGGCAATTTTTGCAACAGCGGTAAACTTTCTGTTTTCAAACAACAACATGTATACTACCAAAATAAGCATGGAAAAGGCTATCCTTGACTTTTTTATTGAAACTAAAGATGAAAAACATTATTCTAACTAACAGAAAGCAAAAGCTAACAAAATAAAATGACGCTCCAAGCAAAACACATATCATGTGGTGAATAAAAATATAGCTCCAAGTAAAGTTACCGATGAACGAAGACGAAAGAGGGGATGCCTTCCGGGGCATCCCCAAGCTTAGGCTCTTGGTTGTCCTTGAATATTACCTTGGGGTGCCACTCCTTATTCCATATTCCATCGAATCCTTACCCAAAACTTGAAAACTTCAACCAGACAAAACTCAAAACAAAACTTGTAAGTTCCATTAATATAAGAAAATAGAACAACCACTTAGGTACGATAATGAACTCATTCTAAATTCATATTGGTGTAATATATACTGTAATACAACTTATCTATGGTTCATACCCTACGATACTACTCATAGATTCATCAAAATAAGCAAACAACACATAGAAAACAGAATCTGTCAAAAACAGAACAGTCTGTAGTAATCTGTATCAAACGTATACTTCTGTAACCCCAAAAATTATGAAATAAATTTTTGGACCTGTGAAATTTGTCTATTAATCATCTGCAAAAAGAATCAACCTAAAAGCACTCTCCAGTAAGAACTGTCAGCTAAACTCGTGAGCGCTAAAGTTTCTGTTTTTCACAGCAAGATCATATAAACTTCACCCAAGTCTTCCCAAAGGTTCTACTTGGAACTTTATTGAAACAAAAGCTATAAAACATGATTACTACAGTAGAATAATCATGTGGACACACAAAAACAGTAAGGATAAATATTTGGTTGTCTCCCAACAAGCGCTTTTCTTTAATGCCTTTCTAGCTAGGCATGATGATGACAATGATGCTCACATAAAAGATAAGAATTGAAACATAACGGGAGCATCATCAAGCATATGACTAGAACATTTAAGTCTAACCCACTTCCTATGCATAGGGATTTTGTGAGCAAACAACTTATCAGAACAATAATCAACTTGCATAGGAAGGTAAAACAAGCATAGCTTCAAGAATTTAAGCACATAGGGAGGAAACTTGATATTATTGCAATTCCTAGAAGCATACGTTCCTCTCTCATAATAATTTTCAGTAGCATCATGAATGAATTCAACAATATAACCAGCACCTAAAGCATTCTTTTCATGATCTACAAGCATAGACAATTTACTACTCTCAACATAAGCAAATTTCTTCTCATGAATAGTAGTGGGAGCAAACTCAACAAAATAACTACCATGTGATTGAAAATTAAGATCAAGATGACACGTTTCATGGTTATAATTATTCTTTAAAGCATATGTATCATCACAATAATCATCATAGATAGGAGGCATGCTTTCATCATAGTAAATTTTCTCATCAAAACTTGGGGGACAAAAAATATCATCTCCATCAAACATAGCTTCCCCAAGCTTGTGTCTTTGCATATCATTAGCATCATGGATATTCAAGGAATTCATACTAACAACATTGCAATCATGCTCATCATTCACATATTTTATGCCAAGAATTCTATGTAATTCTTCTTCTAGTACTTGAGCACAATTTTCCTTTCCATCATACTCACGAAAGATATTAAAAAGATGAAGCGTATGAGACAAACTCAATTCCATTTTTTTTGTAGTTTTCTTTTATAAACTAAACTAGTGCTAAAACAAGAAACAAAAAGATTCGATTGCAAGATCTAAAGATATACCTTCAAGCACTCACCGCGCCAAAAAAGAGCTTAGTTGATGGAGTGTGAGTACCCTTTACCTAGCCTCCCCGGCAACGGCGCTAGAAAAGAGCTTGATGTCTACTACACAACCTTCTTCTTGTAGACGTTGTTGGGCCTGCAAGTGCACAGGTTTGTAGGACACTAGCAAATTTCCCTCAAGTGGATGACCTAAGGTTTATCAATCCGTAGGAGGCGTAGGATGAAGATGGTCTCTCTCAAACAACCCTGCAACCAAATAGCAAAGAGTCCCTTGTGTCCCCAACACACCCAATACAATGGCAAATTGTATAGGTGCACTAGTTCGGCGAAGAGATGGTGATACAAGTGCAATACGGATGGTAGATAAAGGTATTTGTAATCTGAAATAAAAAAACAGCAAGGTAACTAATGATAAAAGTGAGCGTAAACGGTATTGCAATGATAGGAAACAAGGCCTAGGGTTCACACCTTCACTAGTGCAAGTTCTCTCAACAATAATAACATAGATAGATCATATAACAAGCCCTCAACATGCAACAAAGAGTCACTCCAAAGCCACTAATAGCGGAGAACAAACGTAGAGATTATGGTAGGGTATGAAACCACCTCAAAGTTATTCTTTTGGATCAATCTATAAAAGAGTTTGTACTAGAATAACACCTTAAGACACAAATCAACCAAAACCCTAATGTCACCTAGATACTCCATTGTCACCTCAAGTATCCGTGGGCATGATTATACAATATGCGTCACACAATCTCAGATTCATCCAACCAACATAAAAGTACTTCAAAGAGTGCCCCAAAGTTTCTACCGGAGAGTC
Organism: Triticum dicoccoides; assembly: GCF_002162155.2. Taxonomy (NCBI): domain Eukaryota; kingdom Viridiplantae; phylum Streptophyta; class Magnoliopsida; order Poales; family Poaceae; genus Triticum; species Triticum dicoccoides. The sequence goes on along the minus strand of NC_041393.1, from coordinate 218,038,519 downwards.
AAGAACGTGTGCCAACCCCTATGCATAGGTTCCCAATGTCACAAAACCTGCAAGTTGATCACCAAGACATACATCAAGTGTTCTCATAAAAGACTCAATCCGTTAAAATTAACTTCAAAGGGGAAACTCAATTCATCACAAGAGAGTAGAGGGGGAGAAACATCATAAGATCCAACTACAATAGCAAAGCTCAGGATACATCAATATCGTGCCATAGAGGGAACACGAGAGAGAACACGAGAGAGAGAGAGAGAGATCAAACACATAGCTACTGGTACATACCCTCAGCCCCGAGGGTGAACTACTCCCTCCTCGTCATGGATAGCACCGGGATGATGAAGATGGCCACCGGTGATGGGATCCCCCTCCGGCAGGGTGACGGAACAGGGTCCCAATTGGTTTTTGGTGGCTACAGAGGCTTGTGGCGGCGGAACTCCCGATCTATCTTCTGTTCTGGAAGTTTTACGATATGTAGGTATATATGGGTGCAAGGGGTACATCGGTGGAGCTTCGGGGGGCCCACGAGGCAGGGGGGCGTGCCCCCACCCTCGTGGCCAGGTCCCGTATCTTCTGACGTAGAGTCCAAGTCTATCCGGTGGCTTTCCTTCCAAAAATAACTTCTCTAGTTGATTTCGTTCCGTTTTGACTCCGTTTGATATTCCTTTTCTTCGAAACACTGAAATAGGCATAAAACAGCAAATCTGGGCTGGGCCTCCGGTTAATAGGTTAGTCCCAAAAGTAATATAAAAGTGTATAATAAAGCCCATAATCATTCAAAACACATAGTAATATAGCATGAATGCTTCATAAATTATAGATACGTTGGAGACGTATCAATCTTCAGCGTGAAGCCCAAAGTGGTGAATGGCGAGCACGCCGAGTGCGGCGGCACCATGGTGAGCAAGATGCCTAAGGTCACATGGCCAACGGGCGCCTTCAATGATTCCGTCAAGGAGTGGCAGCAACAGTGGTTCTATATCACCGAACCGCGCGGTAAAAAGTGGGCTGCTGCTCCTGAATTCAGATCCAGAGCCCCACTGCAGCTCACGTCCTGGCCCGAGAAGGGCCTGAACTGGTCCTCATCCGACGAGCTGTCAGTGCTCCAAACGCGCATCCAGAGCGTGGTCGATAAGGATGTCAAACTTGTCAACGTAGTCCAGGTGATGTTAGTTCGCCTGATTCTCCCTTGCCAGCGTCGAGCCTGCACTTTGTGGGAATACGACCCAACCGAGCACCAGACCCCACGGGAGCTCTACGGCTCCTCCCACAAGGACATCTAGAAGGTGCTCTTCAAGTCCGGCAAACCGTGGCCGGGCTCCGCCGAGGACCGCGGGTATCAACTATCCCGCTCCGCCAGTCCGGTAAGTCATTGTTGTGCTCTGTCCACCCATTTTTAGCTGGTATGTCCCAAGGGAGATGCTTTTATCATGCTTTCTACAATAATCCCAGGAATGGACGAAAAAGGCGGGGCAGAAACACTGTCCGGCCCCGCTGCCAGAGGAACTGGCAGGACCTCTTCTAACGAAGATGTTGGTCCCAGCGCCTTACGAGGCACCGAAGAAAGAGGACTCCAAGAAGGTCAAGAAGATCCGGAGCGGCCTCCGTCGCCGTGACACTTTGGACGCAAAATCCGAAGACTCCAGCGACCATCCCTCCTCCGAAGACGAAGAGGAGGAGGAAGAAGACGAGCCCTCCACAGGGGGAGGGTAGAAAAGGACGGCTTCCTCATCCCTGGAGGCCGAATCGCCAAAGAGGGGGAAATTTCCCTCCCGGAGGCGTCCACCACGGCTGCCCATAGCAGCCCGGAGTGGGATCCCAGGGCCCAGCCCCCGGTAAAGTCGTGAGTATACGAAGTCCAAACACGCCTACGTGCCCGAGGTCATTAGGATGTGGTAGCTTAACTGTCGCCATACTTCATGCAGCCCGGCGAGGACCCACGGCGGACAGTCCTCATCGGAGGATTCGCTGAGCTCAGATGCCCTGGAGAGCGAGATGCCTCTAGAGGCACCTTCCCCGAAGCCTAGGCGCGACACCGAGGTGTCGTCTCAGTGGGACCCAGACCAGGGAGGGCATATCTCTGGGGCCGGATATACGGGAGCAGCGGTTCCCATGCTTGTCGACGGCGGGGGCGATCTTAGATTTGGCCCGCATCCGGACATGGTCCTCGAGACCTTTAAAGCTCCAGGATCCGGCGAGCAGCCATCTTTGACGGGGGGAGGCCCGCCTGCTCCGCCAGCAACCTCTGTCCAAGCAGAGTTGCCGGGTGGCCTATCGACAGCGCTAAAGAGTGCGTCCATCGTCCATGAACATCGCGCCCTCATGGGCGCGGTGATTGAAAAGATTCAGTCCGCTGAAAGCGGACTGAATGAATCTTGCCTTAGCCTTATAAAAGGCTTTGAGGTATGTTTTTAGAAACCTTTGAAGATTGTCATAGTATGAGTAGTAGCCCCTGATGCACTGTCCGATGAAAGAGAGAGAGCCGGACAGGGGATCAAACTTCCACTTCACAGGAGACTCAGTAAATGACATATATCCCTTTGTTTGAAAACAGGCATCCGTAGCGACGACTGCCTCTCATAATGCAGAGGTGTCCGGACTAAAGCAGAGTCTGGAACAGGCCGAAGAAGAACTTGGCCGCGTGAAGAAACAGTTGGAGGACAAGCAAGGTATGTCGAAACCTTGTCCTAAATTCGGCACGAATGAGTAGGCGTGCCTGATGGAGATATTTGTATTGTATGCTTTTAGGAGCTAGTGCCGAAATTGAGGCATTGAAGAAGGCTGTGGCCGAAGCCAACAAGAAGGCCGCCGCAGAGTAGGCTCTTCGTGAGAAGCACGAGGCCAGGGTCATTGAAGCTGAGCGAGAGCTTCAGGAGGCCGTGAAGAAAGGCAAGACCTTGGAGCAGAGTCTAACAAGGAAAGAATTCAAACTCGCCCAGGCTCTCCAGGCCGCAGATGATGCTCAGGAAGAAGCCCGAGGTGCTCTGAAGGACATTCAAGAGGCATGAAGGGTTGCGGTTGGTAAGGCTTTTTGTACTCAAAGCAATTTTTATGTAGTAATGGGAGGAACTCTAAGCGACGAATTGAATTCTTGTTTCTCCGGGGGCGTTTGCGGACCTGCCGCGCAACATATCTGATGCTGCCCAATTCTACTGATCTGAGGAGAAGAAGTCTGCGGAGAAGCATTTCTGGTCGCAGTATTTGGCGCCGAACTATCCGGTGCCCTTTATCGACCAGCTGAAACAGCTGGTCGAACTGCACCAGGCAGCCGAACTAGCCATGAAGGACTTAGTTGTCCGGTTGTGGCCTGCGGAGCCAATTCTAAGCAGTTACTTCGGACTCGTGAAGCGGATTGTTGGTGCTTGCCCCCGGCTCAAAGTCATTAAGCGATCGGTTTGTATAGAGGGTGCCCGCATGGCGTTTGCCCGTGCGAAGGTGCACTGGGGGAAGCTTGATGCTGAGAAGCTGATGACTGAGGGACCACCAGAGGGTAAGGAGCATCGCAAGCCCGAATTATACTATGAAGGTGTCCTGAAAGGAGCCCGCCTTATGGCGGATCAGTGTACCAAAGACACTATATTTCCCTGAAGGCAGTCATGCCGTCCTTTGTAATGCGGGATAATGGCACTGTTATTATTTATTTCCTTTTATATGAACGTTTGTTCTTTCCTGTGCGGTCGTTTAGTGTATATAAATCCTGAGTGTTGGCCAGTCGTCGGCTTCTGCCCCACGCAAAAAGTACGGGGGTATTCGGGACATACCTCAACACTCTTTATCCCATTGTTGGGTCCTTTAAGGAGGTGTTCATCACCACTAACTAGGCAATCAGACTATAGGGTTTTATCACTCTCACTTAGCCATAGGAATTCGAGTATGGTAGGCGCAGCCCCTGGTATTCGGAAGACCGTACGAGGGGCTCTAATGGCGCCTGATCAGAAGACCGATCCATCGCAATATGCATTTATTATGGCATTGTGCGGAATAAATCTTTAAAGATTTTACAACCTCTCGAACAGCTGACCAGCTCTCGCCGTATCATGACAGTCAGTTTTCGGCTTTCTCTACTGAGGTGCTCATCCGGAAGAACCAGGACACAATCGCAGTAGTTCTCCCAGCGCTACCTTAGCCGATAGAGCGGAACGTAAGGTACCAAAACATGAGAGCCGGGCAAACCCAACTAATGACCCAAGACATGATTCAGAGCTGATGCATATAGTGCTATAAGTTCGGGGTGCCGAGCGACCGAAAAGGTGGCCGGACATTGCTGCCATATTGTGGGTACTATGAAGCCCCTGGCATAGTGGGTCATAACATGATGTACGGGTGCCGTTTATGACAAAAAGGTGTCAATGAGGAATGACGGCCGGTAAGTGTTATTTAAGTCTACATATTGTAGTAGAGTGACATGTCTATGCATATGAGTATGGTTTATGATTATAAAAAGAGGTGTGCTGGCGGAACCTGTCATGGCCGGACTGGAGGAGGCTGTGTGCGGATCTGAAGTGTGTTCGGATTGTCTCCTTGGGGGGGGGGGTCTACTTATGTGTTCCTGCCTTGCTCATCCGAGCTGATTCATGTCGCCAGTCCTTTTCTGCGTAAAAGTCAGTCTGTAAAGGCAAATGGTCGGAAGCAGTTATATGTCACATGGGTGCCCGATCGGAGCCTGGTCGAGCCAAGGTATCATGCCGTAGAGTAGCTCGGACTCCTTAGTTGGTGTCCGGGTAGTTGGCTGCCGAATCGATATTCGATAAACGGGCACGACTTGCTATCCCAGCGGCGGTATAATTTCCACTCTAAGGGTGGAGTGCGGCCTTGCCCATAATTGTGACCATGCCACGTGGATTTGGCCTGATGTTGTACCGCATTAGCCAACGCGGTTCGTCCCGATATGTTAGTTACTGTATAAGGGGACAATGCCGAAGACTTACTCTTCGGCGTAGTATTTGTTTGGTGATCTGAAGACAACCTCCAGGGTGATGGGCTTGTAAAACTTAGCCTTTGCACCTGGGACGACATCTTTTAGCAGATGTTATTGATGGGTTTGATCCTCGAGTGGTCAATACCTATATGGTGATAGTAAGTGCAATTAAATTGCTGTGGTTGGTATTGTCCAGACGGTCGATGTGATCGAAGATGGTCGGCCGTATTTTTGTACTGCGGGGGACCTTCCTTTGACCTCGCCATGTGTGGTGGCATGGGCTTCTCGTTGTTTGAGATTTCCTTTCATTGTTTCCGGTGATGAAGTCATGTACCTAGGGTAGGGTCATGGACCTATCTAGGATACCCTACCCAAGGACATCCTTAGAAGAAGCTACCTTCCAGTCGACCAAGAGGGACTTCACTCGACGAACTCAGGGACACTCGACGATGAAGATAGCCACTCGACCATGAAGCTAACCACTCGACGGCCAGGAGACCTAAAGTCACTCAGCACGCAACGGTCTGTCATTAAGTAGCTTTAATAGTCTTCATGGCACTTTATGAGGGTGTTACCAGTAACCCCCTATCTTAATGTACTTTAAACCCTGCATAACTGAGGGCCGGAGGGGTCTGGCAAACTCTATATAAGCCACCCCCCTCCTCAGTGTAAAGGGTTCGCACCCCTATAACTCATATACACAGAAACCAGTCGACCGCCTCCGGGCTCCGAGACGTAGGGCTATTACTTCCTCCGAGAAGGGCCTGAACTCGTAAAACACTCGTGTGCACAACTACTCCATAGCTAGGATCTTGCCTCTCCATACCTACCCCCATTCTACTGATAGACTTAGAACCACGACAGTTGGCACCCACCTTGGGGCAGGTGTCTTAGCGACTTTTTGGAGAAGTTGCAATTCGTCCGATTGCCTTCATCATGGTTTCTGGCGGAGCTCTGGTCGAGGGCCGCGAGATCCGTCTCAGTGCGCTCGCTTTCATCGCCGATGACTCCGCTTGGCTCCAAGAGGCACCACTCGACATCGACGCGCTCCCCGTCCACGGGGCGACGCACTTTCAGGCGTGTGTCCGTGGCGTCCTGCTGCGGCAGCCGTCGACCCCATACCGGTCGACTCCTGTGCCGTCCTTCCTCCCTGTCTCCCGCCGGCGCAAGCGTTCCGGTCGGTCGAGGCTTCAGCGATGGGTGAGACACGCAGTGGCTCGCCAATCGGCCACCACCCAAGTCACGTCAATTGAGCCTGACGAATCTCTCTACGACCTGTTCGATCTGTCGACTGGATCCGTAGAGACTGCATCCGAGTGCGGCAGCAGTGATCCAACGGCTGAGGTCCTGATGGTCAACGGGCCTCGTAGCCCTCCCGGTTTTCCCCGCATCGACGGGATGGACGATGGAGGCGACCCCGCTCAGGCCCACGAAGAATATCAGCCCGAGCCGCTCACTTCTCAGCAAAGGGAAGATCTTCGCCGCCGGAACATGGATGCCCTGCATACTCCCATCGCAGGAGAAACTCCTGAGGCTCGTGCTTTGGAAGAGGCGCGTTTGGCCAACCTGGTTGAACGCACTCGACTGGAGAACCTCCAGCGAGCACTCGACGAGCGTGCGCGTCAACGAGTACCTGACTCCAGCCGACGTCAGCTCTTTCCGCAACCGACTCAGGTATATCGAACCCTGATTCAGAATTTGGCAGCTGCAGCCCGTATAGCGGAGTCAATTCAGCCCTCTCAGTCAGAGGCTGGAAGAGGCTTGATGCAGATCAGGGGTTTGCTCCGGGCGGCAGGAGATCAGAATTCAGTTGTGTCACAGTCACGCAACAGGATTCACAGTCGATCCGTCGCTGCGAATACTGTTCAGTCGGCTCACAGCCCAAGGTCACCTCCGAGGCACGTGGGACGTGAAGGCCGGTGGGACCACTATGATGACCGATTTGATCATGATGACAGGCGTCGAGTACCCACTCCTCCCCCGAGAAGTGGGTCTAACGCCCATCGTCAGCAAGATGACAGGCGCCAGCTTAGTGTTGGGCAAAGAGCTCTGGTCGACCCCAGAGAGCCAGGCTTTGATGCGAGATCCATCATCGTGCAAGGTTTGGTCGACCGGAACAGAGCTCATAGAGGTGGCCATGACAGAGATGTGCCCACTAGCAACCGAGTCCATGTTTCAGGTCCAGAATGCTTTAGCAGAGCCATCAGAGCCGCAATGATACCTCCCAACATCAGGTTGGCGACTAGGGTAAGTAAGTTCACCAGAGAGTCCAAGCCTGAAACTTGGCTTGAAGACTACCGAGTGGCGGTATAGATTGGCGGTGGTAATGATGAGGTGGCCATGAAGCATTTGCCTCTCATGCTAGAGGGTTCGGCCAGGGCATGGTTGAATCAGTTAGCTCCTAGCAGCATTTACACCTGGGAAGATCTTTCCCGAGTGTTCGTTAGGACGTTCGAGGGAACTTGCAAGCGACCGGCCGGATTGACGGAGTTGCAAGTCTGCGTACAAAAGTCGAGTGAAACATTGAGAGATTACATCCAGAGATGGATCACTTTGCATCATACCGTGGAGAATGTGTCGGACCATCAAGCGGTCTACGCTTTCAAGGGTGGTGTCAAGAATAGAGAGTGGAGCCTGAAGTTTGGTCGAACCGGAGATATGACCCTGAGTCGAATGATGGAGATTGCCACCAAATACGCTAACGGTGAAGAAGAGGACAGGCTCCGGAGTGGCAAGTATAAGCCGAGTCAATCAAAAAAAGGAAACTCCAGTCGGAAGCAGAAGCGGAAGGCCGAGCCAGCTGCTCCTGGAGAGGCTCTGGCCATGACTCAGGGCAAATTCAAAGGGAAGCCCAAAGGATCTTGGAACCCCAAGAAGGTAAAGGATAAAGAAGGAAATGACGTGATGGATCTACCATGTCACATCCACACGAAGAAAGACGAAGAGGGTAACTTCATCTACCCGAAACATACCACTCGCCAGTGCCGGCTCTTAATCCAGCAGTTTCAAGGAAAACAGCCCAAGGACAAAGAGAAGGAGTCGGACAAGGCTGAGGACAAGGAGGACAGTGATGGAGGGTACCCTCATGTCAATTCCACCCTGATGATTTTTGCTGATGTAGAGAGCAAAAGTCGACTGAAAGTGATCAACCGAGGGGTGAATATGGTCGCCCCGGCGACACCAAGCTATCTGAAATGGTCGCAAACTCCCATTACGTTCGACCAGTACGATCACCCTACTCACATTGCCACTCCTGGGAGGCAAGCGCTGGTGGTCGACCCAGTCGTCGAAGGCACTCGACTGATGAAGGTATTGATGGATGGCGGCAGTGGGTTGAATATACTGTATGCAGAGACGCTCAAGGGAATGGGCATTCCGATGTCCAGGCTCAGCTCCAGTAACATGAGTTTTCACGGAGTCATCCCTGGAAAGAAGGCTGAGTCACTCGGTCAAATAGCTCTGGATGTAGTGTTCGGCGACTCGAAGCATTTTCGCAAAGCGAAGCTGACATTTGAAGTCGTGGATTTCCAGAGCGCCTACCACGCTATTTTGGGAAGGCCAACCTATGCCCGCTTCATGGCTCGACCATGTTATGTGTACCTCAAATTAAAGATGCCTGGCCCCAAAGGAGTGATCACTATCACTGGCAGTCGGAAGAAGGCAGAAGAGTGTTTCCAGAAAGGCTCGAAGATTGCGGATCACCAGATAACAGTGGTAGAGCTGGAAGGATACAAGAAAAATGCAGATCCGAGTGATTTGCTGCGGGCCAAGAAGCCTGCCACAGAGTCAGCGTTCCAGTCGTCAGGGGAAACGAAGCCAGTTCATATCCACCCGACTGACCCCAACGCAGCTCCGACCCATATTTCCACAACACTCGACTCTAAATAGGAAGAAGCGCTCATCCAGTTCCTCCGTGAGAACTGGGACATCTTTGCATGGAAGCCAGCTGACATGCCGGGTGTTCCCAGGGGGCTGGCTGAGCATCGCCTTAGAGTCGACTCAAAAGCGAAACCTGTTAAAGAACATCTTCGACGGTCCGCCGTTCAGAAGAAAAAAGCCATTGGCGAGGAGGTGGCTCGACTCCTTTCAGTAGAGTTTATCCGAGAGGTATACCACTCCGAGTGGCTCGCCAATGTCGTCATGGTTCCCAAGAAGGAAAACTCACTTCGCATGTGCATTGATTTCAAACATATCAATCGGGCCTGCCCAAAAGATCATTTTCCTCTCCCTCGCATCGACCAAATTGTCGACTCGACTGCGGGATGCGAGAGATTGTCTTTTTTAGACGCCTATTCCGGGTATCATCAGATCCGTCTGTATGGACCTGACGAAATCAAAACAGCTTTCATCACTCCATTCGGGTGCTTTTGCAATATCACCATGCCATTTGGTCTCAAGAATGCCAGAGCCACGTTCATGAGAATGATTCAAAAGTGTTTACTCACTCAAATCAGTCGGAATGTGGAAGCGTACATGGATGATATAGTGGTCAAGTCACGAAAGGGTTCCGACCTGTTGACTGACCTAGCTGAAACATTTGCCAATCTCAGGAGGTATGATATCAAGCTCAATCCATCAAAGTGCACATTCGGAGTACCTGGCGGAAAGTTACTCGGTTTTCTCGTTTCAGAACGAGGAATCGATGCTAACCCTGAAAAAGTTGGCACCATACTCCGAATGAAACGCCCTGTGCATGTGCACGACGTCCAGAAGCTTACTAGATGCTTGGCCGCGTTAAGTCGATTCATCTCTCGCCTCGGTGAAAAGGCGTTGCCTCTTTACCGACTGATGAAGAAGGCAGACAAGTTCGAGTGGACTCCGGAAGCTGATGCAGCGTTTGCCGAGCTAAAAGCTCTGCTCTCCACCCAGCTGGTGCTTGCTGCTCCAATAAGCAAAGAGCCTCTGTTGCTTTATATTGCAGCCACAGGACAGGTCGTCAGTACAGTACTTACGGTCGAGCGGGAAGAGGAAGGTAAAACCTTCAAAGTTCAGCGCCCAGTGTATTATCTCTCTGAAGTTTTGACTCCATCAAAGCAAAGATATCCTCATTATCAGAAGCTCGTATATGGGATCTACATGACCATGAAGAAGGTTGCTCATTATTTCTCTGATCATGACATTACGGTCGTGAGCGACGCACCATTGTCAGAGATTCTGCGCAACAGAGATGCAACTGGTCGAGTGGCTAAATGGGCGATTGAACCCCTTCCCCTTGATATCAAATTTGAGGCAAAGAAAGCCATTAAGTCCCAGGCTATAGCAGATTTCCTTGCCGAGTGGATTGAACAACAGCAGCCGACTCAAGTTCACTCGGAGCATTGGACCATGTTCTTTGATGGCTCTAAGATGTTAAATGGTTCTGGTGCTGGGGTAGTTTTGGTTTCTCCCCGAGGAGATAAGCTCAGATATGTGCTCCAGATCCACTTTGATTCCTCCAACAATGAAGCAGAATATGAAGCACTTTTGTATGGGTTGTGCATGGCCATTTCACTCGGCGTCCGTCGCCTTATGGTTTATGGCGACTCAGATTTGGTGGTCAATCAGGTGATGAAGGAGTGGGACGTTAGAAGCCCAGCCATGACTGGATACTGCAATGCAGTGAGGAAGCTCGAAAAGAAATTCGAAGGGTTAGAGCTCCACCATATACCCCGACTGAAAAATCAAGCGGCTGATGATTTGGCAAAGATAGGATCCAAGAGAGAAGCCATCCCGAGTGATGTGTTCTTAGAGCATATCCATACTCCGTCAGTCATAGAAGATCCTTTTACCGACGAAGGCCCGCAACCTAAGAGTGCTACGGATCCGACTGAGGTTGAAGTTCCAGCATTGGTCGACCTGATCATGGAAGCTTTGGTGATCACTCCTGATTGGACAGTACCGTATATCGCGTATATCTTGAGGAAAGAGCTCCCGGAGGACGAAGAAGAGGCTCGACAGATCGTTCGCCGATCTAAAGCCTTTAATGTGATAAGGGGACAACTGTACAGAGAAAGCGCGACTGGAGTTGGTCAGAAATGCATAGCGCCGGAGGAAGGTCGAATAATCCTTGACGACATCCACTCGGGGACCTGTGGCCATCATGCGTCTTCCCGGACCATTGTGGATAAAGCATACCGAGCCGGATTTTATTGGCCAAGAGCAAATGAAATGGCAAAAGAGATAGTCGACAAGTGTGAGGGATGTCAATTTTACTCCAATATGTCACACAAGCCCGCCTCAGTTTTAAAAACCATACCACTCGGTTGGCCCTTTGCGGTATGGGGCTTGGATATGGTCGGCCCTTTGAGAACAGGCAGAAGCGGTTTCACCCATGTGCTGGTAGCAGTCCACAAGTTCACCAAGTGGATTGAGGCCAAACCCATCAAGAACCTCGATGCCGGTACTGCCGTTAGCTTTATCAGAGAATTGATATTCAGATATGGAGCCCCGCACAGCATCATCACTGACAACGGGTCAAACTTCGATTCCGAAGAATTCAGAGCTTTCTGCACGTCTCAAGGCACACGAGTCGACTATGCTTCAGTCGCCCATCCGCAGTCGAATGGACAGGCAGAACGAGCCAACGGCCTGATTGTATGGGTCTCAAGCATGCAGCTGGTGCATGGGTCGACGAACTTCCCTCGGTACTTTGGGGGTTAAGGACCATGCCCAACCGGTCGACTGGAAAAACTCCGTTCTTCTTGGTCTACGGAGCTGAAGCAGTCTTGCCGAGTGACCTTCTCCACAATGCTCCTCGGGTCGAGCTCTACACCGAGGCTGAAGCAGAACAAGCACGGCAGGATGCAGTCGCCCTTTTAGAGGAAGAAAGGGAGATGACTCTGATCTGATCGACCATTTATCATCAAGACTTACGTTGCTTCCATGCCAAAAACGTGAAGAGTCGAGCCTTCCAGGAAGGAGATTTGGTCCTCCGAGTGGATCAGCAGAAACCACACAAGCTTGCTCCTTCTTGGGAAGGTCCCTTCATCGTCACCAAGGTTCTCCACAATGGAGCATATCGTCTGTACAATGTCGAGCATCAGATCGACGAGCCCCGAGCTTGGAACGCGGAGCTTCTCGGCCCCTTTTACACTTAAACATTCACTCGGATGGGTTGTAATAAAAGTACTTCTGTAGTTTATTTATCAAAGATAAGAGCTTTATAATTTTCCCAGTAATTGTTACTACTTTTTGTCCACATAAAGCAATCCCCCAAGTGGGTGGCTTGGTTGCGAATCCGATTCACCTAAGTCTGTAAAAAAAATCCTAACTGAGTGGTGAGCCAGCCTCCCACTCGAAGGCTTAGCTGCGAAATCCGTTTCGCCTAAGTTAAACAAAATCCTACCGAGTGGTAAGCCAGCCTTCCACTCGGAGGCTTAGCTGCAGTCCAAGAAATCCTACCGAGTGGAGAGCAAACCTCCCACTCGGGGGTTTAGCTGCAGCCTAGTGCTCGCCTAAGTTAAACAAAATCCTACCGAGTGGGAAGCCAGCCTTCCATTCGGAGGCTTAGCTGCAGCATCGCAATCGCCTAAGTTCAAATACAACGTGCGCTCTGCGAGGAGGACGAGGTGCAGGTCGACTGCTACCCTCTCCTTCCGAGCTACGCCACAAATACAACATGCGCTCTGCGAGGAGGACGAGGTGTAGGTCGACTGCTACCCTCTCTTTCCGAGCTACGCCACAAATACAACATGCGCTCTGCAAGGAGGACGAGGTGCAGGTCGACTGCTACCCTCTCCTTCCGAGCTACGCCACAAATACAACGTGCGCTCTGCGAGGAGCATGAGGTGCAGGTCGACTGCTACCCTCTCCTTCCGAGCTACACCACAAATACAACATGCACTATGCAAGGAGGACGAGGTGCAGGTCGACTGCTACCCTCTCCTTCCGAGCAACGCCACAAATACAACGTGCGCTCTGCAAGGAGGACGAGGAGCAGGTCGACTGCTACCTCCCTCTCCAGAGGTACGCCTTGAAATTCCTACCGAGTGAAGAGCAGACCTCCCACTCGGGGGCTTAGCTGCAGCCCAGTGCTCGCCTGAGTTTTTGAAAATCCTACCAAGTGGAGAGCAAACCTCCCACTCGGGGGCTTAGCTGCAGCCTAGTGCTCGCCTAAGTTTTTGGAAATCCTACCGAGTGGAGAGCAAACCTCTCACTCGGGGGCTTAGCTGCAGCCCAGTGCTCGCCTAAGTTTTTGAAAATCCTACCGAGTGGAGAGCAAACCTCTCACTCGGGGGCTTAGCTGCAGCCCAGTGCTCGCCTAAGTTTTCTAAAATCCTACCGAGTGGAGAGCAAACCTCTCACTCGGGGGCTTAGCTGCAGCCCAGTGCTCGCCTAAGTTTTTGAAAATCCAACCAGGTGGAGAGCAAACCTCCCACTTGGGGACTTAGCTGCAACCCAGCGCTCACCTAAGCTTTTGAAAAATCCTACCGAGTGGAGAGCAGACCTCTCACTCGGAGGCTTAGCTGCAGCCCAGTGCTTGCCTAAGTGTATCGGGGAACAAGTCGATTGCAATGAGCGCCTCGCTTTAGCCTGCAAAAGACACCTCAAACCAAATGCACACATATTCAACGTCGAATCCAAGTTCGGATAACGCTTAACGGAACCGAAAGTGCTCAGGCGCTAAGCCTGTTAAGGTTTGTCGGTTACAAAACTCACTCGGCATACTGAGGCAAATTTAAAGTATCGAGCTCAGAAGTTTTTTACCCCTCCCGTGGAGGGCTGGAAGGTGCAACGAACTCATCCAGGTCGATTCCATCCGCAATCCGAGTGGCAGCGGCAATGAAGGTCTCCATGAAAGATCGGAAATCATGCTTCTTGGTGTTAGCCACCCTAAGGGCCACCAGCTTGTCCTCTCGTGCATCCTTGCAGTGAACGCGGACCAGAGACAGAGCAACATCCGCGCCACACCTGGCAGAAGACTTCTTCCACTCCTGCACTCGACTTGGGACCTCGTTCAGTCGAGTCATCAGAGACTCGAGGTCGTTCTGGAGCGTCTCTCTTGGCCAGAGCGTTGTGTCGATGCGAGAAGTTACGACCTTCAGCCTTTCGAGATAGTCGACGACAGCAGCAACGCGAGATTCAAGCCGGAGCACATTCATGGTGACTTCATCTTTCACGGGAGAGTTTATGGGATCCAGGTTTATTTCCAGTCGACCAGTCTCCTCTTCAAAGTTCTGGCAAAATTCTGCAAGCACAACCACCGAGTCAAGACAACAGTCGGAGATCAGAGTTAAAATGTCTGTTTGATACCAAAAATTACCTTCAAGCATGAGGAATAGCTTCTTGGCGAGTCCACCCAGATAAGCCTCCAGATCGTTCTTCTTTCCCACCAACTCACTGGCCTTGTCATTCAGGGCAATCTTGTCATTTTTCAGTCGACTGACCTCCTTGTTGGCAGCATCAAGAGCAGCTTTCAGATTGGTGTTTTCTTCTTCAAGCTTGGTGACCGAAGCTAGCTTTTCTTCTGCAAGCCTAGTCTTGTCTACAGCCGTTTTCTGTGCCTTGGCAAGGTCAAGGTCTTTCTTCTTCAGAGCATCCCTTAGTTTTTCTGCGAAAATCACAATAAGATCAGAATCGGAGGCAGGCAAGAAGCAAGGACAGTCATCAAGATTCTCACCGAACATACCTTTTGCCTCCTCCTTCGCCTTCGTGAAGTTTTCTTGGACAAGCTTTTGGTCAAGCTCAAGCTGGATGAACTTGCTCTCCAATTCGGTATAGCGAGAAACAAGATCACAAGATTTCTGCGAAAGTTCAGTCGACAAAACATCAACAGCAATTTACTTCCGAGTGACTAAGGAAAAATCATAGCATTTCTAAGACTACGGTCGAATACAAACATTCGACCACAGTCTCGGGGACTACACCCAGTGGGTGCACTCAGCGTGCCCCCACTAGTTTCATCAGTTAGAGTCGACCAGTTGACCAACAAAAAAACAAAAAAAAACGGGAGGTGTTCTTCAGACTATAGTCGACTGCCAGCAGTCGACCACAGTCTCGGGGACTACACCCAGTGGGTGCACTCAGCGTGCCCCCACCGGTCTATGAATCTATTCGACCTTGTCGAGTAAAGAAAAAACTTAAGACATAAAGACTATGGTCGACTGCCAGCAGTCCACCATAGCCTTGGGGACTACACCCAGTAGGTGCACTCAGCGTGCCCCCACTAACCCGGAATTTCAATCGACACACCCAGTGGGTGTAGGACAAACTCTAGGAATTTCAGAAAGAAGAGTTTTTAGATGTCATATCCTAACAGAACAGGCAGTGACCGACTGACCTAAACATTACTCTGAAGAGCTGAACTGGCGTCATAGGCCGCCTGGCTGGCTTCTCGAATTGCCTTCACTTGCTCCATCATGACCCCCGCTTGGCGTATTGCTTCTTTAGCAACACTAGCCTGGCTTCTGGGACGTGGTAGGTGGAGAAAAGCGAGGGTTGACCAGCACTCGACGATGAAGGACGAGCACTCATCAACGGCACCGCAAAGGTTACGGTAGGCCGAGTGACATTGTCTCCCTCCACGACCAATGTCTCGGGTGCTGGCACGTCCTGAGTCGCCTTGCCAGCAGACGCTTTCTTGTTCCTTCTCTGCCTCAATGGTTCCTCCTCGTCGTCGTCGGGAAGGTCGATAACAACGTTAGATGAAGCTGCAGAAAAAGAATCAAAATTAGAGACAAGAAGCCGATCGACTGAAGGCGGAACTACAAGAGTCATACCAGGTTTCGAAGTAATAGCATCCTCCATCTCCTGATCTTCAGCTATGCCCGAGATATCAGAAGTAGCAGCACTGCAGTTCCAGAAGTCAGTTGATTAGCTCATGAGTCGACCAAGAATAAGTTCATGTAGAACAGACAAACTCAAGCTACACCATTACCCTGAGATAGTGGGGATCACCATCTTCATCTTCGGCAAGACCTTCGCCGGCTTCGACGGCGCCACTCGAGATTGCTTCGGAGCTTTCTTAGTCGGCACCGGAGAAGTAGTCCGAGGGCGCTTGGACGACTGCGTGACGACTGCGACCCCCTTACCACGCTCGGCCGCGGGATCATGGGCAAGCTTCGAGCGTCTTTTCGAGCGAGGAGGTGCAAATTCCTCCTCCTCCTCCTCTTCCTCCTCACCAGAGTCATCACCCTCATCATCGTCGCCAGCATCCGAATCCCACTCCTCCGGGCTTTCGCCCCCACTTCCTTCCTCCTCCTCAGTCAGTGTTTGTGCTCCATTGGGCATCGAGTACAACTCAGTGGTGGCCTGTCAGACAACAAAACAAAACAAAGGTCAATCGACCAATTCGCAGCGAAGCAGAATGAATAAAGCAAGATTACAATTGGAGATAAGTGGTCATACCGTATCCGGTGTGTAGGTACAGTCGAGTGGTGGGATCCTCCTAGCCCCTCGAGGGTTGTCCTTATTCCCTGTGATTGCGGCCACCCACCTCTCCAGCGTGGCGTCGTCGACCGCTTCTGGATGGACCCGAGTGGTGTCTTCGGTACCGCAGTACAGCCACATCGGGTGGCCTCGGTACTGAAGCGGTTGGATGCGCCGCCTAAGGAAGACTTCCAGAAGATCCATACCCGTCACTCCGTCCCGAACGAGTTGGACTACGCGCTCCATCAACATTTTTACCTGAGCTTTCTCCTCAGGAAGCACCTTCAGAGAAGAGGGTTTGTCCACTCGGTCCATGGAGAACGGAGGGAGACCAGTCGACTGCCCAGGCGTCGACTCGTCTTGGCAGTAGAACCAAGTCGACTGCCACCCTCTGACCGACTCAGGAAGGGTCATGGCCGGGAAAGTGCTCTTATTCCTCATCTGAATCCCAAGACCCCCGCACATCTGAATAACCTTAGTCCTCTCATCGTCCGGACTCGCCTTTTTCACCGTCTGTGAGCGACAGGTGAATATGTGCTTAAAGAGACCCCAGTGTGGTCGACAACCCAGGAAGTTCTCGCACATGGACACGAAAGCAGCAAGATGGGCGATGGAATTGGGAGTGAAATGGTGGAGTTGCGCCCCAAAAAAGTTCAGAAACCCTCGGAAGAAAACACTCGGCGGCAGAGAGAATCCACGGTCTACATGAGTGGCTAGGAGAACACACTCACCCTCCTGCGGCTGCGGTTGCCACTCGGTCCCCGGAAGCCTTGCTGACCCGTGGGGGATCAGACCCTCGTTGGCCAGGTCATTGAGATCCTTCTCGGTGATGGTCGAGCGGATCCAATCCCCTTGGACCCAACCTTTTGGCAGGCGAGACCTTGACGAAGATCCGCCCCGACTGGACGCTATCCCCTTCGCTTTCCCCGTTGCCGTCACCTTCTTCGCGCGCTCCAAGGCCGCCGTCTTCTCCTTCACCATTGTCGCCGGCGAAGCACGCGAGGAGGGGATAGGCGGAGGCGAGAGCAGGCACAGCGGGCGGAGGCAAAGAGGGCAGAGAGGAGAATGAGAAGGCACTGTTCAAAAACCCTCGCCCGACGCTTTATATAAGGACGCTTCCGAGTGGCTGACAAGTAGGCCCGGGCGATCCTGTCACATCCCAAAACAGTCGCGCACGCTTGATACGTGGCGAAAAAGGCAGCGCGGAAATCGAGGCGTCCATGCCTTATCCCATCCGAGTACCGCGGTCTGCCCCACTTTGCGTGCTTCCCAAAATTCGGATCCCACAAAATCCGCTAACGGCAGATCAATCTGTCAGACGGTAGATTTCCTGCGATCCGTCGCTCGGAAGTTCACTAAGTTCAAAAGTTCACTCGACAGAAGAAAAGAATGGATCAAGGCGACTGAAAGAAAGGTTAATGCCAACGCCAAAAAAGAAAAATCGCTGATCCAGGATACGACATAATCAGAGCATGGGAAATAAGTTGGAGAAAATTATCAACCCCTTCCTCACTCGAACCTCGATCCATTCGGGGGCTAATGATGAAGTCATGTACCTAGGGTAGGGTCATGGACCTATCTAGGATACCCTACCCAAGGACATCCTTAGAAGAAGCTACCTTCCAGTCGACCAAGAGGGACTTCACTCGACGAACTCAAGGACACTCGACGATGAAGATAGCCACTCGACCATGAAGCTAACCACTCTACGGCCAGGAGACCTAAAGTCACTCAGCACGCAACGGTCTATCATTAAGTAGCTTTAATAGTCTTCATGGCACTTTATGAGGGCGTTACCAGTAACCCCCTGTCTTAATGTACTTTAAACCCTGCATAACTGAGGGCCGGAGGGGTCTAGCGAACTCTATATAAGCCACCCCCCTCCTCAGTGTAAAGGGTTCGCACCCCTGTAAATCATATACACAGAAACCAGTCGACCGCCTCCGGGCTCCCAGACGTAGGGCTATTACTTCCTCCGAGAAGGGCCTGAACTCGTAAAACACTCGTGTGCACAACTACTCCATAGCTAGGATCTTTCCTCTCCATACCTACCCCCCATTCTACTGTCAGACTTAGAACCACGACATCCGGTGCCCGACCGGCTGTTTTGTTTTGAGGATCCGGCATTCTCTATTGGTATGCTTGGCCGCCACTCTAGGGGTGCCATGAATTTGACATGGTTGGTCGAGTATGCCGCTCGGGCTGAATGGACCTGAGCTGTTCTGTTTCCGCTGACCGGACTGGGGGTCACGGAATTCGGTACCAACTCCCTTGTCTTGACCGTCGTCATTATTTTTGTGACGCTTATGTTTGTTTCGTCGAGGTTTATGGATGTTGCCTCGCGTTTCCTGTGTATTGCCCTGGACCGTGGTATGTTGGCGTCGGGGTGTGGGCTTTAGGACCTCCTTCTTAGGCTGAGGTAGCGAATTTTGCTTTGTGTACCCCTTGGTGTGGCGGCCGATTCCGTACTCCTCGGTTGCCAGGACTTTGGTCCATCTGTCTGTGAGCAAATCTTGGTCAGTTTTGAGCTGATGTTGCTTCTTTATCAGGCTTTTCGCAGTGGCCATAAGCCGTCGCTCAAAGCGAACTTGTTCTGCGGGATCCTCAGGCACGCCGAATTCATCATCGCCGAGGCTCACCTCATCTTCGGAGGGGGGCATGTAGTTTTCCTCCTCCCAGTATCCATCCGTCGCCTGTACGGCCTGCTCAAAGGCAGGCTGATCAGTATTGTATTCATCTTCGGCACCATCCAGATTGTTTTTGACTCATGTGCCGATATTGTTGTGGCGGGGCTTGGGGCGTTGCTGATGACGTTCATACTTTACCTTCTTCCTTTAGGGGTTATCCTCCATTGCCTCATCGCCATTGGTTTCTTTTGGAGTGTCCACCATA